>NC_140185.1:25138786-25613786 GCF_965226575.1 Pagrus pagrus | reverse complement strand
TGCAATATTTTGGTTTCACAAGAAAAACCGTACACATTCTTCACAGGAGCAGAGTGCTGCAGTCTTGACCCACAGAGCAGAACACCTGCTTTATCTTGGGCTTAGAGCAGGGCTGAAGGGCACGGGGGCAGAGAACCAGATGTGTGAAGGTGTCTGAGCTCTACAGACTAGGAGGAGGAAGAGGAAGGGCTCTTAAAATGGCAGACAGGGAGGTTGAGAGAATTCCTCATCTTCCTTAGTCTCCTCTGTGCCTTCTGTAAACACGAAATGAGAAGAAAGAATGAGAAAGATGGAGGGAGATCCAGAGGAGGGAGGGCTCGGTGTTTGAGCGAGGAGGAAGAGAGGGAGGTGGGAGGGGCGGGGGGTCTCTATTGTAATAGCTGGGTCAGAGGAATCCCTGCCATTCAGGATTGAAAAGAGGCCCCAATTAAATGACTTTGTGGAGCAAGCTAGCTGAAACTGTGTGTGTGAGTGTGTGTGTGTGTGTGTATGTGTCTTCACACCTAACTATGTGTGTCCTTGCTGATGCATTTTGGAATGTAGGTCTGACAAGTGTGTGTGTGTGTGTGTGTGCACACGCTTGCTTTTGTGAAGGGAGGGGGGTCGACGAGGTACTTGAAGTGTCGCCATGGTGCTGTAATTAGCGAGCAGGGGTGAAAGGTCGGTCACAATTCTGCCGGCCCGGGACAGGACCTCTCTCAAGAGCCGGAGGAGGAGGGAGGTGAGGAGAAAGGAGAAGGGAGTGTAGCACACAGCTAAAGGAGGCTCCTGACTGAAACAGGAGAGAATAGAAAGCCATTAAGCAGTGTTAGTTTTGTAACGGTTATCCTCCCTGCTCTCCCCCTGCCGGCACATGTCGACGTGTTTATTGTCGGACGGTATGTGTATGTGTGCAGGTTGGACACTTTGAATGCGGGCTATGAATTTAAATGTCTGTTTCAGTTGGTTAGCTCGTGACGCTCCTTAATCTTGAAGGAGCTTTAATCTTTGGAGAGAGAGAAAAAAAAAAAGAGAGAATAGATTGATTGTGAGGGTAAAATGAAGGCAAGCAGTGGTGGAGTAAATGCATGCAGGAGGGGGTGAACTACGAGAAAGAACAAAGGAGGGAGGAGATAGCGGGAGAGAGCAGGGGAGAAAAGTAAAGGACAGCTGCAGTTGTGAGAGATAAAAGTTTTAAAAAGCCTGTTAACACCCCTGTAATGTAGAAACTGTCTGTCTGCTTGTTTGAATGCCTGTCTCTCTGTGTGTTCAGCTGTCTGCCTGTCTGTTTCAGTATCTCAACACGAGTCTGTAAGAACACTGTCCGTCGTCGCCATGTTTCACTAAAACATGGCACGCCGGGGCTCTCCACCCCGCTGCAGCGTATCAGTGTGGAAATGGCGTATGAATTAGTAAAGCGACAAAACAAGTTCCCTCCATCTCATAAAACCTCCTGTAGATGTCCTGTCAGATCTAGCACTGTTGAGGAATGGTATTATGACACTTTCTGTTCTGCTCTCACACAGGAAAAGCACTCTCTTTATCAAAGTATAATGTCTCCAGAGGGAGGGGGAAGACAATTGTTCTTGTCAGTCTGTCAGTTTGAGTTGAATAGAAAAGTAGGCCTGTTTATAATTAGAGACTCCGTGCGCAGTCGACAGAATTTTCATTACTTTGTCCCATTCGGGCTCGCATGCAACTGCACACAAACGCACACATGCAAATAGTTTGGTTAAGAGTGGGCAAAGCGTGGTTACGGATTCGGTGCGCCACCCGCATGAGTGCTGGTAGTTTCAGAGGCGCAGGATCTGCATGCGTAAATATAAATGCCTATAAAAGGGCTTTGTAATGTGGAGGAGAAGATACTAGATTGGGACGGCATGATGTGTGGGTGTCTGATGCAGAGACAGTCTGTTGTTGGAGACATGAGGCCTCTCTTTTAGTTGGCATATGGTGATAACACACATGCTGCAAAATCTGCCAGTGACATGTGTGAGAGGGTATGCACGTCTCTGTATGGGGTGAGATTTGTGCCACCAGACGACTGAATTTGAATTATGTGTTTTGTGACATTTTAGTCGCCGGGCGGTGGGGGGATTGAATCCTAATTGAATTCTAGTTTGAATTTTGTATTTGTACAGTTTTTATGCTTAAGAAATGCGCCATTAAAATAGCAAACCAAACTGAATGCTTGATACAAGCAACTATTTGATTTGATTTGATGGAACTGGATAAACATGGCTATTGATTAGGATCTATCTATTAAAGTTGTATTTATTCATGTTTTCCTCCTGCGGCAGTTTCAAAATTCCAATGAGTTTTAGCCACAAGAGGACATAAGTGTACCACGTCTCCATGCTCGAAAGAAATCTTAATTATTTTTTGCTGCAACAAAAACATCTTGTTTGCATACTCGATTTGGTTACATCATTAACTTTAAGTCAACCTGGCAGCCGCTTAGTGCAGTCTTTTTTTAATTCTTCTACCAGTGTTCTGAGTTGTAAGTCTAATAGTTGCTCACAATACAGTGCATCACATCAAAATTCATGCTTACTGCTATGAGTGAATGTTGATATTCATATTTTTTATTATAACATGGAAGGTATGGTGGTTCAGAGGACACGCAACTCGAGTGTTTCACTAACAACTCGTCTTGTTTATCTTATACAACCTGACATGCTGCACAGATAATTGCACTATTCAAATGACGCTTGAGTTGCTTGAGGCAAACTTGTTGCTTTTAGTTACATAGCTGTACACTACAGCTTTTAACTTACCGAGTGATTCAGCAACTATGAAGTGCAGAATGGTAGTTTAATTATGTTAGCAAGTTACTCTTTCTGTAAAACCCAGATGTCTTGTGGACACATAATTCAGCTTTTGCCGTCTGGCATCACAAATCATGCTGCATGTCTTTGTGTCTGTGTGTACTGTACGGGTAACTTCATGAATTGTTTGTTGTAGAATCCCTGACTTTCCTTCCATTTCCTATTTTTATCAAATCAAATCAAATCAATTGTATTTATATACCCAAACTCACAATCTGTACAATGTCCTTAGACCCTTGATTTGAGTGAAGAAAAACTTGCCATATGTTACTCATGTCATTCTAAACTTATCTTATGGTGTCTGCATGTACCTATGTGAGTGTGTGTGATGCACCACACTAAGTGTAAGACTTTGAGCTCAGAGTTGATTTGAGGCTATTTTAGCCGCCCCTCGACTCCTCGAGTGGCTCGTTTAGGGTTAGAAGTAAAGTTAAGATAAGGGTTTAGCATGTGGTGGTGAAAGGTCCTCACAAGTACATTAAGACAAGCATGTGTGCAGGCCTGTTATCTTCATGTGTGCACTGTGCTCTACATTGAGAGAGTGCGCCTGTTAACTGCGTGCCAGCTGGCAGCGGGCCCTTGGCAGTGGGCTGGCATTCGCGTGCCCGTTCAGCTCCCACCACCTGTCTGGTCCCTGGAAGAGTCACCAGGCTCCTGCAGGGAGGGCCTCCTCGGTGGGCGGGGAGAGGGTGGGGGGTTGCGGTGTGTTCATGTGTGTGCTGTTGTGCTGTGTGTGTATAATATGCGAGGTTGGGGGGCATTTGCAGCCTGGGAGGAGGTGGAAGCCAGGGGGAGCAGGGAGCAAGGTTGTGCTGTGGAGACGGTCAGACTGAGATGGCCGTGGCTCTAGTCTGGGCGCTGCTACCTCCAAGAGCCAATGGAAATCTGCATGTCCTTCCCTCGGTCCATCTGCCTGTCTGCCTGTCCATCTGCATCCTGAATTAGTGTCTCTGTCTTTTTGACTGTGTGTTTGCCTTTATGAGCCCAAAAGATGCCAGGAGGAGGGAGGGAGGGAGGGAGGGAGGCACGCTGCTCCTCCCTCTCTGATTTTTTTTATTCTTTCCAGCAAATCAGTTATTAAAATATGTAACACGTCAGTTAGCTTACCCACTGCCTAATTCCTCCTGTTGTGTTTGTAAAAGTATTACTCAGGAGATCTGGAGGAGACGGGAAGATAGCAGAGACGGAGAGCTGTTAAAGGCGAGCCACAGTGTGTTTCATAGCTGCTGTGTGGGAGTGGTGGGTTTTCTGAAAACCCTTGTACTACCTTTCAGCGAGGGATTGTGTGAACATACACTCGCTCAATAATTTAGCCACTGCAAAGAGTGGTTCTGATTAAATAATGAAGGAGCTTGGCACTGATGATCAAGATCGTGTGTTCGAGTGAGAGTGTATGTGTGTGTGTGTGTGTCAGTGTGTGTTTGCGGCGCTGGGGACGGGGTTTGTCCGTCTAGATGCTCGCTCGCTCGTAGATGGCACCGTAAGCACATAATAACGAAAATAAATGCCGAGCTCGCACATCCTCGGGACAAGAAAAGTGCTAGAAATCATTTCAGAGCTAACAGTGTGGTAATCTACAGCTACAAAGCAAAGCGCTGCCCCGTGTGCGCACACACTCGCTGGGAAGATGTAATCAACGTGGACAATCAGGGGAGCGAGCAACACCTAATTTTCTTTAAGTGTTTATTATTTCTGGCTCCAAAATAAAACGCGATTCGACATAAAAGGGCCTGTTGACAGCTCAGATTGACGCACCTCATGCAATATGCAAGCCTGCGTCATGCTCCTTCCTTGTGCCTCCGTGCTGTCTATTCTCAGCCTTGGTTGTATAGCTCCGTCAGTAGCTCCTCGAAACGCAAATCTTCCAAAACAGCATAAAAAAAGTGTCAGACGGAAGAGAACTTTCACAGGTTTTAGTGACCTCTGGCTTTATCTCTGTTCAGAGCCCCGGATTGTCTTCATGTTGCTCATGGTTCAGGTGCAGGGCAGGGTTTCCATACCAGCGGGGTGAAGGGTCAGAGGCTATTAAAGCCTGTTGCTGTCTCTGTGCTGTAGATAGTAATGGATGTCTTTAGACCACATGCTCAGTGGCTTTAGAGGCTCCAGCTTGACCTTTGAACTCCATTGACTTGAAGGGTCCAGGCGGGAGGCCACAGGCAGTCGCAGGAGCGAGACCTCTGACCTCAGATCAGCATGGGGCAAAGGTCAAAGGTAATGCTTATTGGATGATGGCTGTGTGGTCATGCTGGTGGGTTTTTGTCAAATAATGTAACATTCAAGGTAATTACCCTTCATTTTGACTTTGGGCGTTGCTCCGAGTCCCTCGTCGTTGAATGTTGAACACCAAACGTCTGCTTCCTAACAATTACTTACATTTTCTCATATTTCACAGCTGTATATTTGGCCTGCAGCAGAAAATGTTTTTAGATATGTGTGAGAGCAGAATAGTTGTGCATTAATACAATACAGCCTACATGTTACTGAAAATAAGGTTCTAGTATTGATAATATGGGCTTTAGCTCCAATCACTGCAGCGATTAATCAGTTAATCGATTAGTTTTCAACTATTAGATTAAATGCCAACTATACTGATTAGTTCAATTCAGTTTGAGTTAAATTTCTTCGATTCCAGCTTCTTAAATGCGGATATTTCCTGGTTTCTTTCCTTTTCTCAGGCAATAAAGTGAATATATTTTATGCAGGCTGATCAGAAGGGGCCGAGTAGATAAAAATATGCGAGGCAGTTAATAATAATAATAATGTAACTTTTTATTTCCTCAACATTTTAATGGTGTTTTTAAGAGATATCCTTTTCCTCGGTGATTTGTCCCAAAAATCCTGATCCGAGCACGCCTAGAGAAAATTTGCATTATCTGATTGATTATTTGACTCGGAAATTAAAAAAGATAAATCGTTAGTTGCACTTCTCCAATCCTAATCCTGCGGGTCATCTCAAGTAATTTTGAATCCTGACCACAAACTACATCAACACATGAGGACTAGTTACCTCCACCTTCTTTCCCATCCGTCCCTTTCTGCTCATGATCTAACTGTACACTAATTCATTGCATCTGATCTCAAATCAGAGCGTACACAAAGCCAGTGGTACAGTATGTCCTATGTTACAAAACAGATCACATAATGGCAAACCTGGATGAACCTTGTGCATGTGCTTTGTCTGTTTGCGTTGATATCAGTGAGGAGGGTTGTGTGTGTGTGTGTGTGTGTGTGTGTGTGTGTGTGTGTGTGTGTGTGTGCGTGTGTGTCGGGGTAATGCAGTGAAGCTGTTTTTTGCTATAATGCAGGCTATCCTTCATGTCTTATCTGAGGCTGCTAATGTCTGGGGCCAGTGGAGGCTGGAGTTTGCGATTCATGGCCTAGACCTTGGCTTTGTGAGTGCAGACATCAATAACCTCCCCCTGCCCGGCTCTCCCTGCAGCACCACCAGCATCCATATGGCTCCTAGATTGTTTCTGCCTGTGTGTGTGTGTGTGTGTGTGTGTGTGTGTGTGTATGAGAGAGAGGGAGACGGGGAGAGAGAGGAGAGAGAGGAGAGAGAGCGCTAAGATCAAAGGTTCAAGCAAGCTAGGTGACAATGATTCAATAAGGAGGAAGGGACGGGGAGGAGGGAGGTTGGGAACAAAGGACACACGGCAGTGATCTTTAACCCTGACTTGCTCTGACTCATCACCTTTACACTGATGTGACATTAATGAACACAATCGGGGTCTTTCTCTCGGACACATCTCGCTCTACAACATAACAGATGGTTCCATTTTAATTGCGCAACGTAGCGGCGAGACCAAACGTGAATCCGTTTCGTGTATTGTGATATTGATTAATTTTGTGACTCAGTTTAGTTTAATGGATTTCTAAAAAGGGTTTCCTGGCAGTGCAGAGGGTGACATCAGTGGCGAAGTATAAGGCTGGATATGTGATGAGGTCTATACCAAAATTAAAGCCGTGAAAAAATCCACTAGAACTAATCTGAGCGCCGGCCAGCTGCCTCCAAAAGACCGTATCACAAGTTTCCCTGCTAAAGCCATAATAAATTCTCTTTGAGGTAGTGCTTTTATCTGAAGCATGTATAGGAAGCATACATAAGATATAAGACATTCTCTCAAAACTACTATATTTTTTACATTTTCATTTTTAAGTATCCACTCTGATTTTATGAAGTACCACATGGGCTCCCATAGGTATTGATGGGTAAACTAAACGTAGTCATTCACAAATATATTGATAATTCAGTGGTTTGATTTACTATTTTATAAGCAACAAATACATGAACAGCCTGTGTGAATAATGAAATTGAGGAAAATATTATAATGTGAAGCCTGTACAGGATACATGAGTGGTCTCACAGCTAATACAGCATTCTCTGTACATGTTGATCTACTGTAGTTGCATGCAAACAGACAACAGAGAAAAGGACACATCCCCGCTCAGCTTCTACGGTGGTATCCTACAAACAGAATTTGTCATGCCGACTTGTTCATTATTCTCTGTGTCGGGTTCGACCTATCACATACGCGCACAACCAGAACCATAACAAAAACACGACACCTTGTAGTTTGGGCATGTGTGTCCACGCACACGCTGCAAATTAAAAGTTAGACACGAAGCAGGAAAAAATGTTAAGCGTGACGCCTGGTAAATATATCGAGAGTGTTCCCGTCTGGTTTGGATTGTAAAGGGATAAACAAAGGGGAAAAGGAGATAGAGTTAGGAAGCAGAAAATAAGATGGATTAAATAGAAGTGAAAATCAACCAGGGATGAGAGACTTGGGATCCGTAGCTAATGATTGTTTATAAAGAATTTTCTTGGTGTCTCAGCTTGGTTTCTCTGTTGTCTGTAATCTGGCATTGAGTCCATGTGATGCTACATGTTCTTGTGCGCTGCTGCCTACATTTTCCACACACAAAAAGCAAAATGAAACATGAGTTTAAAGGCAGGGTGATAAAAGCATGACAAATTTAGGACATATTTGAGGATGAAAACATGATATATGTGGCATTAGTTGTTTTATACTGACCACAAATACTGTAATAAATGCAGGTGATGCGGAGCTGGCTGTTTGAAACTCAAATGGTCGTTACACACCGGTTTATTCGTGCCACAATGCGTTCAGCTGACATTTTCCTTCTCATCTGAATCATTGACCTTGGTGTAAATTCAGTAAGAAAATACTGAAGAATCAATAAGCAATCAGCACTTCAATTCATCGTAAGTTGTTTAATTCAAGTGTGAACATGTGAGACTGTTTTTCTTGAGTGGCTTCTATGGATGGTGAAAGGGCCTCTTCAATGGAGGTTTGGCCTCCAAAAATACCCAACACAAAATGAGTGGTTTATCAAGTGCTGATCACTAATGTTTTTTGCTCCTGCTAAGAAAATGTATAAATCTGGGTCTCTTAACCAGCTGCGTACGGTTAAGATGGGTTAGGGTTAAACTAATGTGCTAGAAAAAAGGCTGCTTGGGTTTTGGGTTCAACTGTATGGAACAGCAAACCACAACATTCAGCTAAAATAGGCTGAAATCTCCAGACGCGTGCAAAAACGACTGTTGATTCTGAGTGTGATCAGCAGTACAAGCATTGACGGATGAGTCTCTGCCCAGAATAGACACCTTTAACTTTTGGTGCAGATCTGAATAAAGATACGAATCCAGGAATGGTTTTTTGCACTTCCTTTAACATCGCAAAATAGGGTGTCTTTTGACATTCATGTTACTTTCTCAGGGAGTAATGCCTGGTTAATGATTTTAAAAAGTCAGGCATATTTAGGTGGCTGCTAATCTATGAGTGAGTACAAAAGGGAAGTATTGGGCCTTGGCAGAGGTATGCACTCTCCTGAGTGCCATTCTAGTTCCATTTTAAATGTGCAATAGTTGAAATAGATGTAACATTCATTATTTAATGAATCACAGAGGAACTAAATGGTTCATCACAAGCTACTTTGGATAAAACTGAATGAGAAATGACTCCTGGTGTCAAAATGCCCTCGTGCTGACTGACCCACACATCTCGTGCTCTCCGAGTGCAAATACATTGGGTATCATGTTTCTCGGGTAGCTGAGAGAAAGTGAGTCTGGCCTTTCTGCTCTGATAATAAGGTGACATTTTACTCAGCATAGTGTCTGGATAAAAGCCTTGCTTTTTGCTCTCCTGCAGCTACACATCTGTTTTCCTCCCAGCCTTTCTCTGCCTTCCTTTGTCCCCCTCTCTCTCTCTATTACTGCATCTCTCTGCAATTTGCTGTCATCAACTTGCACTGTCTCTCATCCTTTTTTATGTGAGTGTTATTGACTGGATGAACCCAGCAATGAGAATTATATAACTTGGAAACTTGCACTTTGCACTACTCAGAGAAATCCCACATCTTGGAATGGCTTTATTTTTTCACGAGACCCTAGATGATTGTAGGTGGAGTACCCAAACTAAGTGATAGAGTACAGATGATACTACATTTTTTTTAAATGCATTTAAAAAAGACAATCAAAAATTGGCAAATAATCTTTATTATCTTTATTTCATGTCGTCTTCTTCTTCTTCTTTTGTTGTTTAATGGCAGTTAGAAAACAAGTTTTTAGGCGCATTAGTGCTACTTACCGGATTGTAGTGTAAATCACAAGAGTTATAGTCTCGTCCATTGACAAATGCCGTCGCCATAGTCTGACAGTCGGACGTATTCGTCGTATGGCTGCGTGCGCCGGACGGTGACGTACGAACCGAGTCAGTTCGAGTTGTCCAACATTTTTTCGTAAAGAGTAATTAGGCCAAAATCGTCGTTGATAAAAGTTATTTCATGATTTTCGGTTGTGCAGGATCCTCACAGATCAACATTTGTTCACTTCCTAACTCAGGCATTGATTTAATTCACATTGAGTTTGGGTTTGCTTATCGGCCTCTAGTGGCTGGTGGGCAGCGTGGCAATTTTGCTAATCCCAAATCACTCACAAGTATTAGACTTTCTATATCATATCATAAATATTATTATATAACTATTTTATTAACTTACTCCTTAATGTCAATGCCGTCTAGTCTTATTTCTGATAGTAAGCAAAAAAAGTAAATGTATCCTCCTGCCTTGTCTTGCACTGCGTCCTCCTTATTCTCTGTTTCTCTATGTAGTCATCCATGTGTGCAGGAGACAAAGAGAAGGAGTTGTCTCAGTTGAGCAGTACTCAACCCTCTGCCCCATTAATTAGCTCAGTAAATGCTGTTGAGATTACAGCAGTGGAAGTGAAGCATGTAAGTCAATGAGGGATAAAGAGAGAGAGAGAGAGAGAGAGGACGGAAAACAAATCTGAGGACAGATCCATGTTCACAGTAGTGTGTGTCAACCTCTGACACACTCTTTTTTTTATGTTTTGTAGAACATCGTCCAGCAGATACCTTCTGATTAGAGGCTTTGTGCTGGAGACTGCAGTTAGAGGAAGAATCTGATGAGAAGGGAGAGCAAGGAGAAAAATAGTCTGGAAAATTGAGAGTTGAGAGACGAAAAAGCAAACATTGTGTTTCTTCGCTGTCTCTCTCTCTCTGCCCATATCTTCTGTACATCTTCATATTCTCTCCTCTGGCTGCAATTGTGCCACCTACTTATTAGAGAGACATAAAAAACAAGCAAAAAAAACAGTGAGGCAGACACTAAGACCACATGGTGATAAAGGATTATTATTGTTCTGTAGGCTAGACTTGTTCTATAGAGGGAAGCAGCAGGAGAGCTGCCTGGTGTAAATTCAACTCTGTTGATATGAATTTTATTTTAATATCAAGATAAAGGCTGAGAAATCAGTGGGGATTTGTGTGTAACACTGTGTTTGAGTGTTCTTGCAAGTGACACAGTTTTCAGAGCTTTTAATGTTCATTGTTCTAACAGGGTGGTCATAATAATCTCATTTCCTTTCTTAGGAAATACATGTAAATATTTTCTGAAGGCACAGCAGTCATTTTATACTACTGATCATAAGGTGCATTTGGTCTTAAATGTCATGTTGGACATGTGTGTGCATGTGTGACATTGTTTTAGTGTTTGTTGGTTCCCTCCCTCTCTCACCTCCACTGCTCTCCACTACCTGCCATTACGTGTCGCTGAGGTGTCTCTAATGGCCTGTGGCCTCCCCTTTATTCCACCTCTATCCCCTTTCATTTTCTCATAACAAGCCCCCTGCCCTCTCTTGCCGGAGCTCAGACAAGATTATCCCTCCGTTATTCCACCTTCCGCTCCTTCCCACACTTCCTTGCGGTGCTCAGGCATGACCCCGTGGCGACAGGAAATGGGTATTTGCGACGGTCATTTCTCTCTCTTGCCCTCTCTCTTTGCTCCATGCCTCCCCCCCCCCTTCATGCGCACACACTTGGATCAGGTCACAGATCATTTCGAGCACCTTGAGTGTGGTGAGGCAATTACTCTCCCTTCTGGTCACCTCCATCGCCCCTGCCTCCGATCACTAGTCGACTTTGAGTGGGCCTTCCTCTATTATCCCCGTTCTTCGCACAGTGGGAGTCATCACTCTGCCAGTAGTGTCAGCCCACGACTCACATCTCTACTACAGCCTATCAGCCGGAGGATCATCTTTCTGCTGCTGGTCCGCAGCGGCACTATCGGCACATCAAGGTGCCACAGTGTTAGTCATCTGTCGCAGCAGAGGAGACAAGAAGATGGAGGCCGAGACCGGGGAGCGTATTGGCTAAGTGTATGTTCATCTCAGACTGGCTCGATGAATGAGAGGAACCATCCGTCATCCGTCTCCACGCTCTGTTTGTTTCCCCCTCATCACAGTCCCTCTCCGCTCAGCTCCTCATCATAAGCCCGACACGAACAGACAGCGCGACGTGTGTGTGTCTCTGAGTGTATTTGTGTGTGTGGGATTTATGGTGAGTGTGGTGTGAGGCAAGAGCTAGTAATAAATTCAGTGACATCACAGCAAGAAGGGAAATCGAAGCATTGCAGCGCTTCGCTCATAACCCCTTCATCCTTCTGTTCTGTACAGTAGTTATTATCATACACACGAACACACACACACACACACACACACACACACACACACACACACACACACACACACACACACACAGTGCTATTCTACAGGTCTAATTGAGGGTGTGATCATTGATAGTGCTGTAAATCCTGCTGCAGTGGTCACTACTAAAAGTTCCTGTCATCATTTGACAGATTCAGCCTGTTTGTTGACAGGAAATCAATCATATGCACACACACATACACGCACACACTCGCACACACACACACACGCACAGAAATAAATGCTTTATCCATGCAAACAAATATCATCTAAATCACGCAGCCTTACTGTCGGACCATATCGGATATGGTATTATAAGTTGCTGTTGGGACAGCGGGTCACACACACACACACACACACACGCACACACACACACAGATCACATCTGAGAATAAAGATTGTTCTTGCCAATGCAGTCAGCGAGATTGATGAAGCTAATTTTGCAACAACAATGTCCTGAAACAGAAGAGTCTCTGTTTCGTCGTGCTCTCGCTCTCCAAAAAAAAAAAAAAATCTTTGGAAAACTCTGCTCATCATCTGTATCTAATAGGAGGGACTCCTGCTAGGAGACACAAGCTGTTTCCATCCAACTGTCAAGGAGGATTTACACACACTTTGGAGACGCTGCCAACGAAAAGTAAAATAGATGCATTTCCATTCTGAGGGTTGAAGTGTTAATGACTCCCTGGAAGAGAATGTAGTCATAAAACTGATTAATATTATTGGATAATTTGGTGTATTTACTAGTGTTAGGTGATGTGAACACATTTCATCAATCTAAAGATCACATAAGAAGGTTGATCGTAGCACTGAAGCATTTGTAACCATTTATCAAGTCAAAGTGCCAAACAGTTCCTCTAATTAACTAACACCAGGGTTTTATTACTACCAATCAGGAAAGATAACCAATTTCAGGACAAAAGTGTTCTGAACTGGACATCAGGAGGTAATGGATGATAATTGTTGCCTAACTTTAACTGTCATCTATTTATCAGATAAGAATACCACAAAAAACAAGCTTATAAAAGAGTATTTGGTAGTTTTTTATGGGGAATTTCTGACAAGATGAGGACATTTCTTATGATTAAAGATTAATCGATGTGCTGCTGTGTGAACATTTGACTGATATTTCATGGACAGCTTTATAGAGGGTCCGAGGCCTCTTGTAAACTGCTGACAAAGTCGCAGTTTATGCGGTGCACTGTTGTTTATCCCCATTTATTATGGATTTCTTATATTTTCTTACTTGATTATTAGCTCTTACCGCAAGAAAACACCAAGTTATGTCCGTTTGATCGGTGAACTGCAACAGGAGAGGGCTCGGAGAGACAGCCCCGCCGCTCCTCCATTACAAAAATGCTTCTCCCCTTCCTCAACATTGTGGAAGGTCCGTTCCCACAGTGACCAAGCTCAGCAGCACCATGGTTACAGCAAGACCCTTTGAAGCCATCTCAACAGCCCCCTCCTCCAGTGTTTTTTCTTCTGCTCCCCTGAGCCCTTCCTCCCCCCCTCTCCTCTAGTCTTTTCGTAAAGGAAAGAGTTGTTTTGACCTCAGCCATAAATGATCATGACACCTTAACAAGCAGCGCAACCCAGACAACTCACGCAGTCCAACATTATCTCACACACGTAGCACAAAAAGCACACATCGTCAGCGTGCACGCCACGGCTTAAACGCGATATGTGTAGCTTTGAGGTCAGTTTAGGCGGTCTAACAGAGAGGTTTACCAAGGTTTATCTCCCTTTTGTGTCATACATAAATGATCCACAAGGAGCATTTCTCTACAGTGAGTGCAGAGATTTATATGTCTGCTGGACAGTTTAATCTTTGGAAAAAGACGGAGAGGAGAGGGAGAGGAGGGATTCTTGGAAGGCCTCTCCTCTTCATGCTGGTGGAGGACCAAACAGCTCTGTGCTCCCCTGCTGGATGAATAGCTGTGATGTCAGGTGATTGCCTCTCTCTGTTTCCAACGGGTTGCAATTTTTTCCTCCTACTGTGATTTTCAACAGACAAAACATCCTTAAATAACCGTAGCTGTGACAATTGGTTTGTTCAAAAACAAACAAAACTAGTCTCAGATCTTGTGTGTGTTTGTGTGTGTCCTGCATATTTTGTACGGAGCCCACTGCGATACCTTAAACTGAGCGGTTCTCGTGCGAAAATAAAAGCGAGGAAGAAATGGCAATGGGACAAACAGGGGAGGAGAAGAAAGATGGAGGAATTAGGGAGGCTGCGAAGTGGTCAGATTGGACCGGTGATGTGATCGGAGGATTGCGGGGAGACGACCATTTTCGGCCATGGATGGATGAAGTAACGGGGGGAGGGAATAAAAGTTGCAGAGGGAGGAAAACAAATGAGGAAAGATTTATAAGTGAGATGAGGAGGTGCGTGTGTGGTCATAATTATCCCGAATGTAAATGAGATGCAGTTGGATCAAGTGCTTTCGGGGGCTTCGGATCAGGGGACAAATGCCTCACCTCATCAACCCGACCTCATCCCTCCCCGCCACTCTGACTCGCCCTCGTTCAGAACCCGATTTTTGCATTCCGAACACAGGAGCATCACACAGAGGAGCCCCCCGTCTAAATAGCTTTAATGCTAACAACACCAGCGTGAGACAGTGATTTGCTTTTATCTTTGCAGCAGAGTGAGATCGTAACAGAGAGAGAGGGGCAGACAAACGGACTGGATGAGGCATTTAAAATCTAAACACAGATAACTCCACCCAGACAGCCCCCTGAGTGTGTGTGTGTGTGTGTGTGTGTGTGTGTGTGTGTGTGTGTGTGTGTGGATACTTGTTTGCGTATATTCACTTGCATGTGTGTGTTTGAATGTATAAAGGAGCATCCTTCTGCTTTGGCAGAGGATCACAGAGTGTTAATTCAGTTGTTATCCATGTTTGAAAATGGAATTGGCTGCAGTGTTTGTATGAGCTGTGGTTTCCCCTGTGTGTGTGTGTGTGTGTGTGTGTGTGTGTGTGTGTGTGTGTGTGTGTGTGTGTGCGTGCACGGGTGTTTGGCACCAGACCGGAGGGTTGCTGTGGGTCCACGCTGGCGTAGTTGGGGCTGGAATGTGATTGGTGGGGACAGCGGGCCAAAGGCCGCCCAGGCTAGCGACTGCCACTTGGTCGAGTGCCCCAACTAAACACAGGCCAAATCTGCAGAGATTCACCCTCATTTCTCTCTGCTCTCGCTCACACTTTGGCAGCTCTTGTTCATATGTTTCAGAGAAAGAAAGAAACATACATGTGTGCGTCTCCTCTTGCAGTTTCCCCCTCACCCTCTCGCATATGATTAGATGTTTCAGTTGTAATTATAATCAACCACTATCAGAAGCAGTGTTTGTGCTCTCATCGAGGGGAGGCCTACCACTTAAGTTCCCTAATGTTAAATCTACTTAGACACGGAAGCAGTTTGATTTTCCTTTTAATTAGATGTTTACTTTTTACCTTGAAGTGCCCTCGTAACCGTCTGCTTGTTATTTGTGATCCAATGAGGGGGCGTCGCCAGCTCCATCTCGTCACCAGGGAGAAAACAACGAAAATCTGCGTGTTATTGAGCTTTGAAGGAAAGTAGGGAAAGGCGGAAGGACAGAAGAGAAACAGAAGGGGAATGGAAACAAAGCGGGACAGCTAGAGAAGGGGGGGAAAAAAAGGAGAGGGAGAGATGATTAATCCAATCAAGCCTCTTAGTGTTTCATCAATAGGCATTGTTCTAAGATGGCTGCCTCTCCCCGGCTCAGGCTGTGGGCTGTGGCTAGGCTAACACGCAAGCTAATCCCAGAATAATACGGAGACGAGGGCAACGCTGAGGACGGGGGCTGTGCCAGCAGATTAGTAATAGCAATGGATTCACTCACACAAATGCACACACATACACACACACGAGCCGGGCATGGGATACAGAGACAGTCACAGATTGAGTGAGGTGCCTATTGGATTGTACGGCTTATAGTTTTATCCCGTGTGAATGTGTGTTGCTGGTGCCGTTGTGGAGCGTGGTGGAGCTGAACTGAGCTGCTGAGGATTCACACGCTGTAGCAGTCTGACGCTGGAGAGGTCGTGTGCGTGTGTGTGTGTGTGTGTGTGTGTTTGTCTGTGTTCCTTGGCGCATGTGTATGTGAGAGTTTGATACTTCATCCATGAGTCACCCTTTGTCATTAAAACAAGGGGCTCATTGCACAAAAAGTAGTTTGCAAACAGGGCGTGTTGTCTCCAACAGCGAGGAGGTGTCGGGGAGCGACGCATGTTTAAGACATGTTGTGCTATTTTCAATCCGCTAACTAGCTCAGGAGTGGCACAGCTTGTGTTTATTTAACACATATTAAGAGCACAACATTCCCTCTGCCTGATTTCCCTATCCCCTTCCCTCAACATTTCCCTTTTTATCCTGCTTCCCGCATTATCTAGCTCCCTCTGTCCCCCCTGTCGATCTCCCTCCATGGCCCCCCCTCCCTCCTCCCTGCAGCATTTTCTGAGATGACAGGAGGGTGTTTTTCCTTTGTTGGGGAGCTGCTCGCGCATTCTCTCCTCTGTTGACAGGTAAAAGACATTAAAGATACTAAAAGACTGAGCATGATGGAATCCTCCGGGGAGTAAGGGGGGAGGGGGAGGAAGGAGGAGGAGAGGCCGAGGGAAGGGGGGGGGGAGGACTGATAGCAAAGTGGGAGAGTGGGAGGAGGGAGCAAATAAAAAAGGAAACCAAAAGATAGCTTGGCTAAAGGTAAAGTATTTAGTAAGAGGAAAGGAAGGATTGAGTCACGGAGGCGGAGGGGGTGAGGGGGAGGAGGAGGGTTTGACAGTCTGTGACCTCGGGTGAGTCTCTTCGACTGTGTGCTGATGCGTGAAACCTGAGCACACGCAGTATTAGCACGCCTCACTTACTGAACACAGCAGAGGTCTGACACAGGGCAAGACAGCCTCCTTGCACACACACGCAGCTCTCCAACATACATACATCACCGGCGCACACACGTCTAATGATGCACTTACTCGCACACAAAGCTGCAGCCTCGTTGCAGGAGAGTGTGTTAAATCCAGAAGCGCGCTGGTGAGTGGAGAAGGTCAGCTCAGGCCCTCCAACAGGCCCCAAGGTGCTGGTGCTCCGCTGCCCCTTCAGCTGCTCTCTGCCGCCCGCGCACGCGCACGACTTGTGTGTTTCCCTGGCGCCCGGCCATTCCAGTGTGTGTTTGTTGCCTCGTACAGTTGTGTGATTCACAACACGCCTTAGGCAGGTCGAAGCATAATCCAGCCCTCTCTCTCACTGCTCCTCTCTCTCCCCCTCTCCTCCTCCCTTTGTGTAAGTTAATGGGTTAACCATCTCTGTCCAATAAGCAGGGATAATTGAGACAAACAAGCCAATGAGGAAATGTCACAGGAGAGCACAAGTCAAGCGAAAAACACACTGCCAGCAGCTCTTTGTGTGTGCTTGGAGTGTGTGTGGGTGCAGTCCTGTGTGTATGCGTACACGCAATTAAATATTAAATCAAGTCCACTGGATGTTGTGCGCTATTCTTATTTGTGCACATGTACATAAACACTTGTGTAATTGTGTTCCTGTGTGTGTGTCTGTGTGTGTGAGTGTGTGTGTGTGTGTGTGTGTGTGTGTGTGTGTGTGTGTGTGTGTGTGTGTGTGTGTGTGATCCCACCCTGTCAGCCTGTTGTCAGCTTCTTTGCTGTAAAGCAGGATTCTCCTGCTGCGTCCGCTCTCTAGGTTCCCTCAGCTGCGTTTGCATACCATACACCTGCCCCTGGGCGGTTTCACAGACACACACTGACATACGGCCCCTCACACACACACACACACACACACACACAGCGCGCAGAAGAACACAGCGCACACATGTGCACACATATTTGTTAATCAAATGAGCAGCGCTTTTAAAGATCCCCTCCCTCCCTCTCCTCTGGTTCACTGCTTCGTCTGTGGTTCTCTGCTCTTCTGTCTAATAACACCGGGACTCGCTGAGAGGCAGCAGATCTGATGCGTTTGATATGGAGATAGATGAAGGTTTGGAGGATGCAGGTAAGAGAGCTGAGTGACTATAAAAAGCCTCATCAGAGCAGAGACGTGTGGCGCGATGCATTCCCTCGGCAGAGAACAGGGACGCTTCTGTTGTCTGCGCTAGAAAGCAGGTGTGCCACAAGGCATTGTGGGAAGGATATGATATGACGGCACATCAGGTTGTCAGCTCTGGCCAGCCCCCCCCCTCCCCCTCCCCCTGCTTACCTGGCTCCCTCGAGTGGGTGTCTATCTGCGTGTCGGCCACAATAAGGGCTAGCAGCAGATTTAAAAGGGAAATCCACTTTGAATCAGGAGTGACAGGAGTCTGGTGAGTGCAGGCTTGATTTGTGAATATTAAAATGTGACTCTCAAAGCAAAAAGGAAAATGCAAGAGGCTCCTGAAGATGTCATCAAGAGGAATTCTGAAGAATGTTCACAGGGTTATCCACACCGCGCAAATCATCCATTTTAATGAGTGCCTTACTCCAGAATCAGGTGTGAGTGTTACTTTTTTTATTTTTTCTGTCAAAGTAAGAGCCGAAAAATGCCCAATGGAGCGAGATCATTTAGGGTTGTTTCCGATTAAAATCACTTCAGCTCTTCAGTTAAGTGTCTTTTTCTTAGTGGAGTGTGTGGATAACTCTCACACAGACACGCGCTGGTTCATTTGAATTTGAAACATCAGTTCTTGTTGGGTTGTGTTGATTTTAAACCAGGCGGACCCACACAACAGGCTCAACGGCAACGAGGAAGTCACCACAGCTAGATAACTTAAAAAAACAAAACAAAAGGCCAGTGTATGTGTGCACAGTGGCTCTGCTAATGCACAAAGCTTCCCTTGCTCCTTACTAAAGTGTTACCTGATCAACCCCTGTGGAAACTCTGTGTTTCTTTGCTAATAACAAACTCCCGTTTATCTGGCATCAGTGGCTTTGTAGCTTGCTACGGTTTTCATGCAAATCATGTTCCTCTGAGCAGAAATCAAACCAGATGTGCTGTGTGTAACAGTCACTCAGTGCTGCCTCTGGCTCAGGGAGCTCGTATTATCCTACACTTTGACAAGATTTTCTCCAGACCTCTGCCGCTCCTCACTGGAAGTGTTAGATTACTCGTGGAGTGATTTTGCTTTATTTTGCCAAAGTAAATTGTCAGAATAGACTGCCGCTTGCTGCGTTGCCAGCTGGGTCTCCTGTACATGAGTCTGTTAACTTGAGACTCCAGTGTTTACCTTCACTGTCTTTCATAAACGGAGTAAGGAAGGATTAGCAACACCGAGGCTTCATCAGTGGTTGGACGCCGGCCTGAGATTACAAAACATCCCTTCTTCCTTTTTAACCTCAGTTCCCCTTTTTCCTCTGGTTTGTGGTTTCCTTTTCATGTAAGGTTATTTATCTGTTACACACCAGCAGTGCATGATTGCCTGGAGGACGTGAATCATTTGTAGGAATTTAAAAAATGTTTGTGTTTGGCGTTTTTTTCCTCTGCTGAAAAATATACTCTGTTTCAGCCTTTCGTCTAGTGTTCATCAGCTGTCTGTTGTTTGATTTCAAGGTTGAGTCAGTTCAGCTCTCGGAAAAGACAGACACATTAGGCATGCGCGTGTACGCACCTGTGCTGTCACCCCAAGGTGCGACTGCACAGGGCAACACAGTGCGTGTGACAGGTGTGTGACATGCTTTAGATGAGCATGTGCCACTGTGGGTTACTTTCTTGCAGCGGACACATAGGTGTGTGAATGAGCTGTAACCATATTTGGTGATGTGACGTAAGGTGTTTTTTGAGAGCTGGTGGTTTGCATCCAGTGACTGAGCAAACATGTAGTTTTACTTTAACCCTTAACTTTAAAATACAGGGAGGTTCACAAATCGTGCTATACCCAAGCAGAGATCAATGCAACCATTCAGCGGTAGCAAATTAAACAGAGGGGGCAAAATACACACATTGTTTACTCAAGTAGAGGTACAGATACTTGTGTAAAACTTGTAAAAGTAGAAGTACCGATTCAACTTATTTACCCACGTAAAAGTAAGAAAGTACACACTCTGAAATGTACTCAAAGGATTAAAGAAAAAAGGTGTTCATCATGCTCATGTCATATTATTATAATTCAAAGATTATTACAGTTAAAGGAGGAATCAGTGGGATTTGTCTGAGCTGTAAACGAACCAGAAATATAGTTGATTGTTGAGTCTCATTCCCAGGATGTCAAATGCTGACATTATGGGTTGGTAAAGCATCTCGAGCACAACAACGAATTGAAGAAATAAGAAAATCCAGGCAGAGGGCTGCAGGATCTCTGCAGATAAGGGACACTAACATGCCTTTCCTCTCCATTCGAGTCTCGGCATGCAATGGTGCAAAATAGTAATAATCGATAATTCCCCTCAAATGCATTTAAACAAGTAACAAGCCTGTTTTGAAAATGTAGAAAGTACAGATATTTGTGTTGAAATCTATTAAGTAAAACTAAAAACAATCTACTTTAAGTACGTTTGAATGCCAAAGACAAGACACCTGCTTTGAACACCACAGTAAAAGGGGCAGATCTGATGTGGAGGGGCAGTTTGTTCTGTAGAGTGGGTCCTACACCCAAGAAAGTGCAGTCTCCCCTATTAAAGTATCTGCAAACATGCTTGAGAGAGAGCTGATAAACGTCTGCTAACTCTAAATTTAAACGCGTGTGTACTCACAGCTTTGTGCTTCTCTTTTTTCCATGTCAACCATCCGCCTCCTCGTGGCTGTGGCTCACTTCACCTCTGACCCTGACCCCTCACTTCACAGGTAAGTGCTTAAACCCATGCACGCACAAAACGCACACATTGCTCACTTACTGTATCTGTTATCTGAAGGCGTTGTGTGATGCCGTTCAAGTTCTTAGCAAGGCCACACTCCCGGATAATGTTGCTAAGAAACAGGAGTGTGTGAAAGTGCTCAGCTGACCTTGGTTGCTGTCCTGTTGACACTGAGGTGCGGAGCTGTGATTACACTGTAAACACACTGAATATCACTTGGAGACAAAGTATTGTGTGTTTTTCTCTTGGTGGTGAGGCAGAATGTGGCGTCCCTTTTTGCTTCAGCTCTTTCCTTCAGGACTGTTGGAGCAGTGTGTGTGTGTGTGTGTGTGTGTGTGTGTGTGTGTGTGTGGTTGCGCATATATTTGCCTGGATGCGTGTGTGGTGCTCAGCTGGCCAGGCGAGAGTTGTGTAATTGCAGGGTTATTGCTGCTGAGCCTGATGGGTAATGACACATTTGCAAATTAATTCTCGGTGCTAGGCTGTGATTAGCATACGGAGTGAAGCATCTCGCACACAAAGACCGACACGCACACGTGCTCACACACACTTCACAGGCCTCTAATCACCAGCGAGAGGTCAGGTTAAATGGGTGTGTGTAATGGTGGAGCGGGCGCGGGTCGCTGAAAATAGGGGTGAGTGAAGGGTGACGAGATATCATTTCTCGTCAGATTTGATATGAGACGATGCAGTTAAGTCCAGTTTTTCTCTTTTTTTTGTCTATCAAACTCTCAGCTGTCACATTCTCTGCCTTCCAAAGCCGTTCCTTTCCTTTCCTGCTCGCTGTGAGACTGTGCATGGTGGTTGGTCGCTCTGTATGTACACGTAAGGCTGGGTGATTATGCAAGATTTTTTGTTTTGGTATCATGTAATGCATAATAGTAGAAGTTCATCCACCAATCATCCATCCATCCATCCATCTATCCATCCATCCATTGGCACTGGAATCGTTGGTGGAGCTCGTCGGTGAGAGAAGTCACACTGATTGGCTGCTTAGCTAAGGGAAAGCCCTCTGACCCTGTCGCCTTAGTATCCACGACTTCACCCATTCAGTGAGGTTTCTTCTTACTTTTTTGCCTCTGCCTCTTTGCCAGTGCCATTTTCTCCATTAGAAGTGGCTGTATTGATGAGAGTGGTGTGAAAATGATACGGAAACGCTGCTTTGTCTGAACAACGGTTTGTATATCCGCAGCTCTTGCACGGTGGCCGCATATGTATTTCTATGATATTTAATGTGATGTTGTCTTAAAGAGTGTTGACACCCGGTTCCCTTTTACAGAAAGAATTGCCCTAAACTCCACATAGAAAATATTCACATTTGGATTTTTTGTGTTTTGGGATTGAACCTCTTCTCTCGTGATGTTCATTTTAAAAGTGCGTGCATTTTTCTCTGAGATACCCGAACCTGCTCTTAAAGAACTGACCTGTTTTATTTTTTTGCTTGTTCTTTTTTTTCCGTAATCATGTCAGAGTGCAACACAGGAGTTTCGAGTATGTTTGTGTGTCTGTGTGTGTGCGTAACAGTGTGTCTGTGTGAGTCTGTGTGCACCTCCAGAGGCTGTGTGTGGCGGGGGAAGATTATAGTAATGCCTTATCTTTGCTTCCCCTGCTGTGGAAAAAGACAGACTATCTTTCAACCTATTCCAACACACACACACACACACACACACTTGCACATGTGTGCGCACAAACACACACACACACACAGGCATAAAGCGATTGAGAGAGTGATTATTTTTTGCAAGGGGGGTTGTAGTGAAGACAGTTGTATAGGGGGTTGACAGGAAGTGGGCATGGCAGGCTTGTGTGTGTTTGTGTGTGTGAGAAAGATCATTCTTGATTTCTCTCACTCTCTTTCTCTCTCTCAGCCGACTGTTGTGCCCTTCTTCCCGTCCCGTTTTCATCCTTCTTTTCCCCTTTTATTCTTTTCACTCGTTTTATTCTTCCCTTCTCCTCTCCCTCTCCCTGTTACTTCTTGATCACAGTGTTTTCAGTCACACACAGCTTCGGTCCCCAGGGAGCTTTTATAGCCTTTCAGAGTATTTGTGTGAGTGTGTGTGTATGTGTGTGTGTGTGTGTGCCTTCTTATGCAGTGCACTTGTCAAATGTGACTCATTACACTATACCTTAAATACCAGAGGATGATAGCTATTCTCTCACATTAATGAGCAGCAAAATAAAAAAAAGGGCAAACAGATGATTCTTCAGCCAGCACTGAACTGTGTAACACTCATGGTTTTATCTATGTAAGTGGCCTCTGACATTTTCCTCCACTCTCACACTCTCTCCGTCTCACCTAACGATACAAAACAGCGGCTATTTAATCTCGATTTGCCCTACAAGCCCACGATGTTTCATATGTCTCTGTTAGGAAAAACCTTCTGGCGTAAAAGACGTCGATGTTTTCGGCAGTGTGTTTGGAATAAGCGGATAAATAACTGAGTTGTTACAGCGGCATGAACATAGATAGAAAAAGACTTGCACCTTCAAAAAAAAAAATCACTTCACTCTACTTTGATAAACACTGCAGCTTGGAAGCAGGAAGCAAATTCAAAGATGTATTCGAGTCCTAAAAGTGTTACAGGTGCTCCTTTGATTGTTGTGCCATCTTCAGAACATTTCCATTAATGCAGCTGAAACCTTTATTGTATTTTTGAGGAAAAAAATATTTAGGATTTATAGGAACACCTGGGTGCACCTTGCAAAACAAATCTCCTCGTCCTCCTCTCCGTCTCGTCCACCTTGGGGAAATTGGATGCTGTATTTTTAGTCCTCTGTCTGTCCCTGTCTATCAGCGTGTCACCATGATTGGGTGGTGTAGCACCTCAGGGGGACACCTCTCAACCCGCCTCTCAAGGTGCGAGACGCTTCAACACCTAGCTCACGCACACACCTGCGCAAAAACAGCACAGAAGCACGCACATGCCTTCCAGCGATGATAATGTGTATTGTTTGCACACGTTCAGCACTGTAGCTACTGTAATGCAGCACGAAGGGTGTGTTAATGTGAGCGTGTTGGACAATCTCACTTATCCGTCCTTTTGTTTCGCACACACACCTCCACTCTGTTGACACGTCGGACTTGTCTTAATTAAACATTTACTGATTTCCTGTCTTTGTATAAATAAGAAGGGGCCTTTGTTCCCAGAATAGCTCCCCCTCAACCCTCCCTCCTCCCCTCTGCCTCCCTCCATATCTTAATCTATGGACTCCCCTCCCCATCTGCACTTGCTCTCTCCTCCTGTCTGTCTCTTCTTCTTCCTTCGCTCATCAGTCCCCATTAGCGATTATTTGCCCTATTTGCCTGTGAGCATGCCTTTCGCGCTCCCACTCAGTCTGACTGTGCTTGTGGATGGGGGAGTTTTTTTTCCCTTCCCTGTCCTTTGAGTCTTCCTAAAGAAGTAGGACCCCTCAGTCTTCCTCCCTTCCCTGCTCCCCCACTGTGAGCCTCATAGAATGGGTTCGAGAGCAAGTCAGCCCTCGGGGCAAACTGTCCTTCTAGACTACTTCCCCATCATTTCTCCCTTTCTCTCTCTTTCTTTCTCTCTCTTGCCGCCCTCTCCTGCTGTTTTTTTGGTTCGGCGTGGTTGCTCCCCAGCAGATAGTTAACTCCTCACCTGTACTACCACTATCTCAGTCAGGTTTGTGTGCAGAGCAGAGCAGGCGGGCGGGCGGGCGGCGGCATAACAACGGGTGTTTGTGTGTTTGTGTGTGTGTGTGTGTGTGTGTGTGTGAGAGAGAGAGAGAGAGGGGGGAAAGTCTGCTGTCAGCGCGGCATGGTGCGCAGTCTGTGCACTAGGCTGCACAAGCCAAGTTTCCTAGACGGACACACAAACGCACCCACACACTCGCAGACAGAGACGAGGACTCTTATTTTCTGCGAAGAGAATGGAGGCGGGGGATCTTTTATATTTTTCCTCTTCCAAACACGTAGCTGTTCTATTGTGAGCTGCCCTTGAAGACCCACAGCACTCTCCCTGCACTCTGTATCGCTTGATGCGTTCCTACTGTCTGATACAGTGTGAACAGATGCTCCCTTGATAGTCGTTGGCCTCTCGCTGTCACTGGGGCTGTCCAATCAGCTGTCACCCTGACTCCGAATTGAACTGCGACCGCTCTCCTCCTCGGGTGAAGCATCAGGACTGGCCGGTATTTCCCTCTCATCTGTGCCCTCGCCTCTTCTATCTCTTTTCGCTCCAACACCAACACCGACACCACCACCCCCCTCGCTCACACACACACACACACACTTGCGCACACACACTCTTTCTCACTATCTGGCTGTGTTGTTGCCTGGAGGGAGTTCATTCTGCCCTCCTCCTCTCCTCCTCTCCTCCTTCTCTCCGTATCAGCCGTGAAAGAGAGGGAGAAAAAAAGGGAGGGTGAGAAAATGAGAGAGCGAGAAAGAGAGAGAGTGGCAGCAGTAGCGGAGGAAGCAGAGCCGTCTCTCCTCTGATCATCTTTCTTGGATAGAGGGATAAAAGACAGTCCCAGGAATCAGTCGCTGCTCTCGTCTGCAGGATTTACCCAGCCTGTATTTTATCCTCCCTCCTGCCTCTTTTCACCTCTTCTTGGCACCGGACTGCTAGCTTTTACATCTTTCTCCGGCTGTCCCGGCTTCCTTGGTGTGTGTTTGTGTGTGTGTGCGTGTAAGAAAGAGCTGGAGAAAGCGTGTTTCCTGCTGCTGCTTGGAAACGGACAGCGAGAGTGTGACCCTCTGCCCAGGGGATCAGGGGCAAGAGCGAGGGGGTCGAGAGCGGGGGCGTGCTCGGGGGTTGACCCTTGCACCTCCTCTGTCTGTGTGTATCTGTGTGACTGTCTGTGTGTTTGTGCATGTGTGTGTCCTAGCTGGCTGGGCGGTCCCAGCCTCACGCTTGGTTAGCGAGGACCAGAGAGCGGGGATGACAGGCTGAGTCCCAGCCCAGACTCCCCACACACAGAGCCTCGTTTCTGGGTGGCTGCGAGGGCACAGCCCCTCTTGTCGCTCAGTCATCCAGGACAGGACGGCTGCCTGCGCCTTTTGAAACAAGTTGCTCCCTCTTCATGACACTTACACAGTAACCATGTTTGGACTAAAAGCACCACTTTACTACTTGCCAGGTAAGCTAATGGGAATCCTGTGTGATGTTTAAACTTCATTGTTTATCTGTTTTTAAGCATATATGCTTGCAATTCAATTGTGTACATGTACAGTGGTATAGGCAGTGTGTGTGTCTGTTTGTGTGTGTTTTGTGTGCTGTGAAAAAGTGCACAGGAGGTTTGAGGTTAGCTCTGGAGTGCATCTAAGGAGACGCTTGTCTTTGTGCTGCTGGTCCTGAGGTTGGAACCTGAGATCCGAGGCTGGTAATGCTGTGTGACAGCAGCTCTCACTCTGTTTCGCTAAGCTCTCACCCCTTTATCAGCATGGAAGTCGGCAGGTAAACACGACACTAAGTGGCAGCGTGTGTTTAATTCAACGCAGCCACCCACAGCGAGCAGAGGAGAGACGCAAATGTATGGTTTTGTACGTGTGAACCGTCTACCCGTATCTGTCCATGTGTGTATCTGTGTGTCTTTGTGTCTGTGCCGACGACTGCACACATTGCAGTCACGCGTACATGTTTTTGTGTGTGTGTGTTTGTGTGTGTGTGTGTGTGTGTGTGCGTGTGTGTGTGAAAAAGAGTGAGTACAAGGGCGGCGTGAGGTTACCGCCGGTCGGCGCTTAAGTGCGTCTCACGGCTCACTGGGCACTGATTGTAGAGAGGACAGCCAAGAGAGGGCAGTGAGAGAGGGAGAGAGAGAGAGAGTGACAGACAGAGGTACAAAGGGAGAGTGAAAGAGAGGGGAACTTAAGGAACGGCAATATTTTCCTCTCTGCGCCTCGTTGTTGGGCTCATTCGACCATATTTCTTTTATTGCCGTTTGTGTGTGTATTCATGTGGATTTTTGTCCATAAACGTCCTAACGTTTCCTCGGCTCCTTGGTTGTTTAACTTGCACCACACAACAAAATATGCACTGCGGCTGGTACAATGGGCCGCTTGTTTCATTGATCTCAAAGGCAGAAGATGCCATGTACGTAGCCTGTTTGATTTTGGAGCCTAAATCTGTCTCAGTGTGTGTTTTCATCTGTGTTTGACTGTTGTCTCCCTACAGCACAAGTGGGAACGCTTCATTGACACTTAGCAGATAAATTATTTATGTGCTTTAGTCAGCAAGTAGAGAGTGCAATTAAAGCATAACCAACACCGCTTTAGCTTTGCCCCTCACATTTCACTCTGCAACCCCACAGCCTGCGTTAATAGAGCTCTCTACCTGCCAGCTGCACACACTGTTCACTTCAATTTAGGTTTTTTTTACCTTCAACAATAATTTCACTACCAGAGGTAAGTAGGCCAAATGAAATAATGAGCCGTTCTTTACGCTTTAACTCTGCATTACGCTTTTCTTTTATGGTTCATGCACATTTCATGTTTCAGTGCAGGCAGCTCAGAAACACCAAGCACTCCAAGATAAGCAGATGTACATTAGTAGTAGTTAGTAACCCACAGAGATAGAATGTAATTTAGTACATTTACTCAAGTACTGTATTTAAGTACAGTTTTGAGGTACTTGTGCTTTACTTGAGTATTTCCATTTTTTTCTACTTAAAGGTGCACTATGTAGTTTTGGGGAAGAAATTTTAATCAGAGGAGAAAGATCTTCATTGACTGATTTTTTTTTTCATGCCTAAACAAAATAAATAAACAAAATAAATGGAATCAACAAACTGACCTTAAAGGACAACACAGTTTCATGCTGTTTTACTTTGATTATATTTGGCGGACCCTGCCACCTTTCTAGCTTCAAATAGTGTTCTGTTCTGTTCCTCTGAGATCAGCTTGTTAATTCAGTTTTAGAAAAAAGTAATATTTCTGAGTTTGTATTTTTACCTCAATCATATCATACGCATTAATTCTGAGTTTGAATTTCTTCTCCAAAAACTACATAATGATTATTACTTTCACGCCACCATATTTTGGAGGCAAATTTTGTACTTTTACTCCACTAAATTCATCTGAGATATATATATATATATATATAGTAATTTCAGTAATAAAACAAATGCTGAATATTGAATCCAACAATCAGCCAGACCAATAATCAATTGACACCTTGTTATACAGTATATACATACATGTAAATATATGTAGCCTGTATTTGGACTTTTTCTTGTAGTTTCAAGACTAAAGTACTTTTATTGCCAGAAAATTACTTTTGATACTGAATACTTTGACATCAGATACTTTAGGACTTTCTTTTCGAGTGCTTTCACTTTCACCAATGAAATATTTTAGCATGATACCTTCACTTTTACTTAAGTATGACCTTTGGATACCTGTGACAACACTGGCAACCTACCGTCAAAGGTTGTTAGCATGGATGTCATCATTGTTTTTGACCTGCAAGTGATTTAACAGTGTATCCAAGGGAAACCAAAATACACACATTGTGTTTCATACCCATAATACCATCTATAATGGTACAACAGTGCTTGAAATATAAAAAATGGGTATTACCTCTCTGTTGAATGAATTCTCAGTGCACTCTATCTATAGGACTAAGTATTAGGTGACTGAATTGACCACATGAATCACCACAATCCAAATAGGCATATTATAATGAACTGCTGTCATTTACAAGCATTTATGTCATTTTTATACTTTTGACAGGCAACCTTTTATCGGTTTCACTCAACTATTTTATTTTCTTCTGCACTCTCTCTTCAGCATGTCTTTTGTGTCTTGCGAGCCTACCTCTCTCGTTCAGGAGTACGGTTTTGAAATAGAGACGTTAAAGGCCACAGAGAACCTGCTGTGTGAGAAATAAAGGCAGTGGGAAACACAGAGAGGTGTGTGTTTAAGAGGGTCATATAGAGGGAGGAAGGAACCAGTGAAGTACTTTTCAACATGTGCCAGAGGCTCTGACACTGTGGTACTTTTTAAACTCAGGGTGAGAGTCGGATCAAACAAGAAACGACTAGAACAAGGAGAGTGAGGGAGCGGTACGCAGAGGAAATTAGAGAGGAAATGGGAGGGATGAAGAGAGGCAAAATCCCGAGGGAGACGAGGAAAGAGAGGGAGTCGGTTGCTGGCTTTAGCCTCCTCTATCTCCTCACCTTCCTCATCTGTCTCCTCGGGGCTTTCTCTTCCTGCCAGCCTGACTCCTCTTCACCACCCAGCCATCTCCTTCATCCCCCTCCTTCTTTCTTCTTCTTCTTCTTCCCTCATTTGCCTTGTGGTACCTATGACTCCTTCCTCTATCCCATATGTGTGTGTGTAAATGTGTGTGTGTGTGTGTGTGTGTGTGTTTGTGTGTGTGTGTGTGTGTGTGTGTGTGTGTGTGTGTGTGTGTGTGTGTGTGTGTGTGTGTGTTGCCCCTTGTCACCCCTAAACCTCCCACAATGACCTAGCCCACAGCAGGAGAGCTACACAGAAGTGAAGGTTTTGGTTGTGACAGTGGCCAACACTGGTGAGGTTGTGTGTGTGTGTGTGTGTGTGTGTCCAGCACTGTGGGTTGCTTCATCTCTTCCCCCTTCTTTCATTCAGCCACTGAATGAGCCCCTGCCTGCCTTCCCGTATTAACCGCCGTTGCCTTGGAGACCATGTCAGACACATCCATGATTATTTGACAACAAAAAAAGGTTGGGTTAAATAAAGAGGAATGGGTTGAGGCGGGGTGGGTTGTGATGGTAAGAGAGCTGAGAAGTAGAGAAATGTAAAGATTAACGGAGAAGGGACGCTGAAAACGCACTTGAACTTGGGTTGCATTTACATCACCGCCGAGGTGGACCACTTCAAAATGGAGGATGGCTCATGGTCATCCTTTGCCCACACGTGTATCCTCACTTTTATATTCCTTCTGTTTGAATCTTCTCACTATCTGTCCCTTTCCTTCACTTTTCTATGTCCTTTTTCCTTCGATTCATCCTCCATCATAGGTCCCTCCTTCCTTCTCCATGGTGATTTCATAGATAAAACCTTGTTTAAATCTCTTAGGTGTGTGTAATGCCGGTGTACATATCTTTCTGGTTTGTGCGCGTTCATTGTGTGTTTAAGTTCACTGCCATGCTCCGATCTATGTGATCGCCTTCTGCTGTTGTTGTTGTTTCCCCCCCAAAAAAACTGCCTGTGCTTATAGCCTGGGGGTAATGCAGGAGGAAGGAGGAAGGAGAGGAGAGAAAGTGGGATGGACAGACATAGAGGCAAAGAACAAGAGAGAGAAACAGGCCCAAAAAGCAGAAAAAAAGTCTTGACGTGAAAGGTGAAGTGAGGTTAAAGAGCAGGGATGGCTGGTGTTTAGCGGCAGACTGACGAGCCAGACTCACTTCAGAGGAGATTGGAGATACTAAGGGGGATTAGGTATTCCTCGCCAGTGTTTCCCTCCACTCAAAATCGGTCGAAGTTGACAAGTTTATTCAGACAAGCACCGGACTGAATACAGAACAGATTCAAATGAACGGGTAAACCAAGTATCTTAACTGACATTTATGTCAGCGCGTCCGTTGAGACAAGCCAGAATAACGCATAAACATATCCAGGACTAAACCGGCCTGATTGTTGTGGTCTCATCTCTTCCCCGTCTCCCTGTCTCTCTCTGAAAATCAATTCCTAGAGAACAGAGCGACATGGACAAAAAATCTTTCTCTTCACACACACACACACACACACACACAGAGGAGAGTAATCAATACGCGTGTTAGCCATGCTGGGTGTTGAGCCCTGGATCAGAGTGTGGACTAATCACTGGTGATTACTGAGCACTCGTTCAGGACCAAAGAAGAGTGGTGATGGTGTGTGTGTGTTGAGTTTTTCTTTTGATAAATGTGCATATTGTGCCACTGCTTGTGCAGAACCGTCACACACTGGTAACCTTAGCCAAAGGCGAGCACTCATTGATAAAAACCAGCAGAGGAGACCGTACTGTGTCAGACGATTATCGGTGCAGTAGTGTAATCATTATCTCCAATTAACTACAATATCTTTCCTTCTCCTTCCTTCCCTCCATTCCTAGCTGAGGCCATCTCCTCCGATCAATACCTACAAATCTCCCCGCCGCATCTACTACTCTCTTTATGCTAGCATCTACTCAAGTGTCACCCATCTCTCTCCATCTTTCACCTCCTCCCTCTGTGCTTTTATCCGCCGGTTCACTCTATCATTGTATCCATTTATCTATTTTACTCCCCCTCTGCACCGCGGTCTTTCCATCCCTCCATCCCTCCCACTCCATGCGCTCTGACAGCTCTGTCATTAGATGGCAGTGGCGGCAGTAAAGCAGTCACGATGATGGACTACCAGCTCCCTCACCCTTTCTCTCTATCCCACTCTCTCTCCCTCACTCTGCCCTTGCTATAAAAGCTCTGACCCGTTCCCGGTGTGGCATCTGTTCCACGCTCGTCCGCAGGTGGCACCGCCCCGGTCACGGCCGTAAAGGTCGGCGGTGGCGCATCTCACCGGCTGCCCCGTTAGCTTCCTCGTAAACCCTGGGCCGTTAAACCCCGACCCTGCACACCTGTGGCCTCTTCTCCTCTCTGGATACAAGCCACTACCAGCACCAGTGACGGGGGAGTTCCAGAAATACACACAGCCACACACATATCTGCATGCTTGTGATAACCTTTATTGACTATAAATGCACCACATCAACATCATCATTTTCATCACTTAATAATCACTTAACATTTTCAGGTTCATACTTTTATTTTGGGTGTCTACGAGAAAATGTTTACATGCTGTAACTTTCAAAAAGCACATTATTTTTCTCATACTGTCCAATGCTGCAGCGCCTGTATTCACTCTGCTTGAATGCTCATTACTGTGTCGTGTTTCTGCGTCAGCTCTGCTGATGTTTTCCAACCATGGCTGTGCTGGTGGTGTGGCTCAGGCCGGTGACAGCTGTTACATCACAACTGTACGGAAGTTCTGACGGCTCGTTTGAAGGCACAGTTTCTGAATAAGGGCAGTGTGGATTTCTCTTTTAACTGAGCATTTTGATATTTTCACAGTATTTTTATAGCACCAATGTGCTTTGTAATAAAAAAAGACGTGGAAATGTTATGTTCTACAATATTGGACCTTTAAAAATGGGTGTGGTCTCATGTAATAATGAGTACTCATGGGTCGGAACGTGACTGTGTTGATGGGTGGCACAGCTGGTGTGATCCCATTGCAAGATGGTCTCTAGTTTTTTTATATTCGTTGATAATTTATTGTATTAATAATCTAAATCGGTAAAGTGGCATATGAATTTATCAAATAAATGCAGTGGAGTAGAAGTATGATGCAACATAAAACATAAACACTCAGGTAAAGTACAAGTACAATAGAATTCTGCTTAGGTGCAGTACTTGTATTATCTACTGGTCCAGTAGCAGTGTAAAAGTGACTAATTGGGGTTTCATGGCGGAGTTACGTTCTGTATTATTTCCCAGAATACTGAACTACGCCTTTAATTAAGTGCTAATCTTCTCATCTAAGTCCCAGAGAGAAAGCTAATAATCCCATTACCTAAAAACTATTCCTTTGAATAAAGTCATGAAAAAGTGACTTTTTAGCATATTATCTCTGCTAGGAAATTTGGTTTTCCTGCACTTGAATTCAGGAACACACACACACACACACACACACACAGACACACACGTACAATGACACACTATTCCAAGAGACATTCGGTGAGCTAACAGGTGCAGGGGGTAATGGGGGCTTTGCCACTATCACAGCAGTGTGCAACTCTGATTTATGGACTGCAGTCAGTTCCCTCCCTCTGGTCATCCTGTCAGTTTGCCACCGGGGAGACGCGATCCTGTTTGTGTAGTGCGTTGTGTTGTGTGTGGGTTTGTTTGCTCTGCTCACATACACACATATAGGGGCAGCAGTGGGATGGTAAATGGTTTCTTCACAGCTGTGTGTGAATGTGAGTGTGTGTGTGTGTGTGCGCAGAGGATATCAGTTGTCAGGTCTTGTGTGTCACACTCAGAGAGTGCTTGTCAAACACTCGGATATCATGACGGACACTCACCTCTGCTCTTTTGTGTTAAGTCGCTGTGAACTTGCATGAACCCCATTTGGTATGTGAGAGCGATGAGCACGTGGGCTCACTTGTATTTAGCGGTTGCAGGTGTGTTTGTGCGTGTGTGTGTGTGTGTGTATGTTGTCACCTCTCTCCTGAAACATTATTCCAGCAGCAGAAATAGTCGAGCTCTAATTGCCTTCATCTTCCTTTGCTTCCACTAATCAAATTAGACTACAGAGAATTCTAATTAAACCCTGACTGCATCTGATGGTGCTGGGTTCACACGCACGCACACTCTCTCACGGTTTCACATCAGTAGACATTGACACATGTGAACGGAGTCGGTGTTATTTCTCACTGTGTGCGCTCAGATGAGTAGCGGTTTAGCATTAGAGAGCGGAGTGGTGGCTGGTTTGTAAGCTTCCCACCAGCTGACCACCAGAAGTGCATTAAGAAAGGGTGCGGAGAGCGAAGAGGTAATGCTGCGCTCTTTGAGGTGGTTTGTGCCATTGATTTGTTATGATATCGTCGTGCAATATTAATGATGTTCAGGGGAACAAGGATTTGTTTCGCTGAGTCATTGTTTTTGTGTCACTGAGAGGAAGAGAAACTGATTAAATGCAAAGATGTATATAAAGAGAGAGGCAGAATGTGGAGCAGGTCGTACTGTAGAGTTTACATAATTTGTTACTGATTTTTGCCTGCAGTACAGACATGACTCCTTGCACCATGACTTTACTGGACTGTTGACACACACACACACACACCCCTGACTCCTCAAGGGTTGGAGTTGTGCTCAACATGATGCATTTCCACAATCACATCCCACTTGAATGATTGGTAAACATTTTGGAACCCCCTGGAGGTATAGATGTTCAACTTTTAACGCTCTGGCCAAGTTTCTCCCACAAAACTTATGAGTGGGCTAACACAAAGGAAGATTTAAAAAAAACAAAAAAAAAATGTTAAAAATGTTGCATAAACAAAATTAAACAATCTTATAGTAAAGTCTGGGGGGAGAGACCACAAGGAACCTGCAGTAAAACCCATAAAAGAAGACGTGTTACAGGAAGTTGTAGTTGGAGCCATGAACAAATGTAGAATTAATTTAGCAATATAAAGAGGTTTGTGATGCTTTTGGCTTTATTATTTTATAATTGTATTCTTGTGTAATTGAAGTGATTATTTAGAGGATTGGTTAATGCAATAGTTAATACAACCACCAGTTAATACTCCACCTGCATGCGTGGACAGGAGAGACGATGGGTGGGTTGCAGTATGTTTTTGCACATTATAATAAGTTGATCCATTTCATTAAAGGTGCAGTAGGCAAGAATTGGCCAGCTGTTGTTGTCATGCTCAAACAATTGCCTCTCCTCAACATTAGCTAGTTAGCCTTGTCAGCCATACATCTAGTGGTCCGGACCACTAACCTCAGAAGTGTTGATGTTTACACCGTTAGCACAGGAGCCATGATGGGCCCAATCCAAGCCTGTTTGCAATTTTTCCTTTGTTTCTTGAAGTTGCTACAGGTATGTGAATGCCCATACCTTCACACTCCCACACATGACGGAGGATCAGCGGTATCTGTAGCCAGATGACTCCCTTCTGCAGGGCAGCAGAGGTTCAGTAACATTTTGTCTACTTCCTTCCTGGCAGAGTACCTGCTGGCTGGAGCAGCAGGCTTCAGTGTTCAGCCAAGTAATCAGGTCCTCACTCTTACAAGTTTTAATAAACATGTACACCCTTACTTCCAGATGCACACACTTGAAAACTGACAAATGCCGATGATCTCAAACGCTCCCTGCCCTATTAACGGCACCATAAATGCACGGTGGGTAGAGAAACAAGCACAAAAAAGGAGATGGATGAGGTTAGAGGGAGAAGCAGGGTAATCCTCCCTCACTTCCCGAGGTAATTAGGAGTGTGTGAGGCTAAGATTTATGAGGAAGAGGAGTGGAAAACGGAGATCTGTACCACCCAGAGAGAGGGTAATAGGGATTTGGAAACTGCACTTTTTCTACTCCGAACTCTGGAGTCGACTGTGTGTTTCTGTGTACGTTTTTTGTAGTGGGCGGTCTTTTAAGCTGACAGCTTTCCAATCATTAGTAGATGGGATTTCAGAGCTTAGCTATCAAAGCAACCTCTTCACTGAAGACAAGAAATAAAGAAAGTGCAGTATGTTCAACCTCTCCTCCTCTTTGTTCATTATAGCTGCTGTATCTGCATGAAGCAGATGAGAAAGATAAAACTGTCAGCATGCCGTCATGCTCACTAGCCTTCCTCTTAGACTGGTGGGGTGGGGCGGGGTCCCCCCCCCCATGGCCAGACTCCCTCCGGTCCAGAGAGCGCTGAGATAAAGTGCTGCAGTGTTTATAGACGAGGTTGTAAATACCCGTGTCGCCACGGGGCTTCTCTCTACTCAGTGTGTGAGTGTTGGAGGGGCTGTCAGGCCTCAGGGTGTCCAGAGGAGGTGCAATTGGTCAGAGAGGGGCAGCAAATCCAGGGTTGTCAGAGAGACCACACGACATTCAGCAGTTTAATGAATTAATAACCTCTGTCCTCTACTTTGTTTCCAGACGCTCTTGCTTTGCCGGTTGGGTGTGTGCACTTGTTTGTGCGCCTCAGTGTGCCTGATTGGTGCCGAGTTGCCAGCCTCTCGCACACAGGAAATGGAAATGAATCATGGGAGACAGATTAAGAGAACGGCGAGAGCTCATCACATCCTGTTAAAGACTGGAGATGACTCGAGGCAAGGTCTCTCTCTCTCACTCTCTGTCCATATCTTCACTCGCTCACTCACTCACTCTCTCCTTCGCTGCCTGTCGTTCTCAGACAAGCGGTTGGCGTGGGGCGAGTGATCAGTGACTGGGTCTAAAACATCCTATTGAAATTAGTGACACACACATTGAATTTGTGCGCGAGTGAGTGAGTGTGAGATGGAGAGACAGGGGGAGAGAGTGGATGATGGATGATAGATGATGGCTGTGACCTGAATAGATGGCTGCGGGCCGGTCAGATGACTTCCTCGGGAGGAGGAGTAATGAGGAGAGGGGCGCAGGATTACCGCTCCATCACTCAGTGTTTATGGAAGCTTTACAGCCACCACACAACAAATAGCACAGCGGCTATGGCTGAGGATAAATCTCACACACTGTTTGTGTTTGTCCATGCGCGTGTACAAGATGCGCTCGAGAAAACGAAGCCTGTCTCGTTTTTTTTTTTCGTTTTTTTTTTCTTTTCTGTAAAAACAAAACAAAAAGGAGGGCAGAGGGTTTGGAGATATATCTCGTCCTCTCTCACATCCAGCCCTATGGGCGCTGTGTTTGTGTGTTTACGTGTTTACTTGTGTTTATTTGGCTGCTCGGTGTCAGAGCGTAGCCTCGATAGGGCTGGTTTCACACCCTTAGGGAAAACTGCACGAGCTGAGAGGTCAGACAAGGTTACATCAGAGGCTCTAAGTGAGTGGACACGCACAAACACACTCTCTCTCACACACTCACACTGTGCGTTAATGCCCGGAGCCCAATGGAGACGAGAGTAACTCGCTAGCGGTAAAAGATGCTCTCCGCAACCGAGCGGGTTCCCCTGTAAATCCCAGAGTAAAACCAGTTGAAGGATGATGCATCGATCTGACACGCAGTCGTCCTGCACTCCGGTGCTGATTGATGTGGCCTGGCTCCTGGCTCTGTGAGTGTCTGCTCCGGTCTCTCGGCATCACGTCAAAGGGATGTCTCGGAAAAGAGCTGGACAACTGGGGTGACGCTTAGAAAGGTGGGAGAAAAACAGATGAAGGTCAGAGGAAGGTGCTAGGTGAGAAAAAGGGCTGAAGGGGGAGGATGAAGCGCGCGGAGAGAGATAAGACGAGTGGATGTGAGCGGGCTGCCGAAGCCGCTTTGTGCGAGACAAGAGGGAGAACTGGCACAAGAGGGATGAGGTTAGGGGTGTGTGTGGGAGAAGAACTGATGAGTGTGGGGGAGGATGGATGGCGGGGGGAGCGGGAACAGATTTGGGGAGGGCCGGCCAGCTGAATCCTGGTGGGGAGTGGCAGGAGTAAGCTGGCACTGCGGAGGCGGGCATATGGAGGGCAGGTTGGCACTTTGGCTGCCACCGGAGCGTGCACCTGCCGACAGGGGGAGACTCTGCCAAGAGAAGGGGAGGGCGGGGGAGAGAGAGGGATAGATAGAGACGGGGTGTGTTGGTGGTATGTGGCAGCGAGGCAGATTTTTTTTTTTTTGGGAGTGGGGTGCTGGAAACTCTCTGGAAATTAATGAGGAGTCTAAGTGTATCAGACAACTGTGTGGCCTCGTCCACACACATGCATGCACACAGGTGGATACATGCAGGCACACATGCTCGCACATACACACTCGTCTTGCACACTAGTGTTTAACTCACCCCGTTTATCTAAATCCAGCCCTGAGATGCACTGCAGTGTGTCTCCTGATAGAGAACAAATAAACAGCCTTGATTATCCGGATAGCTTTTAAAACTCTTCCCTGCATACACTCCAACACACCCCCTAATTGGACTCAACTGTTTTGCTGCTAACTAGCTGCTAATTAGATCAGTGGATTCCTCTCACTCCCTCTCTCTTTTTTCCTGTCATTATTTGCCGCGAACAAAACACTTGCAAGGGCTGAATTGTGCAGTCTTCCTACGTGAGGTGGTAAGCACCGAGATGTCATTATAGCAGATGTGGGACGATATTAACTGCAGATACTGTATAACGTACTTTAAGTGCGCAAGAATAGATTTAAGCTTTTCTTAATCGGTGTGTTTGTGTGTTTTGGCTGCTCAACACCGACACAGATGCCGGAGCCAAAGGCCAGTGCCCTCGTTAAGCCGCTGTCAGAGAGGGTTTGTAACAGCCCACTGGAGCCCATCTGTATCCTAACACAGACGTACACATGCAAACTCAAGCAGAGCACTTCCTGTGTATGTCGGCAGTATTTCACATTTCGTATGCGGCTATTGTGTATGCCAGTGTCTGTTTGCGTGTTTGCCCGCGTGGGTGTCCGCGAGTCTTTGCTGTAGGTGAATGGTGAAGGGCAGTGACTCCGTGCTCTGGTTTTAGCCTTGGCTGCGGATACAAGTCTTTTGGCTGCCATGTTTTCCTCTGATCTGCCTCCCCCCTTTCATCAGGAAAAACCACAGAGAGCGAGGCAGAGGGAGACGGAGAGGTTTAAAGGCTGGCAGCAACACCATGGCCTTGAGGTGTTATCTCTGCCCCTCACTGTGTTGGAGAGAGAGGGTGGAAGGGGGTGAGGAGGGAGGGAGAAAGGGCCTGTTGGAGTGATTGCAGCGTAGCCCACTTCTCATTTTTTTTTTTTCTCCTTCCCTGTGTGGAGCAGGATGGTTAGCAGATGGTCTTGTTACCAGCAAAATGAAAATGAACGCAGTAAAATTTGCCTGTGTTAATTTCTCGTCCCCCAGGTGAGACCTCGAGCGCCTGCAGACAAGCACTCTCGTGCATTTATACACATTTCGCATGCAACGCACAGTGACGCGCGTGGCCTTGCCCTGCTGGTTTTAAACATGCACCATCTGCATGCAGGGAAAGTGTGTCGGAGGAGTGTGAAGTGTGTGCTTGGCTAGGAATGTGTTTCTAATGTTCATAGCCATACCTTATGTTGCGTTGGAATGTAAAGAGTGTGACCAAGCGCTTCTCATGTCACCGGGCGTCAGTAACCCAGTTGTCCAAAGACAGTGGGTGTTTTAGGGCAGGCGTGACGGAGCTCAAAAGACGGCTGGATTGACGATTAGACGTAAAGGGAAGCGAGGGAATCTGTGCTCACAGGGAGGAGGAGATGGCATGTTCATCCGCAGATGAGGACTAAATCCTTTCATTCTCTCCTCATCTTCCCTCCCTCCTTTCCCCTGCCTGCTAAGCGGTGAGACGAGAGCTTCTGCTTTGTAACGTCTGCTTCTTCGTGTTTGTGTGTTTCGAGGATCCGGACTAGTCCATAGCTTATCCCTCTGAGTGTGTGTGTTCTGCGGGGATAGAAGCGCCTTAGCCTCCCTTATCGTCTTAGAGTTGGGTGCTTGCTGGTGCTGTTTGAACCCGCAGGGAGAAAGAAAGTGAAGGAGGGAGGGGGAGTGAGGTAAACATACCTATAGTGTATAATAATCTTTACTTTTATATGCCGCGATTCAGAGAGACCACACCTGCTTTTTCCTTCAGAGCTGGCTTTGTGGCAGTGGGTCATGATGATTGATGCCACAGTGTTTGTAAAGCACAATAGGCAAATTATATCAGTGTAGCTTTTTTTGTATTGTGGACCTTTTTTTGTCTACTAAGTTCATTCAACGCCATACAGGCAGCAGAAAGAGCTGGCAGATTTTAAAGATTCTGCATGCTGCATTGACAGGAGCTCGATGCTCCACAGCTAATAAGAAGAAAAGGAAAGAGGCGGAATAAAGGAAAATAGGCTTGAAGAACTGCCTTTGACCATCACCTCCTGAAACTGTTTACAAAAGACTGCGATACAAAGAAACCTGTAAACCACTCAAACGAGGTATTCATTGGATGATCCCTGACACTCTCCTTGCTCTCTCCCTGCCTTTGTGAAAATGACAGCCTTTTCATGAATGCAGATGCACTTACCTTGGAGCTCAGTGTGCAGCGAGGTGCTAACGTCGGCGCAGTTAAAGGGTTTGATTCCCACAGGGAGTGGCAATACTGAGACGTGTGCGGGCACCGATGGTACTGCGGCGCACGTCGGACGAACCCCCACTGGCATATGTTACGCTTGTATGTATGTATAACACGCGCACTAACACACCCCTGTGTCTCTGTGGTGTTAATAGCAAGCCACTATACCGCCCACGCGGCCCTTGGATGTGAATGAAATGAGTCATATGCGAGGACGCTCTTCACAAACACGGCACACAGAACACATATGTTCCCCTCGAATGTACGAAACACTCCTACATGCATTGTGCTCATCATTACAGTAAGTGAGTGAGTGACCTCCTGCCCTGGCTCAGTGTTAACCCGCATGCACCAGTGGCTAAAAAAGTAAACACAACACATAGAGATCCACTACATCTGTTGCTCTCTAACTAGTGTGGTAGGTTGCAGGTCTCGGCAGAGTCCTTGATGTGTGCAGAGGAGTGATGATGAGCTTAATGCAGTCTGTCTGTGTCCCGGACGTGACCACCACATTAATATAGCACTAATACAACGCTCTCTCTGCTGCATGCTAATCAGTGCCACACTCTTTCTCATGCTCTCTCTCTCTCTCTCATGTAGTCTATTGTTGTCAGACATGTGAGACAGACGCGTGAGAGAAGGCGAACATCCCAAGGCTTATTTGATTTAACCCGATGGCTATCATAACAACACCATCATCGTCATGTTAATTGCAATCACAGGTAGGCACGGGGACGTAATAAAATTTCATGTCACGATTATCCCGTCCATGATTGTGTCACACGATATTATCCCAACAATCGTCACAATATGCTTAAAACTCTAATAAAAATAAAATTGCGCATATTAGATTTTTATTCTGACATTTTGCTTAGAAACAAATAGCGTCACAGATAAGACGCACATCTTTCTCAGTGAAAAACAATCAATCAAAGAATCTTAAATAAGTGATCGTGTGCTAACAGTGTTAACGCCAACACTCCCTTGGTCCCTGAGCTCCCAGTCCGACCTGCTAGCTGCACGGCTAACTGAGCTAACTTGCTAATAGCAGCTACAGTTAGCCACAATTACTGGCTACTTCTTACATATTGCACCTTTAACAGGCTTTAGAGGGGGATACAGTGTGCAAGCCAGGCCTTTAGCTTTGGTAACAGGCTTACCCAAACTATATAGGACTGTGCGTCAGTCATTCATGTGAGGATGTTCAAGATTATCTCGATTCACGATTATCCTGAAAATGAAAATTCACCACGATCGACTTATTGTCCCATTCCTAATCGCAGGATTTGCAGAGGGAAATGCTTTCTTAGATCACAAAATTCAAATTTGTCTAGCATTCCTGAAAAGTACACCATCCTTTCTTTAACTTGCTGTTCTTCTTCATTAATAGCAAACTCTACCTACACCAGATTCATTCATTCAGAGGAAAGCACAAAGCAGCCCAAATGGTCAGTTCTCGCAGTTGCTGCTCACATATGCCACATTTTTGGGGAAGGTGCACCACAGCTGCGATAGGTGCCTCAACAAAGCTCCAAAACGCCTTGAATGAAAAGCATAATTCGGCCTTAACACTTGTAAAGCCTTGACATTTGGTCCACCTAAACAAAGCCCTCTCACCCACTCACCCCACCACACACAAGCACATCTCAGGCTGGTTGGATAAACAAGGCCACTTCAAAGGAGCCCGGTGCCCATGCCAACAGGCCTGAGAGGGAGGAGAGGGAGGAGAGGGAGGAGAGGGAGGGGACTGCAGTGCTGGAGTGAATCAGGAGGGAGGAGGGATGTGTAAGCGTGACTGCTATTAATGGCCTAATAATGTATTTGGCTGTTTTGGCAGTTGTGAAAAGGGTGACGGGGGGGCAGAGGGTAGAGGGAAAGCCGTTGACAGCGTGTCACGGCTGGTTAAAAGCGAGCTGGGAGAAGAGAGAGAGAGAGAGGCCTTGTTTGTTGGGCTAAATGCTGTAAATAACATCAGAGAGTGCAGCTAAATGGAAATCAATGCAATTACCCTATTAGCATGGGCTTGAACTCACACTGGCGGCTGCTCCATCTCTCTCTCCCTCCCGCTCTCCACTTCCTGTACATGCTTCACTCTGTGCATGATGATATAACATTTTGTGGATGAACAAAGATACCGTACTTTTAAACATGGCAGTGTGTGTATGTTAGGAATGTTCATTGTCGAGTGGGCACGCCGGGTTGTTAACTCCACTGCAAGCGTAATGATTTTGTTTAGATTTGCATAACCCCCTTAATCACCCCTATTTTAATACCTAACAATTGCGGGGGGAGATTATGCTGTTAAGTGGTAAGTCATAATTAGGTAAATAATTGGTTTGGCTATCATCGTCCCTGTGCCATCTGTTTGAGGGTATGTGTGTGTGGGGGGTGGGTGGTTGAGAGGATAGGGGAGTGAGTGTGTGTGAGAGGGCGGGGATGATGGAAGAGATCCATGGTTTTTTTTTTGTGCGTTATGTTTTCATTTGAAGTCACAATAAGATAGTTTTACATAACACTCCCACACTTTTCTTTGTCCTTCCTGTGGATCCCTCTCGCATAAAACTCCACGCTATGTTTAACTCCTGAAACATTAAGAACAAAGGATAGCCGAGCTTACTTTCAAACCCGGTGACACATCAAACTCCCTGTTTACAGAAAGGTATTCTGAGCCGAGAGCTGCTTCATCTGTTTAATTGCTTTGTTTGCTGTCAAACGGTTGTTTTTAGACCTACAGTGATCGCCGTGCTGTGTGTGAGAAAGTACAGGTGCTTATGTTTGTATATGTAAAACAACTCGAGACACATAACTCTTTACTCCATCGCACAGGTTTATTTTTTCCTCTATTCTTTACAGCAAAACACAGCCTCATCTGCTGTTGACTGACGCCGTCCACATGTCTCCATCTGTACTGGTCCTAACACTCCCCTCCCTTTATTCTTCCCTTTACAACTGTAAGCATGACAGTAAATAGTCATTTCTGTAACCTCCTATTGTATTTCCTTCTCTCTCTTCATCGTGCCTCCTCTCTTTGTCAGACAGTAAAATAGCTATTCTGGTTCCTCTCTCTGCCGCTGTATTAAGGAGAACGGGCGCTGGGACTTCATCTCTACAATGAGAGTGAGGAGGGAACAATTTGATCTAATTAGCTGAGATTGTCCACGAGGATTCAACTCTTAACTAACCGCTGCTGCAGCTAGAGCCGGACCTGCATCGCGCATGCACAGAATTAGACTCAGGTACAGCGAGTGTAGAGGTGTAGCGGGTGTATATCTATGTCGTGCTTGTCTTGCGTGCGTAGCAGGTTAAGGGTGCCTATGTGCTTTGAACATTAACACTGACAGCTAACAATTAGCTGCCGCCAGTGTGGCTAATAGAGGAGTGTACATTGTTAATTATGTCACAGCAGAAAGGTGGGAAGGTGGAATACATTTGAATAATTGGAGCAATGATATAACAGCAGGCTTTTAAATTCCTTGGCCCCTTTTGTATCTGTAATGAAGGGTGCGCGTGTCCACTCGGACCCAGTGGCCTAACAGTTATAAAGGTAAAACACACAAGAGCGCACGGGCTGTTGCACGTACAGAAACACACACATTTACCATCCCCCTCCCACACACCAACACACACATACATCCTCTCTCTCCCTACGCGGTAACACTGAGAGGCGTGAGAGACGGGGGGTATGTCTAAGTAGCGCGCTCGTGCCTGGTTTTCCAGATCAATGATGTGTGGCTGGGTGATCGATGTGAGGGCTTAGCGGAGTGGAGAGAGCTAATGGGCAGGTCAGTGGCTCAGACACATCCTGGCTCCCCCTGCCTATTACCACTACGTCTGTTAATAGGCCTCACCACACTCCCCTGTTGCTCGCACACACATACACACTCGGACACTTGGAGGAGGATAGCGAGGAGGGAACACAGCCAAGCATGCTCAATCCACAGACCTACTCCCTAGTCCACCGTTTTAACCCATCTCCTGTTTTCCCCCTCATTTTTCCCCCTTGTTCTGTTCACTGGCCTGTTTTCCGCTCGTTTTTGCAGCAAAGCTTTGGAGCTACACGCCATATGGCGCTGCATTTGTATGTATGCAAATAAGGGGAGGGGCAGATAAGCAGCATATTTACAGCCATGTTAAGTAAATATGAAAGAGATTACTGTGCAGCCCTCATCTAATCTCCTCAAAGTCGTCTCTAGCACACACAGGCCTGAAGACAGCCCATTCCCTGCATTTGTAATTGGCTGAAGGATACGTAAGTGTCTCACGATTGGTTCGTGGTGGCTGTCAGTCAGAGGGTGTCTGGTGGGGTTTGGCTGTGAGGCGAGGTCTGGGTTAACGGGTCAGATAAGCAGAAAGCTGCTGGGTCTAAGTTAGTTTACATGTCAAGTTGGTGGTGCTTTGCTTTTTTAAAATATATATATATTATGCCTGCCTCAGGAATGCCCCCTCTGTGATGAATAAAGCTTTTTGAATTGAATTGGACTGAAGTCATTGTTTAATGCGAACGTGTATGCCAAAAGGAGGATACCATATTCTGTTTTTGCATATTAGCAGATTATTTTACGTCATTTGAAAGATGTTACATTCACATTACATCACGTGGCGATTTGGTCGGTCTCGTGTTTCCAAATGTACATTTTATAAATGTATGGGCAGGTATCACAGATCTGTGCTGTTATATGTGAAGGACTCCGCTGTGGGTTTAGTTTACAATTTTATGTTCATCAGTGAAATGAGAAACACTTATACAACATTTTAAGCTTCACAAAGAGTAAATTTGTTTTAAGGAAATTGTATTAATGGTACCATATGAATTGGTTAATAAGAGCATTTTATATCTTGCTTTCTGACACTATCATACACATGTTTAGGACAGCTGTGCACAGCTGTGCGCTAACATAATGACGACAGCAGGTAAATAACAGCACAGGGCATCACTCTTCCACCTTATTTATTTCCTACGTTTCTTACCCCATCCATCCTTGTCTCTTTCTTGCTCAACCTGTCACTGTACGTAGCCCCTCTTCCATCTTCTGTGTGGCATCTGATCTGCATGTTAATTACCTCTATCGCCTTAATTTAATATCTGCTTGGGAAGAATGTGGAACACGCACCCCAGAGGTATAGCACATGCCCTCCAGCCCTGACTCACACACACATACGTGCATACGCGTCTACCTGCACAGACGTACACAAAGCCTATTGGTTTTCTTCAGCTTTTTTGTGCTTGCTTGGGTGTTGTGAGGGTGATGGAGGAAGGAGGCAAAGCCTAGGAAAGTGCAGAGCAAAAGGGGGCCCAGGCAGGATGTCCACAAGGGGGGCTGAAGTCTTTTCTAACCCATCAGCTCTGAGTGTGTCTCCCTGTGGCGAAGGCTAAAAGCGCTGCCACTTGTCGTCCACATAATGGAGGCAAGGCAGGAGGCGGGGGGAGTTTCTGCCGTTTGTCTTTGAGAGGAGCGAGGGAGTTCAAAAAAGAGGTGAAAGAGCCATTCTTTTTAGATGCCGAGGGGGAGGAAAGCGTGCATGCTTTCACAGTGCTGGGCAATTCATCCACCACACGCCCCTCTCCATCACGAATGTGCATACAGGCGTGCACAAGATGTATATGCTGGCACACATGTGTATGATGCAGACTCCCACAGCACAACCAAACACCGCACAACACAGCATTGTACTAGGCGGAGCAGGAGCCACTTGTGAGTCCACAAGGTGTGTGATTTCATCATAGCTCTAATAATTAGAACAATTTTTATTACAACCTTGCCAACCCACACACACACACGCACACACACACACACGCACACACACACACACACACGCACACTCTCGCTCTCCTTCTCAGCCATGCAACAAGGCTGTGTCTCTAGTGGCTGATAGATTGTAATGAATGTAACAGCAGTCAGATCCTTCAAAAGCCTCTCAAAAGCTTAAGCCCCTTTATTAAATTAAGCTAACGATGCCTAAGGCCAGGTCCGCTGCTGAGAGAGAGAGAGAGACAGAGGGAGAGACAGAGAGAGAGAGAGAGATGGGGGGTAGACAGAGAGGGAGAGCTGGTGCATAGGGAAGTAAAGGCTGCAGAGATAAGGAGGAGGAGGAGGAGGCAGCAATGTTAGACTGAGGATGTGAAATGGCAAGTAGTCAAATCAATGAGGGATGCTGGGAACGGAGGGGCATTAAGTATCAAAGAAAGAAGGTGGAGGAGGCAAAGGAGGGCTGGTGAAAGAGGACAGGAGGAGGAGGAGAAGAATACCCTGCAGCCTCCCGTAATTGTACAGCAGGGCACCTGTGGTTGAGAGGAGGAATAGTAATTAAGTAAAGGCTCATTGTGGGAGATTCACAGTGCAAACGTGCATCTCTGAGAGTTTGTATGCGTGCCAGAATCTGTCAAGGAAAACATAAATGTTTAACGACTTTGTGGAGCCTTTAAAGCTGTTTTTAAACTATTTAGGTGTTAATTACATCGTGTGATGAAAGCTGAATCTTTGTTACTGCTGTGCGTAGGAAAGTGGGAGCAGCATTTGTGAGCGTATGTGCTGATATATTATCTTGTCTAACCTCTACAGTACATGGTTCTGAGCTCGTGTGTGTCTAACAGGGCTAGAGTTTGACTGATGCAGGATTTTTGGTGCAGATGCAGATATTTGGGAGTAAAAAAATCGATATATCGGCCCATATTTGCTTCATTACATATTTGCAAAAGCAGTTTTCATGTCAGCACATGTTGGCCGATAAAATCGACTGACCGACATATCGGTCGGTCCCTAAATAGGGCTGCCCTTGACTTAAAAAAGTATTTCTTTAAGTTGATTTAACTGATGAATAAAATGTCCCTCCTCAGATGAATGCAGCCATTTTGAGGGATATATGTGTTTTTTATTGTGAAGCCACAGATGTAACTATCGTTTTCTAGTAATGACTTATCCCTAATAGCCATGACTAATAACCAGAAATGACTTAAGACTAATGGCTCATTAGTGATTGGTGATAAAAAAAAACAAAAAAAACATGAAAAATGACTAATTGACAAAAAAAAAAGTGTCAACTAAGACATTTTAAATACCCAGATGACTGATTATTTGACTAATGGAACAGAAGGGGGCCCCCTCGGTGTCTATAGCGCTGTCCTGTGGGTAGCATGTGTGCAGACAGCAGGCGGATCAAAGGCGGGGGCCTCGGCGCTGCATCGTTAGGATACCTCGTCTACCTGCTCTCTCTCTCACAGGTCAAGCAGAGGTGAGAGATACACTATCGCTTGGATGAAATACAAGCCACGGCACGCACTCAAATGCATACACACACATACTGACACACATACAAGACAGAGGAGAATGCTGTGTGTGTGTGTGTGTGCTGGGTACTGTTTCCTTTCTCTGCTTTGCCTTCTGTTAGCACAGAGAAGTGGGCCACGGCAGCACACAATACGTAATTAGGCCTGCATTTGATCCAGTGCATCACAGCAATTAGCAGTTTACAGCACAATGTGAACGGGGCCTCATCCCACTTCCTCCCCGGCCCTCACCTGCTTAATCCTTATTCTCATCCGTGGCTTTTGGAGAACAACCCTGTCTTTACTGCTTACAAGTGTGGCTTTGATTTCACAGGCTGTGCAGTCGCTGGTATCTAATCCACAGTAAAACCATTGATAAGCCAGACAGGGGTAGAGGTTGTCAGCTGAGGCTTCTCTGTGCTTTTGGTTGGTTGGTGTCCCCTTGTGGACACTTGGTGGAATTACTCTCTATGTTTTTATTCACCTACTGTACACTGTATCTTGCTGTAACTAGCAAAACAAAGGGGTTTTATTCCCTCATATCTGTTGGTTAAAGCTCAAATTTCAGTCAGATTTAAGATGTTTTTTTTTTTATCAGTATCATAACTGATCTTCTGCAGGATCAATAGGCTTATTGTTGGTTTGGATGTAGGCTGTTGCAGGAGAAACAGAAGCTTGTGTACAGCGTGGTTAGTAAACACATCATTGAGAATAAACACAAGGAATCCAGAGGAAGTGTTTCTTTTTGGAGTGATTGTAGGAGGATAACAAAAAAAGTTCACACAAAATCTGCAGAACATGTGTTCATTCTTTAATTATCGGGTATTAAAACCAAATAATGCCTTTGATTGGCATTGCATAAAAAAACAAAAGGCGCTCCAGAAAACAGCACAACATATTAATTAGTGAAACAAGCACCGATATTTAGCCAGTTTTGTTTGCAAAATCATAAAAAACATTGATAATTGTCAGTTTTAAAAAGTCAGAACGGGATGTCTGCTTATTTAATCTCCTTTCATTTCTCAATTTGAACTTGTGAATTTTTAAATTAGTCATGTCTAACGAACAGGAAGTGATCCTCTGTGTCCTGGATGGGGATGGACGGGACATTCTTGGGGGGGGGGGGGGGACACAATGTGGGGTCAGCCCTGTGCACTGAAGGCGTGACGGGGGGTGGTGGGGGTGGTAGAGGGGGGGAGCAGGTGCTTCTACCCCCCGCCCCCTCAGGCTTGTCTGCCTGCCTGTCTGTCTGTGTGTCCGGCCCCCGCCGGAGAGGAAGCCCCACCTCCCGGCTCCCAGCAGCCGGCCGCCTCTCTCCTCCTCTCCCCGGCGCTCTGCTCTGCTCTGCTCCGTCCCTGTGGCCTCGCTAGGTGTCGGAGCTTCCTGCGTGACAACAAAAGTGCAGAGTCTCTGTTCTCGACGGAGGGATGGATCCGCGTTTTCACCGCTGAACGGACGAGGGGTGGGGGGGTGGATTTTTTTACTCGTTTACAAACCCCGGATTAGCCCATACTTGTTTGCGGTAAGTGATTGTGTGGAAATGTGTCTACTTGTGTCTTGAAACCCGGAGGTTGTTTGGCGTAAACGAGGGCGCACACGGCGGAGGGTTTTGTTGAGGAAGTCATTACGATATCGAGGAAACGGGTGATAGTTTTTTTTTTTTTTTTTTTTTTTAATAACGAAGGTCGGTGCTGAGCGCGCGCGCGTGTGTGAATGTGTGTGTGTTCGTGTTATGTGTGTGTGAAAGAAAGAGAAGAAATCGCCTCCAGAGTCAGAGCAACAGAAAGAGAAAGAGCCGCTCCGGTGCGCTCTGGTGGCGATCTTCGCTTTTCTTTTGTCATTCACTGTTTACATGCCCCGTTTTTGTTCAGGATTCTCAGAGATTCCTGGTTTTGAAAATGCAGATCAGCCCAAAGGGACTGAAAGGAATAGCGGGCGACCCCCCCACCCCCTTAAATTAACTTCTTGTAACATTGTTACCCCGTGCGCCGTTGTGATTATTATGTAAAGCGCAGCCCAGAGGGTTTCTGCGTAAGCCATTTACGCTCACTGTAGGCCCTTTTATGTAAAATTGTATTATTGGCTTTACTTGGTTGGTAATTCGGAGTCTCCAGTCATGCTGGCTCCTTTTCAAATTATTGGAGAGCGTCTGGTCAGAGCTGCACCTCCAGAGCAGAGCGGGGAAAGCCTGTCTGTGCTAGGAGCATTTTCTCTGAGTAAATGTGACTGGCTGAGATAGTGACACATGTTGACTATTTGGTGCTGAGGATCTGACCCTGTGTGTGTGTGTGTGTGTGTGTGTGTGTCTGTGTACGTGTACGCGTGCGCGTGGCAGGTGGACCGTGTTGAATCACTTCCCACGCGCTCCTTCACTTCTCTTGAACTGCAGGCGCCTACAACAGCTGCTTCTGTGGGGAACACACACACACACACACACACACACACAAACTCAGCACACAGCACACACCTCTCGGGTTTAAAACACGGTCTACAAACAGACAGAACAGAGCCGTGAAGCAACAGGCTTTGCTGAGCGCAGTGCTGCGGGTCGAGTTTATCTGCAGCCAGAAGGAGCCTTGTTGTGTGTTTTAGCTGCTGCTGATAAGGTTAGCCGTAAGTGCAAGAGCAGGAAATCAGAGCCCCCTGGTTTTAGAGTGAGACTGTCCTCCTGGTGCCTGAAACAGCTACCGGCCTGGTGCTGGAGATGGGTCATTCATTACACAGGGGCATGTGTCTGCTGTGTGGCATAGCTGAGTGCTGATTTGGCATAATGATGGTTTACAATCCATTATTTCATAGGCTGCTACCTGGAATACAACCTGGTTTCTCACACAGTACCCAGAGATGTGTCACATTAGGGCCAGGCTCAGAAAAATACACTATGGCGGATTAATGAGGGGGCATGTTTGTTTTCATCAGTCGACACTGCCAGACAACAGGAGGTGACATTGTTCTATGTCACTTAATTTCACTCACAGTGGAAAATAACATGTTGAATATGTCTGTGGACGTTGTTTTGAGGCGCCAGGTGTCAAAACATGTTTGGATTTTGCGCAGAAAGTGCCCCGCGAGCATTTGAGCCGTTTTTCTCATGATCAGCTGTGTTAAATGAATGAGAAATATTGCACATACTGTGACATCCTATGGTTGTCACTCGCCCCGTGTGTTTTGATGGAGGTCGTGATCCAGATTAAGCCCCGGTGGATGGATGTATGTGCTCTCAGAGGGCTTTCTAGCTGCATTAGTGATTTATTTTCTGTTGTGGTCAAATCATCGACTTGAACTCTCACCTTTACCACTGGTGGCGACCAATGTCACCACTCTGATACTTTGTCTTTCATACAGGAAAACACGCTTATGAAGACAGACTCGGCATGGCATTTTACCCACTCGGGCTGTAATCTCTGATTGATGCCTTTCAGCATTATGTGTGTTGGGGTTATGATACTGTTGGTTTCAAAAGCATGTAGAAAATAGAAAAGTTTTCATGCTGTGCTTGTGTTTTTTTGTTTTTTCTTTTACTCTTGCAAAATATGCCATTCAGTTGGAGGGAAAGCAGCATTTAATGTTGGGTTTAATGATAGGGGCTCTCTGTGTTTTAATTGGGGTTACCATTTGTGTGTTTAAAAGGTTTTCTTTTCATTGTCTGGGACCTGTCATGCAACAGGAATGCCAGTGCCCTCACGATTTCAAGTTTTTCCAACACGGGATAAACCAAATGTGTTATTGTAATGAGAAATAATGTGGAGCTACATCCATGGAGCAGAACATTAGGCTCGTAGGGGGGCTGTAGTTAGGATCAATAGATGCACAGTCGGGATACTTTGGTATTCATGTACCTTTTTGATGGTTCTGTTGTTGTCGTCATTTTCCGAGTCAATTGTCAAGCAGATTAAGGATCACACCATGCTACAAAGCTAAACTGTAGCTATTGTTAAGTGTTCTGGGCAGGCATATGTTTAAGTTTTGGCCTGTCTGCTTGCTATGCTGCACACACAGTATGCAATACTGTTTAGTGGCAATAACTATTACATTGTATGCTAATTGTGAACCACAACATAACTTCTCTATGTGGTTCAGTTTGTTCCTCCACATGTCAGACTCTCACATCTGGATCACTTCTGAAATGCTTCTGAAGTGTTCATTATCTATCCGGCAAATATCATCAGATGTAAAGTTTTTGTCAGGCTCTATTTCTAGAGAGACAAACTAACTGACAGGAGCAGACATAGCCTTCTTTGCAGAAGTGGTAAAAACAGTGAGTTAGCCAACTCTAGCTGGATTTATCCTCCCTCGTCACAGACTTACATGTGTCTGATGGTTCAGCACCACGATAAGAGGTTACTTATGCAAATCTCGCTCTGAGGAACAGAATTTCTCGCTTGTGATTTGCCGTTCCCAAATTGGTGAACCCTAATACAGCGATGGCGCGCATGCACTGGGTTAGACATGCTTTCAGGTGTCGTTGCGCTGTTTGTCATGCTGCGGTAGCCTGCAGTGCTGCGAGTGTCTGGGGGCTAGACGGCAGCTGTGTTGAGCAGAGTGTTGGTGACAGTTTGTCTGTGGCAACAGCACCTGGCTCTGTTTAGAGAGTGATTAGGAGAGTCCCAAGCAGCTCCCCATACTGTTTACACAAGGAGCCTGGAGTTAAAGGTGACCCACTTTGCATTTCCTTATCAACAGCCCCCATTGATAGCTTTGAATAGCACTGACTGTAGAGAGGCCTTTGCATGGGTTTACATAGTTCCCTATTAGAGAGAATAGGATGCGTTTGACTGGGCGAGGCTTGGATTTGACTAGCATTACAACAATGTCCTGAGGTGGTATGAAAATGTTGTTGCACACACTCACCGCTCTCTTTGTGTGCAGGGCAGGGTTGATGTGTGGTCTGCCTGTGTGATGGAAGAGAAACCACTGTAGGATGTTGAGGAAATGCAGGTTTTTGTCAGCCAACATGTCTTCAACTCTTCTTCTACATCTCTCCCCTTGATCGCTCTTCTTCTGTCTCCCAGTGCCAGAGCTCCCAGTGTACATCTGTTAGATTTTTTGTTGTGGCAAGCCGGGCCTGTGTGACGGCTTTTCCCTTTGGGGCGGAGAGGATAAGTGTGAGTGATGTGTGTGTGTGTGTCAAAGCATCTCCTGCTGGGTGTAAAAAAGCGGGTGGTAAAGGTAAGCTGTAAATGTGATGACCAGTGCAGACAGCTGAACAAATGGGTCATAAAGTATTTATCTGTGGGGGAAGACAGACAGAAAGTTGAGTGGACGGACAGACAGATGGAGGAAGAAATGGTTGTGTAGTTGCTGGACTTTTGTTCACATGCCTACTGCTTTCTGCTGCATATTTCACTGATAAAGGTGCTTATCACTTTGTGCGTGTGTGTGTGTGTGTGTTTACTCTTCATGTGTGTGAGCAAGCCTAACCTGCTCTGTAAGCTGGGCCTGCGTTTGGACACACATACTCGTGTCACCCAGCATTGCCTTTCAACAATACTTGGTTTTTCACCAGGTATTGTGTGTGTGCGAGGGGGACGTTAAGGGCGTGGTGCTCATTTGCTTGTCACACAGCTTACTCACGCACACACACAGTCCTAACGTCACATAAATTTATGACTTGATAATTAATTGAACGTGTACATGAACTTGTTTGAGATCACACCAAACCTTGTCCTTATCTCTAATAACACCTTGAGAAGTCTGGCAGTAATGTAAACGAGGGCTGGTCCCTAATAACAGCTGCATTAAAACGTATACAGTTTTGCTGACAAGGAGATTTGTGAGAGTTTAAAGGAGACATATTGTGCTCATGTCCAGGTTTTTAAATTTATTTTGGGTCACTGCCAGAATAGATTTACATGCTTTAGTGCTCAGAAAACACATCAGTTTTCTCATACTGTCCAGTGCAGCAGCACTGTATTGCCCCTCTGTCTGAAACGCTCTGTTTTAGCGCCTGTCTCTTTAAGACCCCCCTTCCAAAACTCAGTCTCCTCTGATTGGTGATCTTACACATGCCTGACCCAGCACCGCTAACAGCAACAGAGCAGAGCAACTGTGTTTAATCAATTCTTAGTGACGTCACGGAAGTAGAGGCGAGACTCTGACGAAGTGTTTTCTGTGGGAGAGAGGAGCTTCTGTTGTTGTGGCCTTTTTTAACTTTCAAGATCTTTTACAAGCACAAGAACATATAAAACTCTGAAGGAAAGGGGAAAAAACGAGTCTAATAGGTCTTGAACTTGGCCCTAATTTGTAGGCTCAAGCCTTTGTGTAAAGAGGGTTGTCCCACTTTGCATGCTCACTCTGTCTTGTTACAAGGTGTAAAAATCCATAAAGTTATCTCATACTCGGTGCGTCGGTCTCTCTTAGAAATAAGTAGAAAAACAGTAGAAGATCAGAGTTTGCATCTGGATTTACCTGGTTGTTATAGTTTCGTGGAATGTGGGAGTTTTGGGGAATGCGTTCCAGATATACACCTTTCCCTTTCTTGTTAACTTTATCTTTCCATCTGTGGGCGGTGTGGTGTGCTTGGGCGTGGTTGTTAACAACTGAGCAGATGTTAACAGGTGCCTATTCACCTGATTTGCCCTTACTCCTATTCACTCACTGCGGTTGTATCTTTGCTTTCATTGTCATTTCCACAGTTTGTTATGATCGTAATTTTTTTTGCTGTATTTGCAAAGCCTGATATGTTTTTGATGCCATTAAAGTGAATCACAATGCTGCGCAGTCAAGTAAGGCCAAGTCACGCTGCTCTTTCTTTGTGGCTGTGAGTCCCATGCCTCAAGATCCATTTCTCTGAACTGCATTGGACACATGCTGCCTCCACGTCCAGTGTGATTTCATTTAGACAGCACCAGCACGGCACTCAGCAGTGGAGTAATTACCAGCAACCTTTTCACAATCTTAACTTTGTTTGTATTCTCAATCTTCAGCTTGGATTAAATTCTCTGAAGGGAACTGGGTAGAGAACAAAAAAACATTTTCATTCACGTTGAAAAAAACCGTCCTCCCTGCTACATTCACCAGACCAAACCACATTCTCGATATCTTAAGATTATGTGTGTGCGCATGTTTGTGTAGCTGATGTTTGCTGCTGCTGTCGTTGTCATACCCCAGGGCCTGATAAGCACTGGGCAAACAAACACAACACAGGCAACATGAGAGCTGTAGATAAGCGAATCGTACACACACTCATACTGACCATACTTGACCATTTCTCTCGCCCAAAAGAGCCGTTTTCATTCAGCATTTTTGGTGTTTGTTCCTCTGCATGTACCGTGCCGTGTGTGTGTGTGTGTGTGTGTGTTTGTCCACCCGTCTTGTCTCAGTACTTTCTCCAGTCACACTCTCACAGGATCACCCAGCATTGTGCTAAAGGCTACTCCTCAACAAAGGTCTTTTCTATTACTATCACATCATCATCTCTCTTTCTGTCTACCTGTGTCTGCTTCTATCTCTCCTCAACATGTCCGTCTGTGTGCCTCTTCCTCTCTCTCTCTCTCTGTCTCCGAGATATCTGCTCTATCAGCTGACTGTCATATTGTGTGTGTGTTTGTTAGCATGCCTCCTTGTGTGTGTGTGTGAGAGAGAGAGAGAGAGAGAGAGAGCAAGGTCAGACATGCGCCTGAAGAAGTGAAGTGGTTTTGTGGCCAAGTGTTTTAATCAGCTCATGCATAGAGCTGCATGCCTGTGTGTTGGTGGAGGAGGCCAAAGTTGCCGTGTCAAACGTGCTCTTCGCAGAAGACTCTGTTGCCTTCTAAACTTGTTTTATCTGGCTGGCATTTACATCACTAAAGGGTATCTGTTTCGGACACTGTTCTGTTTATATCTCATTTCACATCTTCAATAAGTGTTCTTTCTTATCTCAGTTTCACATCAACCATATGTGCTTCCCCTTTGTACTGTAGCTGACTAAATGTACCACAACTCAGTTAATAGATTAAATGAATACACAGGAAAGCTTCTGCATGGTTTTCACACGGGGCTAAATCAAAAACAATCTGAATATATTTAGAAATTGAGAGTGGAGCTTCGATGTGAATACGTGCATTTTGTGAGCTCCTTTTTTTTATCTGTCCGAGACAACGACGCCATCCGTGATCGATAAGATAGGTGTCAGTCTCTTCCCCTCCTGTCTGCTGTCATTCTCTCCGCAGAGAGAGTCACTACATCTTTCCTGTTGTGATTCAACCTCTGTTTAAGTAGACCTACTAATGCTGTCGTTTTGCACACACTTTAAGTGCACCTGGTTGTTGTGATGTCATTCGGTGCAGGTTGGTTTTGATCGGCTACATAATTAACAAAAGTATTCAGTTGACTTTAAGATATGCTAAAGAGAAGCAGGCAATCCTCCCATTTGAGAAGTTGGATCCTGAGATATCGTTCAATATTTTCACAATTTTTGCTCGATAAACGACTGAAACGATTCATCAATTGTCAAAGTAGTTGCCAGTTATCTTTTTGTTGATTGACTCGTGGTTTGGGCTCTACCTTTAGCTGAGGTCATGTGGAGGCTCTGGTTAACTGTGCATTATTTATCTATAAATTAAATCTCAATTCTGTATATTTCCTGTGCAGATTGGGGAAGTCATGAGGATCTGTGCTTTTGAAAGAATGGCTCATTCATTTGTCGGAACAGAGCACATTCATTGTAGGCCTGATTTTGAAAGGTTGCACACATTCCACTAGTCCAGCAAACAGCCAAACAATACCAGTGCTAAAATTCATAGTAACCCTACTCTTAAAAACAAAAACAAAAGACAGAATTTGATGGAAGTTGTTGTCTCTAAACAATAGAGAGGCTAGCTAGCTAGTTCGCTGACTTCCTTTCTCACTCTCTGGCCATTATCTGCTCTTTCCTGTGTTTTGCTGAAAGTTAAAGCAACTGGAGGTGGTGAAGAAGATAAGTTGCTGTGTTTTTTTTTATAGAATTACGGATTTGAATTTTTTTTTTAAACATTACGGATATGTGTTGTTGATTTTAGACCTTTTTAAAGGTGCAATATGTGTTAGTATTAGTTTAAAACATTAAAAAATCAGCTAAAATATTTAAAAGAATATGAATAAATAGCAGTTTTGACATTATGATGTCTATGTATTGTGTTGTAGAGATAGCTACTGAAGTTAGCATGCTAACCAGCTAACCCCGGCCTGGCCTGGTCCAAAGCTCCTGAGCTCGGGGTGTAAGAACTAACAGTCACTTGGTCCCTAACGCCTAGTCTGAACCACTAGCTGCACGGCTAACTGAGCTAACGAGCCAAAGGCAGCTACAGTTAGCAGCAGTTAGCGGCTAGTCTGGTGATATGCTGCCCCAAACTGTTAAAAAATGAATTGGACAGTTGGAGAATTCATACATATTGCACCTTTTTAATGCTGTTGCATCTTCTTTGAGCTTCTGTGCTACAAAAATGGAGAGAGAAAAGAACAAACGACGCCACGGGTCTGAGCTGTGGACAATAGAAACCTCATCTTGGTGGCCACTCACTGAGATGTGTGGCCATGGTGACGGCGAGTTGTCTCCTGCTCACCTCGAGGAAAGAGATTCACTCGTCAGACAATACAGCATCACATGAACACGTTAAAACAGGAACGCACACCAATTATACCAATTACAAGATTACAACAGGCCAACTCTCTGCGACCAGACCCTTCTATGGAAAGTCAAGTGGGTGCTGCGTGCAGTGTGTGTGTGCGCGCGTGCGTGCAGTGTGTATGCGGTGGAGCCACACGGGAGTTGGGGCCCATGCAGAGCACTTGGAGTGCTAATTAGGCAACCACAACCTAGCAGAGTACATCACAGAGAGAAAGAGAGAATGGAGGGGAGAGAGAGAGGTTGAACCAGAGGATGGAGTGAGGAGTGTGTGTAAGGGAGCCACCATACACAACACTCATTTCCCGAGGACGCTAGTGTGGAGGGAGAGACAGAGAGTGATGAGGAGAGGGGGAAGGAGAAAGTGGAAAGATGACGATAACTGAAATATGTTACATGCAGTGATGTCCCCAGGCGACGAGAGCCTAACAGTACAGAACAATACAATTTACCCAGACATGTGGGCTGCCTGTGTATGTGTGAGCGTTGGCGTGCATGTGTGGCGTAGAGCATCACAGGTGCAGAAACCATGATAAGCTCCGTGACAGGTCCTTCTTTGCACGCGTGCGTCTATTTGTGTTTTGAGTTCATCTGCAACATCTGTCACATCTCCCCGCCTTGCTGGGATGAGCCGCACTGCCACCCTTTCCTGTCTCCCTCTGAGCCAGGTGAGGTTGATTAAAAGAGAGAGTTGACAGGGCCTGGTGATGATGACGATGATGACAATGATGACGACTGTGAGTCAGAGCTGACTTCCTACCTCCTTTCTCGGTCGAACAGCTGGGCTGGGGCTGAAGCTGGCCCTCTTGTCAGGGGAGCGGCGGGGCTGTGTCCCCCCTCAGCGAGAGGCTACAGAGGGCACGGGCGTACAGACAGCAGCTTGACTCCTGGGGCACGGACCACAAAGAGCCAGAGACACAGACAGAAGGCTCTTATGTGTGTTTGTGTGACTGAATGTGTGTGTGTGTGTGTGTGTGTGTGTGTCTCTGCATGTGTGTGTTCACACTCTCTAAGCAGCGTTGTGAAGCGTAACCAGACTGTTCTGTCATACGCCCACGCTGGTGTCTCAGAGAATCAGAGAACACAGCCACACACTCCTCAGATGACATGCATGCACACACACGCACGCACGCACACAGACACACACACACACTCACTCGCAGAACCCCAGCAACCCCTACCACAGCCGCTATGTAATTAACAGACAGAGGAAATGGCGCTGCTGGGGTGGGTGAGTCGGATGCAGGGAGGAGGAGAGGAGAGGAAAATCATCTCAGCTCGTGCCTACCCTCAAGACACAATCTGTTTCTCTGTGGCTGTGTGTGTTGGAGAATAAAAGAGAGGAAGGTGAAGAGAGGGAGAGAGATGCCGGCTGGTCTTTTGAAATCTCTGTGTTTTTGTTGCAAGCTGCTGGCAGGCAGTTTGGGTGGGTGGGGGTGGTGGTGGTGAAGAGGGGGTGAATACAGAGCGAGTGAAGGAGAGGAAGAGAAGCAGGAGGTGAGGGATGAATAATAAGGTGTGTGCGCACACACGCACGCTCGCGCACACGGCCGTATCATTTAAAGCCACACAAGGTAAAAGGTAGGAAGACTGCTCTCTTTGCTCTTTGCACAGAGGTGTGTGTGTGTGTGTGTGTTGGTGTGTGTGTGTGTGTTCAAGACGGTGACAGCGAGCCAGGTCAGAGGGAGATGTACTCCGTTCTCTGCTGTAGTTCCATAATGGAGGCCTGCTGTATAATGACAGCTCAGACACAGGCAATACTCCCTGTCTCTCTCTTATGGCTTCTTGATTGATCTCTTGCTCTCTCTCTCTCTCTCCCTCCCTCGTTTCTCTCTGTCTCTTTGTCTCCCTTTTCTTTTCCCCTCCTTTCTTCTTTTCTTTCTCATTCTCTAGTGGAATTGTCGCCTTTGATTCTGCAGCTCTGCACCCACAGTGCTGCCGTTTCAGGATTTCTCTGATATTTGGGTTTTTTTCTCTTTGGTATGGAGTGAACGATGTGACATGCGTGCGTGTGCAGACACACACGTACACACATCCATTCTATAGTACCCGAGGATACATTGCTGTGACATCTCATCACGAAAGTCAAACAAACCTGGCACTGCCGGAGCAGGTTTAGCCTGCTGTGCTCCTGGATACTGTGTGCGTGCGTGTGCATGCACAGGTTTATCTGAGATCATGACCGGCATTTATTTGTACAGTTTGTTGCATGTGTATTAGCATGTACAGCCACTGCTCACGTTGGGTTATGCTCTCTCTGTCCAGCTTGAAGATCACCCTTTGTTCTTTCATCACAACTTCAGAGGCTGCTTATGTGTACAGTACATGAGTGCTATTTATAACAGCACGTCACTAAGTGTTGACTTTGTCAGCCGCAGAGTTATGTTTCCTGCTGTCATTCAGTCGGTTACTCTAGGTGTCTTCTTTTTAAGCTCACTTTAGGTTGAGGCACTTCACAGTCTCGCTGTGGTAGTGGCTGTAATGCCCATATTACATCCTGTTTTTGCTAGGTTGCTTTCATCCACATTGCTGCATCACTGGTATTTTTATCACTGGCACCCTCAATTTTTCACATCTCTCTGTCTTTTAGTCAGAAGTTCCCTTCATGCTGAACTTCTTGCATACCCTCCTCCCGTCCTTTTCATCCCACTGTCAGCACATCTTCAGCCAGCTAGAAAGCCAGTCAACCATTCATGATGACATGTACTCATTAAGCCAGCTCTAAATCCCTCCTGTACGAGTGGATGAGATCATTCCAGCAGGGTGGATGGTTGAACCCGTGTCCTCTGATTGAAGTCTGATGTCCCACTGAGTGATGCCTCCATTTTTGAGTACCTGCGCTGTGCTCTCGTGATCAGAATTCATGATCTGATTGAGGGGGTTTCCAGAGATCTGCAACAACATGGCAGGGGAAAAGGTGTTGCTTATCTTGATGATGCGTTGGAGGCTTGCTTGTCTGCACAAACTGCAAACCGCTGCTTGTTTACTATTGCCTCCTGCAGCATTTAAAACTGGTGTGTTGACATAAAAGCACTAAAAAAGAGGGAGTCGCCTATATACCACTAATCAGTTGTTTGTTAAAGGCGCGCTATGTAGTTTTGGGGAAGACATTTTAATCAGAGGAGAAAAATCGTTGACGTATTTTCCCTTGACATATTATGCCTTGCAGACTAAATAAACAAACTCTCTTAGTTTTCAACACTGAGGACCTTATTGTCTTCTAAGAACAGCTTGTTTATTCAGTTAGTTTATTACCTCATTGATATTGTAAATATTAAAATTGTGATCGCCGTGCCCCTTTAATCATAGTAACAAATTAGGATGAACTTCCGGTGGCTGCTTCATAATAAAAGCCTCCCACTAGGTTTAACGGGAATCGGCGGTGACTGTTTGTATTGTATTCACAAATACAGCTCTGATAGTACAGAGATTAGCAGAACACAGCGAGGGTGCTATTTGTTAGAGGAAAGTACGAACAGGAATGTAGGAGTGGAACAAAACACCAAACCACAGAGGCTGTGTTACACCAGAGCCACAAAAGCATTCAAACGCGAGCAGAGCAAGATTTTCAAGAAATGGTGTTTTAGTCACCCGCCTGACCACACACGTTGAGCCAACCAGTTGATTGCAACGACATCTTTATTGCTCACTTGAGGGCAGACGCTGACCGGTTTGGCTCTGTTCCTGAACGCCCCAGTGAAGTAAAGCATGGTCCGTTGTAGCGAGTACAGTTCCAGTCCATGCTGCGTTGGGCTTGGCCAGGCCAGGCTTGTGGCTGGATCAGATAGCTGAACCAGCAGCACTGGCCTGCTAGTTTTAACGAGCTGATAGGCAAATCCCTTCCTGGTTAAAGATTAACCACTCGCTAGAGCTGCCACTGCATTATCTCCCCACTGGCCGGGGCATACAGGAGCCAAGAGGATTTACTTTACATGTGTGCGCGCGCGTGTGTGTGTGTGTGTGACAGAGAGAGAGAGAAAGAAAGCGTAATCTGCATTCCAACCAGCAAAAGGGTGGAACTGTGTGTGTGTGTGTCAGTGTGTTTGTTTGACTATGGGAGTTAGTGATCGGCTTTACTCCCAGCGGGGTGTTAAAACTGTGTGTTTACTGTATGCCATTTAGCAGTCAATCTGCTCTGTGTGTGTGTGTATGGGCGGGATCGTGTTTGTGTGTGGTTTGTTGTAATCTACATTCCTTTTTTTTTTTTTTTGCGGGGCTTTGTTTTGTTTTCCCTTAGGGCCTAACGGCATTCAAAGGGTTAATAGCATCAGGAAGCTTGGTGTGTAACAGCCTCCTTTAACCCTTGTGTTGTCAGTAATGTTACACTTTTGCACCGGAGCCAACGGATCAAATTTATTCATATCTTTTAAGACCGTTGCATTAATGTTCTAAACCTCGCTAGTGGAAGCAGCCTTTGTCCCTTCTTCATAATCCACAGCGGCGATATCATTTAAAATCTACTTCTCTGTTGTGGATCACTGGATTAAAGGACTGTGACATATGCTGTCTCATTTAGAGGACTCCCTCTCATTAACTGGGAGACAATGCCATCTGCTGGATGTTTGAAGAACGAAGGGCCAGGGACTGCCCTATAATGCAGAGCGAGTGTGTTGTAACTGAGTGATGTTAAGAGGTGGAGGCAGGCTCACTTATCTGGAAATTCATAAGACGTTACTCATCCCGGGGTGGCTCAGATCAGGGCTATTCATCAGTACATTACTCTGAAAAGGGAGCCTTGATGTAAGTGGCCTCTGTTTTTCTGGTTTAGAGAAGAAAACGTGGCAACGGATGGGAGAGAAATCGCTCTCTTGTTAGACCATGTGCACCCTCATAACCTCAATACATTCATTGATTTCCACTTAAACCTATTGTGCTTGTTTTAATCGTCAGTGCCTTGGAATAAGGAAGTGGTTCACCAAGCAATCTAGGGCTGCATGATATGCTGAAAAAGTTGTAATGCTATTATTTTGACAGATATTACAATTGCCACATGATGCATGATTAGTAGGAATGATCATTTTTGTGTCACATTTCTCATTTTCCGTGAAAGCATTTGTTGTGGCCTGTTTCAAACAAACATTTAACATCTGGAAAACAAGATTTGTACATCAGGATTAATTATAATGCTGTTTTGTCACACATTTTACCTTTATCAAAAAATTGCAGCTTCTGCGAATTGGCCATATGTTAGCTACAATAATACTCCCGTTAATTACACAGCTCTAATGCTGTTGTTAAGAATGGAAATATGCCACTTTCTCGTAAAGCTACACTTCTGTTTTTGTAGTTCTAGGGCATTTCAGCCTTTCCTGGACATGAGACGATGCACTTGACAGGAAATGAGGGCACAGAGATCAGGTTGTTAACTATAAACCGTAAACAAAGCCTTTCTCAAACCAGGGAAGCTAGTCAACCCTTAGACCAGCAGGATGCCCCATGAGTACCAGCAGAGGAAGACTGATCAAGCATCATTTTTGAGGAAAGCCAGGTCAGCACCTGCTATCCTCTCAGCCCCTACCCTGCTATGATACGGTCTGATGCTGTGGTTGCCTCATACGAGCTCCTTCGGACAAACAACATCAACACAGACGGCAAAGAAACACTCTTTTCTCCAACACCAGCAGGGTGATCTCAGTGATGCTAGACAGCAGAGAAGGACAGAGGAGAGTCTGGCATCCCTGTGTTGCCTCAGGGGAGACAGACCGTGGCCGGAGGAACAGAAAGGAGCTTTGTTGGGGCGGTGGCCTTTGGCATAATGCTGGCCACCGTGTGGTTTTACCCCCAATGATAATCTCCCGTCTCTGTCATCACCCTCGCTCCCTCGCTGTTCTGAGAAAAGCAGCGACTGAAGGAAGGAGGAAATGACTAAAGAAACGACTCATTCACACCCCTGCAATGACAGCAGGACGGACAGAGGGGAAGTCAAACCCACGCTTTTTACTCTTTTCCTGAGTCCTCCACCCCCAGCCACTATTACGCATTAGTCTCCTCCACCCTGATAACAAACTACTCGTAATTGCAGCGTGCGTGTCTGTGTTTATCCTATGTGTGTGTTTGTACTGTAAATGATTGCACGTCCACAGTTTTGGTATGACTTCCTTGTTTGTGTGAAATGGTAAAGAGATAATGGCTTTTTTGTTTTTGAATGTCGCTCCCTTTCATTTTTCCTGATGAGCATTTTTTCAGTTGTTAGAAAACAATTATGCTAATAAAGCAAATTGAAGTGAACTGAGGCAGATATTCCACCACAAAAGGTTTTCTCTCTTGTGCAGTAGGGCTCGACACAGGCCAGGACTTGCCCTCTTTCTTTCTCTTTCCTCTTCTCTTTCTTTTTCTGTCTCGCTGTCTCAAGGAGGGAAGAGCGCCTCACGTTTTTAACCTAGCGCCCCCCTCCCACCCTCCCACCTCCTCCCTATCCATCTATATACATGCACACATACATGCACACTGCCTGTCGCTCCCCAGCAATGGGGTCAGATGTGGTGACCGGCTGAGCACTCTCCCCTCCTCCTCCTCCTCCTCCTCCTCCTCAGCGCCTCTCCTCTCCTCTCCCCTCCCCCTCATACAGCTCGCCTTGGCAGGGCATGCATGCCTGTGTCTGTTATCTACAAATGGCTGAGGAATTATAGGTTGAGAGGGGAGGAGGAGGAGGAGGAGGAGGAGTGAGGGAGAGTGTGAGAAGGGAGAGAGAGAGAGGGAGAGAGGGAGGGAAGGGGAGGGGGTGAGGTCATGTGACATCGCAGCAGCTGCTAGGTTAAGAATTTCTGTTTTCTCACTTAGAGAGAGAGAGAGAGAGAGAGAGCAAGGAGGGGAGAGATAGGCAGCGTGTGTGGTGTGTTGCTTTGTTAGATAAGCTCTAAACGGTCTTTGTGAGCGGCAGCGAGAGAGACAGGAAGGCAGGGAGAGAGTGAGAGAGAGAGAGAGAGAGAGAGAGGGTGGACGGGGCGAGAGGAGAGGAGAGGAGATAGATAGACGGAGAGAAAGAGAGCGAGAACGAGGAGCAGGAAGATGGTGTGTGTCCTGACGGTGGCTGCCGGTGTGTGCTGGGCTGGGCTCAACGTGAAGATGCAGCCATGGGGGATCCAGGCGGCTCCACTCCTTTGTGCAGTAAGGAGCTTCGGCCACGCTTTTAATCTGTGTGGATAGGAGAGGGTGGTGGGAGAGTGGGTGGGTGGGGGTGGGGGTGGGGGTGGGGGGTCATGAACCACTGCCAGACCTCCGGATATGTTCCTCTGTGTGTGTTAGTCAAGTTCTGTGCTTGTCTGTCTCTTCTTTCACTGTGTTACTCACGTCCGTGCTGTGGTTTTATGTCTGTGGTTGAAACAGTGCACTCTGTAGTACGTTAGGTTTTTTTTTTGCAAAAAGAAAAAAAGTTCAGTGTGTGTTTCTTCAACTCCCTTCTCTGACTTTCTCTAAAGAGGAGAGGCAGGAGCAGCAGCCTAGTGTCTTGACAAAGTCACGTTACCGGACTGGGCAGTCGGTGTGTGTTTATCGCTTGTTTGCTCATCTCTCAATGGCACCTTGTGTGTTGCTCAGACAGTAGTCATTGTGAATTCCATTATTAATTGTGTGCTGGGTTCATTCGGAGTGCACTGGGTAACTGGGAGGTTACAGGCAGGACAACTTGAGAGGTGTTGGGAATGTTATTCACTCTCTCATGCCTGACTTGTCGCTGTGTGTCCACACACACGCACACAGGGTGCTGTGCCTCTGCTCTCATCTCAGGAGGAAACATGATCTTTTTATAGCCCTCTCCGCCTCGGGGGTAAACCTCGATATAACTCCTACTTATCTAATTGCGCTATTGATATACTGTTAGTAAGCTGCTTCTATCCCAGTGAGCATGTCTTTGTCTTAGAAGTCGTTGTGTTAGCTGGAAGTGTACTTTGAATGTTGATTTAAGGAGGATTCTGAGCAATCCCTCGTGCGTGTGTGAGAGTGTGTGTTTAAGTGTAGCGCTTAATACCTCTGCCGTACACAAACTATGCTAGTCTGAATTTACACTGTCCTTTAAGCCACCCTTAATTTGTGTGTGTGTGTCTGTTTCGCCCGAGCACGTAGGGGCTATCACACGCCGTTCTGGCATTCAGGGATTCCACTGACAGAGGGGCTGTCAACAGGGTGTCACCTTTCAACACACACACATGCATACACAAACACACACACAGGAAGGAAAGGGACAGCCGTCTCAACCCTCCTCACCTCTTCAACCGCCACGCAGCTCTTAAAAAACCTGAGGCTAGAAAGAGACGTGACAGTAAAATCTGTCACGTCTCAATGTTTAAATTTTCTTTTTTTGAGTTGCACGGAAAACTCTGAACTCAAGAAATCCCTGTATCGTTAAAAAGATGTTGTCCAAATTCAAAAATATCCAGCTTTCACTTTTTGAAACATGGAGTTAATTTCCTCTTACGATGCTGCTATAATTCTCTTCTCTCCTGATTAGAGACGGGTCTTAGTAGCACCTTCCTGGCAGCATTAATTGGATCAAGGACAACATGAATGGGACTCTTCTTCGAAAGTGTCAGTTGTGTGAGGGAGCCAATGAGTTGCTAAACTGGATGTGTGTATGCTGAATTTGTTAACATGTACCGTAATATAACACACTGCCAACAAGAAATATAGTAACGCTGGTAGCTTTGGCGCATGCTCAGGAGAGGGGTTGTGTAAACTCACGGACCTCCGGCAGACACACAGCCAGACTGGAGCTCTTTTAGCAAGGGAGGGGTGACCTGCCCTCCTAACCTCTCACCTCTGACCCTGAGGCATACAACCAAAGCCCCTCTGCCCCTCGCACCACCAATCCCCATCCGCTCAAGCTGTCACAAACAGATACCCGGCACCACACTCTGCCCTGACTGCCTCTGTGTCCAAGGAAACGAGCTATGCGCCTTCCTCTGTTCGCATATTTCTGTCTGGTCTTTGCGTATTTCTTCAATTCTCAAGTCCCCATGGCTCATTTTACTTGTTGCTTCTTTAATCTGAATGCAGTATTGATCATTAATACTTTCCCAATCTCCTCCCTTTTGTCCACTGGTAGGCATGAGCCATGAGCCAAAGTCACCATCGTTAGGAATGATCTCCACGGCGACCCGTACCACGGCGACGGTCAGCCCACTCACCCCGTCGCCTCTCAACGGCTCCATCGTAGCCAATGGAAGCCCTGCTGCCCAGTCTGCTCACTCCGGATTCGCTGCAGCCCTCCGTAAACTGGCGAAACAGGCCGAAGAACCCCGAGGTAAAGCCACAGGACAATGTCAAGTTTGAGTCTGCTGGATAACTGTACGAAAACGTGTAGGTTGTCATTTGGCGATGGAGTTAAGTTTTAGAGAGATTTATTTCTACAGGTTTCAAAACATCCCGAAAGTGTAAAAAGTCTGCTTAGAGGTTATGGTTAAAGTTTGATGTTATCTCAATATGTTTCATATCTGACTGCATAACATGTTGCTGGAAATACTGTGATAATATCAAACCATTAAAACATAATAAGCGCTGAATGTATTGTTACATCCAGCACTGTAAACCTGATGGATTAGGTCTTCTGTACCTCGTGTACCGTGTGTGTGTGGTTGTGTGTGTGTGTGTGTGTGTGGTTGTGTATCTGGTCGTTTGTGTGTGGGGTCATATGTTCAATGGCCGGTTTGTGTAGCTCAGTGCAGAACTGCTAATGGCAATGGGATGATATCCACACAGGATTGAATTAGTCGGAGTCTCTGGAGATACTGGGATGAGGAGGATCCACACCAGCTGACCCACTTAATGTGCTGTGTGTGAGTGCACGTACGCACGGGCGTGCTTGTCAACGTGTATATGATGGTGATGGTGTGGTAATTCCCCTTCATACATTGTCACTATCTTCACATCCTATCGCTCAGAGCTCTGTGCTGTGGGTGTATGAAGATAAAATAAGCATCAGGTGGTTGAATTACTGGTCCTCAACTTATACATCATTGTTTCAGAAATGCTGACCTATCCCTTTAAGGTGGAAACATTCTTGTTTCAAATGCAAATGTGTTTATGTAGGTGCTCGGGGACGGGTTGTGGCTTTCTTCGTTTCCTGTATGAAAAACTGGCCTCTAAAACACATGTGCGTGCAAGTATTTCTGAAACCCATGTCCCCAGTATGTCTTAGTTACACACATGTAAACACCCAATAATCAACAAAGGAGAGCCTTATTGTCCAGTTCATCAAGGGTGTGTACATCCATGCATGTACATATGTGTGGCTCTATGCCTCGGCTCCAGAGAGGCCCAGCTACCCCAGCTGTCCACCCTTGCTCTGGCTCCTAAATCAGACGGTCCCCTCCTTCCTGGCTGTCCCAGGACACCTTGCCCCCCAGTCCAGTGCAGCCTGGGACCCAGAAGAATCCTGCAAATGATTTATTACCCACACGGAGAGAGCGCCCAGCCCCAACCTCTAGTCACCTCCCTCTCAATCCTTCTCCCCTTCATCTCTCTCCGCTCCCTCAATCCTACATGCCACCCCTGTTACTTTCTCTTTGCTCCGTCTCTCTCAGAAATGAGTTCAGTCTTGGCTTTTTATTTTATCGTGGACGTTTTTTATTGGAAATTTTCCTTCTCATCTCTGTCGCTCGTCCCCCTTTTTTGCAGCTAGAGAACACACGGATTTCATTTTCTTAGTCATGTTTTTTTTTAATCTCCTCTTAATAACCTCTGCTTTTTTATTTTTCATTGTGCTGCAAGGTGAGAATATGTGTGCCCCGTTCTATTTGTAATTCACAATCTACTAAGGCAGAGATCTCCTGTCTGTGTCTTTGTCATACAAACAGATGCCAGATCCTGTCTGATTAAGCTCCGCCACCTTTTTATTAAAAGCACAAAAAAGCCCCTTTGTTATTTTTGAGGCCTGCTGACTGTGCCGCCCGGCTGGTGTAGGCAGTGATGTGTGGGTGAGTCAGCCGTTAGGCATAAGGGGCAACTCTGCCCCGTGTTGGGAGCTCCGGCTCCGGGTGGGCAGGGAGGCATGCAGCCCCTGGAGCTCCAGTCACCTCTCTGTCTGCGGAGCCTGTATTTATAGGCAACACACACACACCCAAACGCCCCCACACATGCAAACAGTTGTCTTTGCAACTGTGTAAGCCTCGTGATTTTTTTTTGCATGCTGCAGCCTGCTGTCCTTTCATTAGCTACTTTGACTCAACCTCTCTCCCTCTTTCTCCGTCTCTCCCCCCCTCTGGTTGATGCTTTGAGGTGAGTGGTGCGGTATATATGAGGTGCCATGACTCAGTGTCCTAAGGCCTGGAGGAATTAGTTAGGTTTGAGTACTAGTATTACTGCCACTGGCCGCTGAACTGATTTAAGACCCTGAGCACGGCTGCTGTTTATACACACACCCACACACCCATATACACACACACACACACTCAAACACACACATACGTCGTCACTTGTCTGTCGCGAGTATAATGAATAGCTCTGTGTACCGAGTGTGGCGCTGAAGAGAGGAGGTGATGGATAATGAGTATCAGAGCAGCGTAAAGGACACACTCTCATCCCATGTACACTCGCATGAACACACACACGCTAGCACTCACATGTGTGCGCGAACACACACCGCTCACAGATAACACGCTGCCACAAAAAGGCAGGCCTGCTGATATCTGATTAATTAGGCAGACCTGGGTTTAATCCTCTCAGTTGTTTCTTCTTACACACTCTTAGACGCACACACACAGACACAGACACACACATCGCCAGAATTTCATGACAGCGCTCATGCCGACTGTAGTACACTGCCTGGAGAGAGAATGAAGAGAGGGAGAATAAAGGTGTACAAGATGGATGGAATGAACTGGCGGGGAAAGAGAGGAGTTGGAAGTAATTAGTAGATTTGTTAAAACCTGAGGTGTTTGTCACATTGTACGTGTGTGTTTGCACATGTGTGTGTGTGTGTGTGTGCATGTGTGTGGCCGGTTGGAGGCTCCCCTTGTTTCTGGGAGCCCAGAGCATGCTGGGACAGCGGGGCAGTGTGTCTCTGACCTCTCCATCTGGAGCCTGCCTGGAGCTCACACAGCCTCGCTGTGCTCGGTGTGTGTGTATGTGTATGTGTGTGTGTGTGTTTCTTGAAGGCAAAACCCTTCAGGCTGTGACTGTCCCTGAAACACTCACAAACAAGCTCATTTGCTTCCCCCTCCACTCTCTCTCTCCACACACAGCAACCTTACACCTCTCACGACTCCGCTCGGTAGCAGAGCAGCATTTAAGCATAATATACAGTTTGTACAGTCAGCAGAAGGCACAGAGGATTGCTCCTCTTATTTCCATCCGCCATCTTGTACTGTCTTTCTTTTCCCTCACTGGCACAGCAACACACACATACATGCACGCACACACGCACGCACGCACACACACAAACACACACACACAGTGCTCTTCTCCCCTCCCCCCACTCAGTGATGCAGATTACAGGCTTTGTGGCTTGTTGTCACTGCGTGGCCAAGACTGTCGTGGCAGGTGTGTGCGGCGTTTTGTGTGCATCAGTGGTTATTGTGTGTCTGTACGCACGGGGATGCTTGCGTGTGTTAGAGTGCACGTGTTGAGGCTTGTGCTAGCGTGTGCTGGTGGGGTGGCATATGGATGCAGGGTTGGCTGGGCACTGCTATGCACACCAGGTGTGAAATGGACTGTTTAATTAAGTGCTGATGTTGTTGTAATGCATGCTGGGAGGGAGGCGGGTGGGGTGGGTGTGTTGGCGGGGTGGAGGAGAGCACCTTCTGCCTGGCAGGGCTGGGGGCTGGCTATGGTTGGGGTTTCTGGCAGAGGCGGCGGTGGCAGAGAATTGGTAGGGGCCATCTTTGTGCAGCGTTGTCCTCCCATCAAGACTCAGTCATCCAGTGGGATTCACTGCTATGTCCCGCCCCCAGCTGTAGCTGTAGTGACTTTTTTTTTTTTTTTTTTTTTTGCTTTTTGATCGGGTCAGCGGCCGAAGTAAAAGGTGCCGTCCACACAGTAACACTCGGCCGCAGCCTCTGACCACAGCTTGGTTTGTTTGTTTGTTGCTGCCGCTGTTGCTTGCATCTTTGTGCGTCTGTGTATGTGTGTGTGTGTGTGTGTGTGTGTGTGTATGTATGTGTGTGTGTGTGCGCATGTGTGGCTCAGCTTGAGCGGTCAAGTGTGGAGGCAGTCTGGGAGAGTGGGACTGGTAATAGAGGAGGCGATAGAGAAAGGAGCTTCACATTAATCACACACAGCTTGGGACTGAGACAGCGCCTGATTTCTTTCTCTCTTCTCCTCGCTCCTTCCTTCTGTCTTTACCTCTTCTGTCCCTCACTCGCTCTCCACCCGACCCCATCACCACGACACACACACACACACACAACCCCTACACAGCAAGCAAGTGACAATCAGTACAGCTAATGAAGTGCAGGTTGAGAGCTGATGAGCCTCGTTTCGACTCTGGGGACGAGGGCTGTGCTGCTCTCCTCCTCCTCCTCCTCGTCCTCTGGCTCCCTACAGGGCCAGCATGTATGGCCATCTTCTCTCTGTATAGATGGGAGGGGAGGAGCATATGGCAGAAATGACACCAGCTTGGTGCCAATCACATGCCTCTTGTGTGATTTTTCTCCTATCAGATGGCACCGTGATGTGAGGGAGGGAGGGGCGGAGACAGGAATTGGAAATTGGAGCAGGAGGGTTGAAAATGGACAAGAGGAAATCTTGGATGAGGGATGGAGGCTTGATGAGGGGGAAAGAGGCTTAAGGACACACATGACTTTCTGTGGTTTAAATAGGAAGAAACATACATAGATGAGATGCACACATGTAACCACTCTTGGACAATTCCCTGAGCCCTTAAGTGTTGTAAATGTGTTGATGAAAATTGTGAGTCTGACAGATCTACGTCTGGTTGGCAGGCACTGTGTTTGAAGAACAGAAGGAAAAGGATTTGGGGTGTATGAAGAGGTGGTGGGCGGGTGGTGGTTGTGTTCGAGAGGAGGAGGAGGAGGAGGGAGGGAAGGATAGACGAATAATAGCTGTTTGTGTTTTTGTGTGTGTCGAGGCCTAGAAGTGTGCACAGATTCTGCAGGCTGCGAGAAGAGAATGAAGCCGTTGTGAGACGGTCCTTGTCTCCTTTATTCCCTTCTTCCCCTCACCTGCTTCTCTTCCTGCTCTCTTAATTATTTAGTCTGCCCTGCCTCTTCTCCTGTCTGCTTTGCTTCGACATGGAAAAGGAGGAGGAAGAGGAGGAGATGGGGGGGGGGGGGGGGGGTCTGTTGCTTAGCAGTTCACTGTGATCACCCCCACTCCCTCCCTCCCTCTCTCCCTCCCGCCAGCCTTATTTGTTCCCCCATCCTTGCCTTACGTATGCATGTTGTGAGTGTGTGTGTATGTGTCTGTGTGTGGTGAGTGAATAGGCTGTGACACTAGAGCTGTATTAAGTGTAGCTCCATTCCCCAGGCTGAGTGGGCTGCTATTGATTGGCCTAGTCTTGCACGGGAGAGTAATGGCTCTCTGAGGTGAGGGGGGGTTAGGCCACTAATTGCCATTGTGCAGACAAGATATGCCCCCCCCCCTTCAATATTCCCCATCCTGTACCCGCCACCCACTCACCCATCTGCACCCCGTATATCTCTGCTTCCCTCTCCACTCCATCTCTCGCCTCACCTCGCACCTCTTTTGCACTCTGGTTTTTTTTTTTTTCCCAATCACACCCGATCTCCCATCATTTTTCATTTTCATGTCTCACCTCACATGTATCATCACAATCTTTTCCACACACATCTTTTTTTTTTCCTTCACCCACCCTCCCCTGGCTGCTCTCACAACCACTCACGCATAGATCTTCAGCTTCACCTCACTGCCATTATCGATTCTTTCCATTATTTAGTGGTATTAGTTAGAATGAGGTGTTTAAAATCGGTCAATATCCTTAACCGCACCTTCCATAAGCTGACGTTGTCTGTTAGGTTACGTTGCCACGGAAACCCGAGCACGGGTAGAAATGGTGGTTGGGTAGAAAGATGGTGTGGTTTTTTGTTTTGATGGTGATAATTGGAGAGGAAGTAGACCTGAAACTGGCCTGAGGTTTCAGCTGCTGCATTTAAGCAAACTGATGCACAAAAAGCGCACTACCTGCACACGCGCGCATAAACACTCACGTGTCCCGTTGTCCTCGCTGCAGCGCCGAAGTGTGCGTCCCAGTGATAGGGTTGTGACCCAGTTTGACTGTGTAATGCTGCGCTTACTCTGAGAGGAGGAGACACTCAGCACACTGTACTGTCAGGAGGAGAGGCGGAGGAAGGGAGGAGAAGAAGAGAAGCAACACGCAGGTTAACACACAGGAGAGAGCAAAGGGAAAATAAAGAAAAGAAGGGAAGACAGAAGGATGAGATAAGACAGAGAGGAGGAGGCAGTGGACACAGTTGAGAAGGGCAGAGGGTGTCGGCTGTATGGGGAAGGGGGGTAGATGTAAGGTTGGAAGGATGAAAAATCGCAGTGATAAACGTATGTGAATGGGAGCATATCATAAGAGAGCTTTGGAACGAAAGAGAGAGAAAGCGAGATGTGTGGAAAGCGAGGCATGTGACCAGACCGTGACCCTGCGCTACAGGGTTTCCCTGGAGGGCTTTGTTAATGTGGCACAGCTACAGCGCAGCAGAGAAGCTCATTGGGCCAGCTTTTCACCACCTGCTGTGTGTGTGCGTGTGTGGTGGAGGGGGGTGTGCTGTGTGTGGCTGCAAGCGCCATTGACTGTATATACATTCAGTATGCCAGTGAGTTCTTGCTGTGTGTGTGTGTGTGTGTGTGTGTGTGTGTCTGTGTGTCTGTGTCCTGCATGTCAAGGCTGTGTGACTCTCACAGGGCTGCTCATCCTGATCACTGTCACTTCATAATAGGGGCCTAGGGCCATCCATCTGGCCCTCTGTGTGTGTGTGTGTTATTTGTTGCCATTGTCGTACTGCAGCCCTTTTCATTCCCAAGCGAAGGAGCTACAGGATCATACAGTACTGTTGTTACATTTGCTGTTTTATTAATAGAGCAAGACACAGACTGTTCGCTTGTCTCATCTTTTTCTTTCCTTCTTTCTGTCTTTCCCCAGCTGCATCTTCCATCAGCAGTGAGTCCTCTCCAGTGTCCTCCCCGGCCACCAACCACAGCTCTCCAGTCAGCACACCCAAGAGGGGTCCCCTCGGTCCAGGGCCCGTCCTGGTTCCCCCCGCCGGCCACGGCGTGCCAAACACTCCACCTGTAGTCACCATTGCTCCAACAAAGACTAGCAACGGCCTCTGGAGGAACGAGGGACGCCAGGTAGAACCACAATCAAACACCTCCTCGCGTCGACCTTGAACCTGTCTTTTCATACTTCCCTTTTTTTCCTTTCGGTTACTCTTTATGATTTTCTCTCTTTGCTTCTTCCTCTCTGTCTCTCTCTCTGTGGCTGTTCAGGCAGCGTTCAAATGTTCTCATTCTTGAGCTTGCCTGCTAGCACAAACATAACCACAGACAGGCTCTCGAGGGATTAATGGGTTTAGTAGACGGCCTGTAACCCACAGTGCAGCCGTATGTATTTGACATATGTACATGTGACATAGCTGGCAGGTCTATGAATGCCTGCTTTCCCCCAAACCTCCCCTCACCACCACCCCCTCCTCATGGCTCCACGAGTTAAACAATGCCAGCTGCCACTGGGACGTCGAGGTGACAGCCTCAACGGCAGCTAACATCTGTGCCCCTCCAGCCCCTAACCCCCCCCCTTCCCACTGAGCCCTCTCGCCCTTGGACAAGCCCCTCCCAAGTCCGTAGCCTTTAGCCTCCTAACCCCTCACACCTCCAGCCTCACCCTGTACACTTAAGCAGTCAAGTGCATCCTCAGCCTCGTCACCCCGGACACCCGCTCTCTGTTACGTAGTGGGGGAGAGAGAAAAAAGAGGGAGAGAGAGAGAGAGAGAGAGGGAGAGCTGCTTGCTTTGATAAGGAGTGGATTATGGATTATGGCCTTGCTCTAAGCCTTCTTATCTCAGCTCAGGGCTAATAGTCGAGGCCAAGCGCACGGTTATGAACAGCACTCGGCAACATGCGGAAACTCTCCGAGACGCTTTGACGGTTCCCCGGAGACGGGGGAGGGGGGGGGTAGCACAGGGTGAGCGAGGAGGTCAGCCAGCCAACAGTGTGTGGTAGCATCCAGGCCATTGTCCTCTCCCCTGGACAACCCCCCTGACCCTCACCCTCTGTAACTATAGCTTTTACAAAATTACCCTTCTGCAGTTCAAGGGTCAACCAGAGCTGGGAGGGGCTGGAGGGACAGGGGAACCCTCCCGCTGATGTCATCTCTTTTTTTATTTTTTGCCATTTCTTCAGCATAACACGAAAATAAATCAAGAAATAAAAGCCCTCCACTGCCGTCCACATGCCTGTATATTGAAGCTTATCCTGTGTGTCTGTTTGCATGTGCTTGCGTGCTTTTGGGCGGCGTTTGTGTGCGCGCGAGAGGTCGAGCTCAAATTTAAAAGGTCGTGTCACTGGGTTTGTGGTGCCTCCAGCACCTTGGGGCCACCAAGCCAAAGAATGAGGAGGTTAAGGGAGGTGATGTGGACAAGGGAGAGGCTGAGATGAGGGGGTAGAGGTTGAGGGGGACAGCGGCGGGGCATGAGTCAGGAGAAGCTGGCGTCACGTAGCATTTCCCCCTATTTCCGCGGTGCCGCTTCAGCGAGCACATATAGCTCTGTGGTCACAAAGAGTCAGAGGACACACAAATACATACGCGCCATCAAACTGTCCCTCTTAAATACAGATGATGCTGTCTGGAGCTTCTGTTGCTCAGCGCTGATCAGGAAGGATGCATCAGGAAAGAAGGGCCCTAATCTCCTTCTCTTACTCTACACGTCTACTTTTATCATGCAAGTTTTATGCCGCATCTTCTCTTCGGTAAAATACCTTCGTGCCATGTCATGAGCAACTCGTGTTTACCATGTGTTGGTAACAAGGACAAGGCGACACAAACAGCAGGAGAAGAGTTTAAGACAAAGGAGAATCTGATATTCAGAGAAAATAGTTCCATACAGAGGCTGTAAAGCACCCAAGAAAAGCTTGTTTGTTGCTGTGTGTACGTGTGTGTGTCCTGCTTTCTGTGTGTTAGAAGGGTTGATTAGTGTGTCTCTGGCTGAGATATGAGTCTGTCGTTCAGGGGGGGGGCGGGGGTGATAGGCAGCGAAGGAGGGGAGGGCTTGGTGCGTTGGCATTTTGCTTTAATGACTGCAGGAGTCTGCTCCCGCTGCTGCCTGTAATTGCTTTTTAATTGGCAATTTGGATTCATGGCTCCATCTGAGAGGCGTAAACGAGCGCTCCACAATGCGCGGGGTCTCCCACCCTCACTGGGGGTTACAGGGGCCTGGCTCATGCAGAGGAAGATGGCTGTTAATGGATGTGTCTTTGAGTCTGAGTGCTTGTATTTGCGCTCTGTGCCGTGTGTATATGTCATGCTGCTTGTGAACAGTGTGTGTTAGAGAGTAGAGGGCTGTTTTTTTTTTTTTGGGTAGTGTGAAAGGTCAAAATAGGACGTCTGGTTGGACGTGTAGGTGCCTGAGTAACTAAGGGGCCTCTCTAATGGAGATGGAAGGATCTGTCTTTGCGGTGTGTGTGTGTGCTTCTCCAAGGTGTCGACCTGTTAACACCCACACCTTTTTGCATGTCTTTCTACAGGCGTGCATCCACACAGGCATGCACAGGCATACGCAAACAGTGACTGAGCTCAGGCAGTGGCAGCAATATGTACACATTCTCATTTACAAACAAGCTTCTGCATTTTTTGATCATCTCTCGTGTAAGAGGGACTCACTGGTTTTCAGCGACAATATTAATTGTAAAAGCAGGAAACAGAGGCCAGTCTGTTGCACAATTGCGCAAGCAGCATCACGCTTTGTTGTTTTTAGAGGCATCCTTGTTTCATCTTCGCACAACGGGATTTCTGTGAAGTTTATTAGAAAGGAACGGTTGATTCAATTTTAATGGTAATCTGTGCCTGGCAATTGCACCAATTGACAGTTATTGAATCATAGCCATGATTATGAAACCATGCCCCCGTCACACACAAACTGTGTATGACGCAGGATGTTGAACACAGTTTCAACCCACATTTGATTCATTACAGCGATTTATTCACCAGATAAACAGTCAGATATCAACATTTCTAACTTAATTATAACACAGATTTTCCTGATGCTTATCATTGTTGCGTTTTATATGTACACTATATTTATATATGCGTCTGTTTTGGTGTACTGTCACCTATTTTTGTTCAAAATCCTTTAACGCGAACAAATACTGAGCAAAAAAAAGCTGATTCTAGGCTCGGGGCAATATCCAAAATTTTATATCACAATATTGTCTAGCCCAAATATCGTGAGATGCGATATTATCTAACTGAAAGTATCTTCTATTCAAAGCTGTTCCTGATGCAGCAGCTTGACCAGTGGTTAAGTTGGGGCACAGACTGAGTAAAAGGTGGAACTTGGATGGTATATCAGGCTGCCACCACCTCCTCACACGTAACACGGCAAACCTACGTAAATGGATACATTGACCTGTAGCATCAGTGATGTTCGTCATGCAGCGATGACAGCTTTCCGTAACTCAGATGACTTGGTTAGCAAAGCTGTCATCGGTGTGATAATAGCAATTGATTATCTGACAGACAGGGTGATAGAAAGCAGAGCTTCCTGTATTTACAAGCAGATTACTCGAGATGCGTTTCCCACCAGCAGTATGGACCTGCAGCAGTGCATCTGTATGATGCTTATGAAGAGAAATTGCATGTGTGCATGTTAATACTGTAAATTTGAATGAATGTGTGTCTATTTATTTCCACAAATATCAAGAGGGCTTTTACTGAGACTTCCAGACAGCTAGGCAGATAGTGAAAAAAAGACCTTTTGGAAAAAAGAGGAGAAGGAGCAAAGAGCAAACGGAGAGCCTGGCATCTTGCGGCAACCAAACCACTATCTGATACTGAGTTCATCTGACATATGTGAACCTCTTTTCCAGTTGGCTGCTGATTGGAGGCCTTCTTCTCCCTTTGCTCATAAAGCTTAGAGAGGATGGAAGTGGAGTGGGAGGGGGTAACGGGGACAGGATGTTTGAGTAGAGTGCCTTACTGTTAAGTGAAGCGCAGCAAACAACAAGGAGCAAACAGTAGCATTAAACCACTGGAAAGTGGGGGCGTCTAAGAAACAAGCGGGGGATGTGGGGGGTCTGAACATTAGAGGCGTTTAATATTGGATGTTAGCGCATCGGTGTCAGCCTGGGTCAGTGGCTGCAGAGCCGGACGTGGAGGTAATGGCTCCCTAAATTGGATTTATTTTATCAGAGGCTGTAGCGAGGGAGAGGGCAGTGCTTCTGTTGGGTCTCTCTCTAATTCCAGGCAGCCAGGAGGTTAATTTAGTGGGGCAAGGACTGCCTTCTCCTCTCACTCCCCTTCTTTATGTCTTCATCTCTGTACTTCCTTACCGTCTTAGTTGTTCCCTTGCCAACTTCAACTTGAAGTCTCGTTTTGCGGGAGATGAGCTTACTGTTCCGCCATACCTGTGAAAATCCTCCTCGACTGTATGTCCCCCCGTAAACAATTTCCGTGTACAACTTACAAGGGTTGTAAGTTTTCTCTGTTCTGCGATAGCATTTGTAGGCAGAGGGAAACCAAAGCTTCAGAAAATGCACTCCCACTCCCACAGCAGGATGTCTTTGTAGCTCTGAAACGGTGAATGTGCCTGCTGAGTGCGTATGTGTGTTTGTTGTGGGATTGGATAAGTGAGACCAGGCTTGCTGCCAAAGGGAGGGAGGGAGGTGAAAGAGAAGAGGGAAGAGAAAGAAGGAGAAGGAGAGGCAGAGGGATGTTGCTTTTGGTCTTTGTTGTCTTCCCTGTAGATGTTAGTGCAAGTTATGTACCCACACACACACACTTTGCCAAGATCAAAGTCATCATCTCTCTTGAAGCTCTGCTGTTGTACATCTACCATTACCACATCCTCATCGATCATAAGGACGACATCTCTTGTTTACAATTAGGGAAAAATGGTGAGGCCGTTTTTCACCAGTCTCTGCCTGCTGCCTCCGTTTCAACATACATTCCCCTCAGAGAAATGTTGATCCGTCTGTTTTTACGGGGAGGAGGTTTGTGTGAGAAAGTGGATAAAAGTGCCTGAGGTAGGGTGAGGGACGCTGCTGCACCATAAACAGGCCTATTCTTCCCCCCGTCTCTCCCCTCACGGGATGGACTCCATGAGCACTGACAACCGTGACGGTCACAGGTCCTCGCGAACAATGACTAAGACTCTCTCTCTGTATCTCTCTCCAGGCTGACTCGGGGCCTCGTGGGGCCAGCAGGGAACGTCTGGGTGCAGAGGGGACCCTCCCCCAGGAAAAGGGTGGCCCCTCAGTCCCTGCCCACCTCCTGGGAAACCCCTATGCCTTTGGTCTCACCCCCGGTGCTGTCATGCAGGATTCACGTTTCCAGCCCCTCAAGTGAGTCACACACTGCTCTGCCTGTTTTCTGTGGATTTGTGGGGTTGTTTTCAAGGAATTCTCTAGATGCTTAGTCATGGGTTTATTGAACTTGGTGAATTAAGAAGCCGCAATAAACATACAAATGAGTTTCTTGTTAAAATTGGTCATTTTGCACGCACACAAATCAAGCTAACCACTGCTTCTCTCCGTTATACCCCTTCTCTTACTTTCAGCTTGCCCAGACAGATGCCTAACGCTGGTCCTGTACCAGAAGAGTACCTCCGTGGTTTCAGGCCCTACGCCACGACCGAGGATGCCCTCCGCATGCCCTCTTTGCCCTTGGGCCTGGACCCCGCCACTGCAGCTGCAGCAGCTGCCTACTACCACCCCAGCTACCTGCCCCACCCTTCCTTCACGCCATACAGGTAAACCTCTCATTTAATTTGTTTTGTTGACTTGGCACCCATTTCCTCTGAGAGCAAATTGTGCAAACCAAGTGCATATGGCTGAACTAAGTACTGGTACTGCTACGACTCAGCAGTAAACGCATTAGTGAATAGCTGACCTTGAATTCGTGTTCCCAGAGGTAAAATATTTAGTTGTTTGTAGATTTATTTAACTGGAGGGGGAATTTCATCGAGTGTCGGAGAGGTGAAGTGAGATGTGTCTAAGACAGATGGCTGTGCAGATAAAAAAAATTGGGTTCAAGGTAAACAAAAGGCAAAGTGACAGAATAACAAAATAAGAGAACTCACAGTATCATTATGAGCAGGAAGTATCACTTCAAAACAATTGCATTCTTGCACTATGTGCAACACATGAGAGCAGAGTTTATCATGTCGGATGAGTCATCAATAAAAGCATTATATATTGCACCATATGACAAGCTGCTGCTAAGAAGCCTCTGTTTGAAAATATCCCAGTCAGAATGCTTTTAAGAGATTGATGTAAAAATAGATATACATCAGGTTTTACTGCCAAAGGCTGCACTGATGTCATTTACAACCTGCAGAGCTGATGTAATGATGCTTTAGTGCTCGCTAAATTGCAGTGCAGCTCTTCATAAAACAAGCACTACACTTATTTGACAGTGTTCTGAAATGTCTGTGGCTCCCTAATATATTTTGCAGTACGAGGCAAACACAACTCTGTGTCTGCATTATTAATGAAAGAGTTTAATTTGGAAGCTTCCTGAACCGAGCACATTAAGTGTGCTATATGTAGTTTCGGGGGGAAAAAATAATCAAACTCAGAAAGTTGATATTTATTATATTAATAAGGGAATAATGCAACTCAGAAATAGTTATTTGATGTATTTCCATATAAACAAGACATTCTCAAGGGTAATAAGGTCCCCAGAGCACAGAAAGGTAGCTACTTAGAGGGGTCCTGCTGACATAAACAGAGTAAAACAGTATGAAATTGTGTTGTTCTTTGAGAATAGTTTGTTTATCACACTTGAAAACCATTAAGTGTCCTCAAAACTACATAGTGCACCCTTAATAGATCAATTGTCCTTGTCTTTGCCCAAGCTACATTACGCCTATGGATAAAATGGCATACATAAGAGAGCCGCAGCTGGTTTTCCCACTTAACTCTAAATCTGGATCTTGTGCATGCGTGACTTTTGAGAAATCACCTGAAAAAAAAATCCCTGAGCCGTTTATAAATCTCGTATCCTGCTGTCACCACTCTGGTTTGTGAGGCACTATAGTGTTCCTTATATAACAGCCCAGTGTTCGTGGAATAGGAAACGCCAGCAGCAGAAAATATATGAGATATTTGTTAAAAAAAATACCGTATACAACATTGTGATCCTGTGGACTGTGTCTGTTGAGAAGGACCCGGCTTGCTTTGGGCTATCACACAGGCTGCGTGCCCCTGGTCTGTCAACGCAGCAAGATCAGAAGACTGCAGCACCCATCACACACTGCGCTGTAATGGATTTAATGAGGGGATGAGCAGTAGATGTCACACACACACACACACACACACACACACACAGTTGTGCATGGACACACAGCACAGTCTCTTGCTCCCTGTGCGGTGTGGTGATGGAGGTTGGCTGACAGACACTGCTGCTTCCTTGAAAGACGGAGGGCCTTGTGATGTTTCTTCTTCGGGAGGCACACGGGTTAATGAAAGTCAACGCTGCGCTGTCACACAGGGAGACTGACTCCTTCTCTTTCTCTCTCTTTCTTTTTTCTTATTGCAATCCTTATCTCCCAGGATGGATGACCCGTTCCTCTCCGCTTTGAGGTCACCTTTCTATTCGTTGCCAGCAGGGGGAGCTTTACCCCCCATCCATCCCTCCGCTGTTCACATGCACCTACCAGGGGTCCGCTACCCTGGAGATTTCACACACCCTTCACTGTCAGCACTGCAGTCTGAAAGGTAAAGTCTCCTTAATTCACCCACAGGCAGATTCACACAGTAGATCTCAGCAGTGTGAGCAAGGATCGTCCTTTCCAATTTCACTGACCTTTCCTCTACTCTTTCCCCCGTCCACTCTGCTTTTTTAGGCTCCAGCTGGAGGATGAGCTGCGGCAGAGAGAGAGGGAGCGCGAACGGGAACGCGAGCGCGAAAAGGAGCGAGAGCGGGAGGCGGAGAGGGAGAAGGAACGGGAGAGAGAACGAGAGCGAGAGAGGGAGCGGGAGAAGGAGCTGGAGAGGGAGAGGGAGAGGGAGCGCGAGCGAGAGAGGGAGCGCGAGAGAGAACGAGAGAAGGAGAGAGAAAGAGAGAAGGAGCTGGAGAGGCAGAAGGAGAGAGCGCTGAGGGAGAAGGAGCTGCAGGCGTCCAAGGCCATGGAGAGCCACTATCTGGCCGAGCTCCACGCCATGAGGGGGCAGGAGGACCGAACCAAGCCTGAGAGACTCACCCCTAATCGGGCTGGTATGTGTCCGTGCTGCCCCTGTAGCCCCCTCAAGCTACAGTCACACTGCTTGTCAACACCTCTCCATATAAACACTTCATATTAATAGAGCTGAAAGGCAATATATCTGCAGCTATTTGTTATTATCAGCTAATCATCAAGTCATTGTTTCAGGGTATTTGCTTAAAAATTTTAACATGTGAACATTTACGGGTTTTGACTAAACAAGCTATCAGAAAACATAACCTTCTCTCCACATGTGATTAGCATTTTTTTCTGGCATTTTATAGACCATATAAATAATAAAATAATTGCTGAATTGAGAAGATTATCAAATGAAAAGAATCTTTAGTTGGAGCCCTTTTATCCAAGTCTTACGCTGACCTTCCTCCCTCTGCAGATAAAACCAAAGAGCCCGTCCCTCCAGCTCCCAAACCGGTCCCTCCAGGACTCCACTCTTCAATGGTCCAATCACATCATCCCGTCCCTGGTCTAATCTCAGGCCACGGCATCTACATGGGGCCCGGCGCTGTAGGGCCGGGGCTCTCAGCCTCAATGATGGCTCAGAGGACCAATGAGGAGGAGAGGTGGTTGGCGCGGCAACGCAAGCTGCGGCAGGAGAAGGAGGATCGTCAGTACCAGGTGTCTGAATTCCGCCAGCAGGTTCTGGAGCAGCACCTGGACTTGGGTCGGCCGGGTGACGCAGTAGATCACAGGACAGACCCGCACAGGTGAGACTCAAACCAAAGGGTGCAGAAATTTCAAACCCACTTAGATTTTTTTTTAACCACATGCCATGGTAGTATTTATTCCCGCCCGACTTGGCGAATGCAGAGATGTTTTGCCCATGGCATCTGATAAAGACCAGCAGTTCTGGGGTCTCTGTGACACCAAAATGCATGCACGCTTTCAGTGGAAAACACTATTTCTGGGGTGTTTTTTGGCTCGCTGTCTCTGCTAGCCAGATAGGGACAGTTGTGCCTGTTTTTTGAAGCCTCAGAAGCTGGCAGGCTTTAGAAGTTTGTTTTCAGGCAGGACCGGAAAAAAGATAAACCCTGTCAGAATCATCATGTCGACTCTATTTCTGTCCATGCTTCCTTCCAGGGCCGACATGTAGGCAAATACGCAGCTATGTTTAGGTGTTGATGTAGGGTTTAAGTGAGGTCCTGATCGCTGCTTTTCATGATTAGTGGATAGGGGTTTCAAACAGGCAGCGAGTGGGACGGCTAAGATACACAAAGGCTAATTCTCGGCTAATCCTCTCAACCTTGCACAGCGTAAGCCCCCGACTTACCCTCCTTTGTTACTGTGCCTGTGTTTGTGTTGTTGTGTGCGGTTCAGAAGTGAGGTTGTGGTTAATTCTGAACCGGTAGGACAGGACAGATACACATGTCTGCTATCAGTAACCCTACGGTATAATCACAGAATCACAGCTCACAGGCTGCAGATTGCCGATAATGCACACACATTTACTCGCTCTCACACACACACACACACACACACACATAGAAAATGCAAACACAAACAGGAGGCATAGATAATTTGACTGGTCATGCAGCGCGCGCTCCTGCCAGGTTTGATTTGGAAAGACGCTCGAGAAAGTGTCCATCAGCCATCTGCCTTTCTGTTTTCCCCACTGTTGCCATTCCTTTTCCACCACTATGCCATTATTCCTTTTCAAGCATCTCCTGTTTTTCTCTTTACATATATATATATATATATATATATATATATATATACTTCTTCCCTCTCTCACGTAATTGAATACGATTCCCTTTCCAACTCTCCATTGGCCTCCTCACCCTCCCTATATAAGTCATTTTCTCCTCTGTCTGTCTGTCAGGAGAAAATTTCTCCTGGCCTCTTCTTCATAACACCACTCTCTGAACTTGCTCTCTCACTTTTCTGTGTGTGCGTGTGTGTGTTTGTATGCGTCCCACACTACAAGGACCTAACAGATCAAAAACCAGCCTGTATATCTGGAGGACATTGTAAGCCTTGGCCACATCCTCACTCTGCTCTGGGCTACTCTGTCTGGGCTTGATAACACTGTTTTGCTCAGCTATACAAACTCACAGACATAGTGACAGGGATGAAGGGAAATGGGCAAGGAGTATACGCACTATGGTGTGTCTCTGCGTTGAATGTGTGATTTGAAAACAATCAATTTCAGAGGAGATATGCACATTGTACTGTATTTCCAACAGATAAACATGGCTGCTGTTCCATTGTATCTCTACAGATCCATACCAAATCACCATGAACCAGGAAGCCGGGACCTTCACCCTCACTTAGGCGCTCCTCCGCCCCTCATCTCCCCCAAACCCCCGCAGCCACCACGAGAACACCACCCTCCACCTCCCACCACCCTGTGGAACCCTGCATCTCTCATAGAAACAGCCTCAGAGTCCAGACGTAACCACGAGCCCTCAGGGATGGGACACTTCGAGCTCAGTCGGCTGCCGCCGGGGCCCTCGAAATATGAGGACACAGCACGAAGGAGAGAAGGGGGAGCGATTGAGAAATATCCCCCGCTGAGAGGTCCACCGGGCCTGCCGGAGCCCAGCACATTCCTTGCTGATCTGGAGAAATCCACTCAGACGTTCTTTAGCCAGCAGAGGGCGTCACTGTCCCTGTCCAGCCAGTATGAATTGGAGGGAGCTGTGAAAAGCAACGCTGGACTAAAGAGCCTCCAGGGACACCCAGGGCACAATAGACATGGACAAGGGATGGGAATGGTCTCTGGGCCAGGGATGGGACAGGTAGCCACACTGGGTCCAGAGACGACGCTGATCTATGACGAGGTCCTTCAACAGCACCGAAGGCCTGTCAGCAAGCTGGACCTGGAGGAGAAGAGGAGGAGGGAGGCCAGGGAGAAAGGTACTCACCATACACTTGATAATCATGGACTGTATCTTGTTAATCTTAATCTTAACAGTTAACTTAGTTAGAGGATTCAAAAAAGTGGGGTGTCAGTAGTGACCTCTGTTTTTCTGCTGCAGGTTACTACTATGAGCTGGATGACTCATATGACGAGAGTGATGAGGAGGAGGTGAGAGCCCATCTCAGGAGAGTAGCAGAGCAGCCCCCACTCAAATTGGATGATTCCACAGAGGTAAAACACCTGCCAACACATAAGCTTCCTGTGCTTTCCTTGATGGAGGCACACTGTGCACAAGCTCTCATGACAAAACATTGCAGTAAGATTTTAATTTTTTTTTTTTCCACCTCTTTGCTCAGAAATTGGACTTCCTGGGAGCGTTCAGCCTGACCACGGTGGGCCGGCGAGATGAGCTGGTGCAGCAGAAGAGAAGGAAGAGGAGGAGGATGCTCAGGGAGCGCAGCCCCTCGCCACCTGCCTTGCACTCGAAACGCACTCCTCCTCCTCCTCCCCAACTCAGCACGCGCTTCACCCCTGAGGAGATGGACAGAGCCCCCGAGCTGGAGGATAAGAAGCGCTTCCTCACCATGTTCAGACTGTCACATGTCACTATACAGCAGAGGAGAGGTAAGAAAGCTTACAGTAATGCACAGATAAAGCCCTGTATGGGGCAAGGCAACACTTTCAATTTACTTAGTCATGTAAAAACACGTAGAAAACTCCCTGGTAATATATAATATATTATATTATAAAGGTGATTCTTCACAATTTCTCTTCATGTGGCTCTTGGGTTTTACCTGCTTATCATGCATTTGGTTGTGTGTAACCTGAACACATCAATCTAATAATGCACATTTACAACTGAATGCTCAAGGACCTCTTGTGGCTGCAGTGATTCACAATTTCTGAAAATCCTCTTGTATTGACTGCTCTGTTGTAGCGCTATTACTCATTACTTGCTTTAGTTTGGAATAATTTTTCTGCTAGGTACACTCTGTACTTTTACAGGTACAAAATTACGTCGGAGCCACCGTGTACCTATTAGATCAATCAGTGCCAAATTTCGATGCCTTAAGAGCAGGTTGTGTTGCGAATTCAAATGAATATTGATGAAGCTTAGACTTTTGTCTTTACAGCACAGTTTTACGCTGTGCATTATGCCATAGAAAAAGGCATTTCCAGCCAGCGGCAAGGCTAAAAAAACAGCTTGTTTCAGGCAAAAAACTGACACCCATAGAAAAGTTACGTCTCATCTTGAACATGTGCATCTGCAAATCAAAGGGGCAATATGGTCAAATCTTACATACTGCCCCTTTAATGCCACACCAGATTTGTTACGATCCATTTAAATCAGGCATGGTACTAGTTGAATAATCCCTGTTTTGTAAGGATGTAAGCCTGGCGAAGATTTACACTCTTCTAGTTTAATTACAACATTAGTTAGTGGAAGAGTTAACTTTGTGTAACAATGCCTCTTAGCTATTCTTAATTAAATAAACCATGGCTCCCTTAATGCTTAAATTAAGAATTGGCGCGCCCAGGAAGCTAACTCCGTTGTCGTTAAAGCAGTATATCAGAAGTAAGTGAAGAAAATACCTTTTACTGACGTTGTTAAATCGTCGGGCATTATCACTGTGCTTCAGCCAACTACTTAGAAACCACTGCATCACGGAGCTGACCCAGTGCCCTTTGCATGGCACACAAACATCTCCATCCATTAGTCATATCATGTCTCCTCTCTTTGACATCTAAAGAAGAAGAATGATTGCATGCTCATTTAGCTTTTAGATAGTAGTAGCCATTCCCAGTCGGCTCCCCGGCTCGCTGACGCTTCACTTCAGCTGAGCCCTGCCTGCTTTACATGCGCTGCGTTCTCATTAACATGTCGGCTCGAGCCTTGAAGGAACTCATAAAGGGGTCAAACAATGAACATGTCAACCTCAGACCCCTATATTATAGGCGGCATATATTAAACTGTGTATGCATAATGTAATGCTTTACATTGGCCTAGATAGAAAGGTGGACTTGTCAAGGTTCTGTTTGTAGACGCATTCACACACAGACACGCACTGACGAGGAATTGGGAGTGGCAGCAGTGGGTTTACGGTGATCCTCGCCTAATCCTCTTGATTTACTGTTTGCTGCCTGTAGATGGCAGCGCACAGCCTCCCACGCTGTCAGGCCACACTACACACACACACACTAAGAGGAAAAGGTTGCTCATGAAATTGTGAATAAGACACACACGCAGATAGGAATAATGCTACAAAGATATAAAGACTTAGACATTATGTCTTTTTCTCTCTCTCTCTTAGACAATGAAAGAGTAGTGGAGCTGCTTCAGGCCATTAAAGAAAAGAGCGTAACATTGGACACCATCAGACATGCCCCTCATCCGCTGTGTAAGAGCCCTCAGGCACCGATCTCTGGTGAGACACATGCTAACGTACATAAATATGCACACTTTCCTATAGGTATTTATTCATTTGCATACAGGGTTCATAGAAAGTCTGAAAAATGCTTCATTTCGACTGTTACTTGTATGTTTTTAAGGTTAGAAATGAATTTCGATACAATCCTTGAAAACAGCTTGATTTTCAACATAAACCTTTTTTTAAATGAAACAATCCCGTTGTCATATTGCTGTGCCTTGGCTTTGAAATTAGTAGGAATTAAAGATAAATAATCAGGATCAAAACATCAAAGTTTTATATGAACAGCCGGTAAAATAAGCAAAGTGATAATATACACTGATTGCTTTGGCTAGAAAGGAATTCTGTAAACTTTATAAGAATTTAGATGTGACGACAAAGGCTTTGAGAGTCTGGAAAATGTTGGTGTAGGTCCACTGAAAGTGCTTGAACAGTGCTTGAATTTATAAAGAGCTGTACCAACCCTGCGTACAATGCACCTGGATGGTAGATGCATCTAAAGTAACTACAGTTACTAATTGGAGCGTTCCATTTATAGTTACGTGGATCTTGACCTCATCACGTCTAACACATGTTCAAATGATTGCAGATTCTGCATTTGCCCAGCCTTCCTCTGAATCAGAAGACCACCACAGCGTCAGACCGCATAGCCCCTCCTCACATTGCCCAGCGTCCCCCAATGGCCATCCGAAACCCCTCGGGGACACATTAAGACCAAAGGAACCCCCTTCTCCAGCTGTCTACCCTGACAAGGCCCGGGGGCCCAGTGAGGGACCGATCTCCAAGAAGAGCTCCAGCCTGCTGAACAGCTTGCGGCCCCCACTCCCCCTGCAGGCTAAAGAGGGCCTGCACAGCGTCAACGGACGCACCAAACCCTGGGACAGCTTCACGCCAGAGGAATTTGCCCAGCAGTTCCATGAATCGGTGCTTCAGTCCACTCAGAAGGCTCTGCAGAAACACAAAGGTAAGCCACACAAGTCACAGTGCTAGTGATCTGTGATGCTGACAAACGGGCAGCAGGACAGCATAGTGACCAGAGACCATCTTTCAGTAATAAGACAAACAAACAACAGGGCAGCCAAGACCGTTGTTTTTCCTAACTTAATTAATTAAGCCTTTAAGCATGAAGTCTTTGCAGAAAAGCTCTTATAAGCCAAACAAATTAAATAAATCAACCCTCCCTTCTCTCCCATCTTCTCCTTAAGGTGGAGCCGCGGGGATATCGGAGTCGTCGCACCTCCAGGAGTCGTCTGTTCACTACAACATTCCAGAGCTTCAGAGCGCCCCCGGCCGGCCGCCACAGCCGCATTCGCATCCACATCCTCATCCGCATCAGCTTCCACATCCACTTCCACTTCCGCAATCTCATTCAAATGCACATCCATTTCCCCATCTACTCACACACCCTCACTCTCAGCCCAACGGGCAGCACTTCTCTGCACCCCCACACCGGGAGGCCTCAGGGGCGAGGGAGGACCTGTCGGGTCAAGATGACTCTGAGGAGGAAGAGGATGAGGAGGAAGAGGAGGCGCCTGCTTCCAAGTGGCAGGGGATTGAATCTATATTTGAAGCTTATCAGGAATATGTTGAAGGTAAGCAGCCGCACAATGTTCAGTGATAATACTGCTGCTGCTGAAAAACTCATAATTCATAATTTAGCGTTTTCTTTTATTCCCAGAAAAAAAAGATTTATGAGATGTGTATCTTAAAGCATAGTACAATTGAATATTGTTTCCTGGTTGAAGTCGATACAAATAGACTTGATTTTTAGCAGTTGTTGTAGCTTTCTTTCGTCACTAGAGGGTGGTATTCATCCTTCCTGTACCTGGTTCATATGTAAAATACATTTGTAATCAAGATTTCTGACAGCAATTCACTCAGCAATAGCCATCTGATCAATCTGAGAAACAAGGACAAACATTTATTTTCTGTGCTAATTGCTTGGGATAAGTTGGCGTTAGATTGGATCTGCTGTTAGATAGCATGCACGGCTATTGTTTTTTTCTCTAATCCCCAACACTTATTTTTTCCTCTTCCCGACTTTGTCCACCAGAGCAAAGTTTGGAGCGACAAGTGTTGCAGAGCCAGTGTCGAAGACTAGAAGCTCAGAACTACAACCTCAGTCTGACTGCTGAGCAGCTGTCTCATACCATGGGGGTAAGATGTCTAAGCCTTACATCCATCTCCACACACACTTCTGTTATTGTCCTTCTCAATGTACACAGGGCAGTTAAATGGGTTTAAAACCAGAATATATGAACTGAAGTCAAGGGATACAAGTGATCCTCCTTGTTAGGATTTTGTGTTAACTTTCTATTTCATGTCTCCCCATGTTGTGTAGGAGCTGATGTCCCAGAGACAGAAGCTGGCGGTGGAAAGGGAGAAGCTACAAGCAGAGCTGGAGCACTTCAGGAAGTGTTTGACGCTGCCACAGACTCACTGGCCGAGAGGCAGCCATTACAAGGGCTACCCCCCCAGGTGACCCCAACACGCCGACCTGATGTTCCCCAGGCCGCCTCCCCTTTCAGACTGACGCCCAGAGTTTATTTTTCATGGCTTGGTCCACATGGCTCCATGGAGGAGAACATGGCTGGCTAGATAAAACGAATGAATGAATGAATGATTGAATGAATGGTTGGAGTGAATGGATAGATGGGTGATACAGGACCATACAGTGAAGGAAAGGCAGTCTTTGGATTGCGGCTAGCCAGGGACTGTGCCACGAGCCACTAACGCGTGCCAATGTAGCCAACCCCACGAGATCAGCAAGAGTACGGGGCAGGAGAACCTGAAGATGAACACAAACACACACAAATACACACACATGCACCTGCTTTTTCACACAGTCTTCAGCCCCTGCTGCTCTATTGTTCAGTCCCTGCATCCCTCGACGCCACAGCTACACAGACAATCCTGCCAATGAGGGAGCAGCTGCCCCGGGAGGGGTGTCGTCAAAGAGACTTGAACGCTCCAAAGGCTTCTGGCCAGTCGGGACTGATTTTTATCACAGTGGCCATGAGCTTTTGAACTGGAAATGCACTTAAGAATAAAAGCTGAAGAACTACCTGGTGGTACTGTGTTACAACAAAGAACTGTTGAAATTAGGGAAGAACTTAGAAAAATGCACATTTTTGGAAAGAATTAAGGAAATGTTTTATTTCGAAATAGAAAATTTGAGAATAAGAATTTTAAAAGGTGCTTCAGCCTTGTATTGTATATAATATGAAGACTTAAAAGAATTTTGTATGTTTTTATTACTTTAATCATTGTTCTTTTAAAAGAAAAAGCCTGCCATTTTTATATGTTTATGCTTTTTTGGGGGTTGGAAAAGAAAGCCTTGCTTTTAGTGTTTGTACTGCTGCTGGCCAGAACAGCTCATTTTGAGACATTTAACAGAGTGAGAGAGAACAGGACACACTCCCCCTCTTACTCTCTCTCGCCTGGCACTGCGCAACTGAGACCCAGCCACGGCCACCTCATGTGGCGTCTGAGCTCAGCGAAGCTTACTTAGAGGTCCCGAGACATGGCTCATCCCCGTTCCTTCACAGCAACATGCGTCTCTCTGTTTTAATGCCCCTTTCAACAACTCCTCTGGTCAGCTTCGCCGCTGCTGGCATGACAGATAGCTTGAGATATTCTCATTCAGAAACCAGTTAAGATCGATAATACAATGTTTTTTATTGTTTTTTTTGTTTTTTTTTACTTTGGTCACATACTTGATTATTTTGTAAAGACATGAAGAGTCTCTTAAGCCGCCAGCTGATTAAACTGGTTCTTGATGCTTTATCCTACCGTTGGACCTTCCACTTCACTTCGTATGACATTAGATAACATTGAACTCAAACAATACGACGGTATGCGTAACGTTAGATCAAGCCTTACAAGATCAAGCTCTTATCAGCAGCCGTGAGAGGACACAGTGCCAAAATGAAAAAACAGTAGCATTTTGGATTCTTCATTTTAAATTGAGTTGCAATTAGGTCAAAGCCAAAAACATTCAAACCAGAATGGCCATCTTCCACCGCTGAACACCTTTGACCCCACTCGTCTCCATTCTGCATTTTTAGGACCCAAAGTTGCCAACATGTTATTAATAAACCACACAAAGCGTAGATTCAAACAAGGCATTTCCTGGTACCTAATATAATATCAGAAAGGTTTGATTTACCTGGCTTCATACCTGTTTACAACCTCTGCCTGCCCGTCAGCCTCTTTGTCAGCTCTGCCCTGAGATTCAGCCACAGGTTTAACACCGACTTCCCATCCTGCAACTCATGTTGCCTCATGTAGCCCATTAACGAGGCGAAAAAATCATCAGAAATTGGTGATGGGATTGTTGGTGTCAAAGTGGGGCATTTCAGTATTTTTCCAAACACGTAATTAACTTTGAAAATGTGCAGAAAGTTGATTAACTAGAGAAGACCGAAGCACAACTCCCCCCCTGCATACAGTATATCAATTACAAGTGCCTCAAGAATTTGGGGGCATGTGAATGAGTCGCAGTCCACATGAAGGACGTTCTACACACAACATCAGTGATCAGGGACTTTACATTCAAGTGTCTACTGTACGTCTCACACCTTCCAGTTATGTGCATGTCAAGAACCAACACTGAATTCCTTTATCTAAACGCATCTCTGAGAATCTGTTCAATCATGAGGCCCAAGCCAGTTCAGAGGACCAGGTGGCTCCAGAGTGTAGTCTGTCATTTTTACAGAGCAGAGAGACAAGAGCGCAGCCTATTGGTTAATGAGGGAGTACGCATGCTGAGGTATAAGCTGCCAATGACCCTGGGGAGGAAGGTGTAGTACAGTGAGCACCCTTACCCAGCCTCCCTGTGTCTCCAGCCCACGCACACCCCATGCAATAGCCCCATTACTCAGTGGAGGATGTCTAGATGCTGTGAAATCCTGTTTTTAAAAATGTACTTGTTTGAATTCATTGTAATGTAATATATTCTTTGTTGAATGTAGTAATTAGGTATTTATGAATATATGGCTGTGATTTCAGACAAAAAAGAAAATAAAATATTTCAAAAATGTTAAATGTCAACCTTTGTCTTTGTTTGTGGGTGCTGGTTGGTAGGTTCGGCAACTTTACACGAGCGTGGAACACTAAAATCATACATGTAATTTTAAAAAAGGATTAAAAAAGGCAAAGATTCTTCATTATTTATTACATTTAAGTACTAACCTCAACCAATATTATTTTGTCAATAGTTTTGGATTAAAACTGTAATGAATCTTGGTCAGACTGTTGGTTTCCTTCCACCCCACAAGATATTCACTCTTCTTTTAGTCTAGTTTTAAAAGTAACTTCCACTTAAGCCCCGACCTCAAAGCTGGAGTTAGTCCTGGGATGCTGTGCTGCTGCTTCTACTGCTCTTAAATATTTAAGATGGGTCAAATACAAGGCAAATGCCCGACAAGGACTGAAGAAGGAATCCATTGTTCGTTTTGTTATTAATACAGCAGCAAACAGTCCAGCAAACATGCAAAACACCTCATCTAGAACACTGAAATATGCCGGATATGAGGACGTACAAAAAGAGTACACTCATCTACCCTCAATATATTAACAAATACATTTATTTTGTCACTTCTTGTCATATACAAAAATGGTAGCAGTTTTAAACTACAGTGAGCATCCTAAATTAAATTAAATATCCACATATTTCAACCAGCAGATACATATACAGCCTACGCGCTTTTAATTGTACGTATTAACACATGCCTCCCTCAAAATTAATACAACCGCTTAAAAAAAAGGCATGAGATTTATGTAAATGGCTGATTGAATTTCTGAAAAAAACAGTCCTTTGGGTAATGAAGGGCCTGCTGACTGAGTCCACACCTCAGTCCAAGGCTTTAACCTCAGTGTTCCCACAGATCCAGACCCATTCAGCAGGTCTCGATCTTGATCTTGTGGATCAATAGTCCTTGAACTGTCCCTTACTCGAACCAGGCTGCAGATTGGAGCGTAGTTTGTACATGCAGTTGAGAGAGTCAAGAAGGAACGATCGTATGGTGTTGATCTCCATCAGAGTCAGGTTGTCCAGCTACAGGGGGAATGAAGCAGAGAGAGACAAGAGATATGGTCAGTTTTAAACAGGTGAAAACAAGACTTTTTCTCTAATGATTGCTCTGGACGTGTGCTCACATCTGCTGGATCTTAATATGACAGGAAAGCAGGAAACAGCACGGTCACAAGATACCTAAATGAATAATCTGCATTATATTGCAAGACACTGTAACCATAGCTGAGTCAATCCTGTTAATTAAGAAACAATCAAGGGGCTCCGAGGTTCGACTTTAATAAATGTTCAGAGCTCTTCATCACTTGAAGTTGCTCATTAGAGCACAGAAATATTTCCAAGGTGCTGACATGTTTCTTGAACTCCAACACAACCCCAACTAGCCATTTAAATAAATGGAGAATAATTACTCAACTAATTATTTTCAGCTCTAGTCAACCCAAGGACTCTTCATTTACTATCACAGATGACAAAGAAACACGGCAAATCCTCACATTTAAGAAGCAAGAAGCAAATGTTTGACATTTTAATTGATGATCAGAATGGTTGGTGATTAATTTTCTTGCCATCCACTAATTAAACTGACAGCTCGAACATTTTGTGGACACTAAATACACAGTGTGTTATTCTTCGTCATCAGTTGTACCTTGGCATGAGCCTCCATCTGACTGATGAAGCTGTCTGCGGAGAGGCGGAGTTTGGCCACACGTGTGTCCCAGATGTCTTTGACCAGTGTGCGGATCTCATCTGCCTTAGGGATGTTGTCAGAGGCACTACAGAGACACACAAACCATAATGTACACTACAGTGCCACATACACAGACAATAAGGGAGCATTTTTAAAAACAGTTTAATTACTATACAACACTATGAGCACACAAAAGCCTAATTTCTGCATGGGGATTCCTTAAGTAGAAATATCTCACTAGTTCAGTAGCAGTTTGGTCAGCTCCATATAGTAAGGACTGGGAGCAGGCGTAAAGGCGTCCTCCTTCCTCTCAAGGTCTCGCATCTCCTCCAGTTTCTCTGCACAGGATCAACAAAAGGTAAATTAAAACAGTACTTTAATGAGTCACCATCACCAGATTAAAGAAATCAACATGAACGTCAACATCTCTCAGATGCGTCATCATTGTTGTTCAAATTCTTTTATTTTCATCATCTTGTGCCAACGATGTTCAGCTTTTCTCTTTTTGCGAAATCTGAAATGTTTAATGCATAACTCTGGCCGTATTCTAAACTTTTCTTGAGCAATGAATTGATCCTACAAACAAGTACATCATGTGCAGCCAAAGCCTGGTATGTCTTAGTCCATAAACCTGCATTGTTGTCAAAACATTATTAAAAACACACCGATGAGCCACAGCGTTGCACTGAGTGGCATGTCCCCGCATCATTATACATCCAGTATACTGAAAGCTGGCTACACACACTGGTTTTGACCTTGAGCTAACGTCTGCACCAATAAAAGGAGTACAGTGAGTCCAGTTAACCAGCCAAGAATCGAGGAGGCGCTGTCAACTTCGCTGCCCAACTCTCAGAGGAGTGTGCAGCTGAGTCATGTTTGTGCCATTTCCCACATTCAGGGAGTGCTGCTATGTGAAAACAATACATTTGTAGATTACAGCACACGTAAAATGCAAGGCTGACGACTTTAAATTATGTTTTAGCGTGTTTATGTCCTGGGATGGGCCACACCTCTACTTCTGATTCTGGATGATGCGCTAGTCTTTAATCCCATTTTTATTACAAATCAAACGTTTAATGCAAACATGGCAAAATAGTCCCCAGTGACACTATTTTTTCCACTTTTATAATCTTGCTTTTGGATGTGAAAGGTGTGAAGAAGTAGGTTTAAGGTTTTACCTCTTAAAGTGAAAAAAGCACGTGTTGTGTGATACGGATTACTCGAACATACAGAAGCTTTTTGCACATTTAGTGGAGATCTAAAAGTTTCCAAGGATACCAGATATATCTGGCTGAATTTTGGTTTAATATGTTGAAATGATGCACAAGACCTACAAACGAATCAGCAATCATCAAACCATAAAAGTAGTCAGCTATCTTGACAGCTTGATAACACATCAAAGACCTGTATGCTCTGTATATCTTACCTACATCCATCCAGGCAGGAGGCATAATCCTACATTTCTGTCTCTGCTTCAGGTTAAGGGCCAACCACACAGGAACATCAACTGGCAGTCCAGGGTTGAAGGGACCCAGATCGCCCTGAGGAGAGACAGATGTTATCCCCAAAAACACTGAAGTTCGAGTCACCTGACTCCCATCTGACACCCATATGGCATATGAACATGAGAGATGTGCAGATTACAGCTGGTGATCTGGGTTAATGTGTTTACATTTTACACTAACGCTGCTGGCCCATACAGAATATATTAAAACTAGAATATGACCACATTGATATTTCACCATCAGACTAAGGTTTGGCACGTGCTAATGTTAAAGGTGCACTGTGTAGTTTTGGGGAAAACATTTTAATAAGAGAAGGATCTTAATCGACTGATGTTTTATGCCTAAACTAAATAAACAAACCTCTTTGTTTTCATGACTGAATAATCTGAATAAACCCAACTTTCATACTGTTCTACTGTTTATATTTGGCGGACCCTGCCACCTTTCTAGCTCCAGTGTTCTGTGGACCTTATTTACCTCTGAGAACAGCTTGTTTATTCAGTAATGGAAGAAATAAATACTTGAGTTTCTATTATACCCTCATTAATATTGTTAATATTACAATTCTGCGTTTGAATTTCTTCTCCAAAACTACACGGAGCACCTTTAACTACTGAGCTAATGTGGCTAACGTTATGCGAGTTATCAGTATTTTGTAAGAAGTTAACCGTGTAAAACAAAAACGTCCTGACAAATACAGCTGACTTCACTTACTTACCCCGATCAGATAGACCTTGTCCAGACTGAAGTTCGGGATAATCTTCACCACTTCTTTCTCAGCGAGGAACTCTACCTCCGCGGGGTCCATAACTGTTTTGAAATTGTTTTGTATCTAAAAACTTTACCCTCACATCTACGCTGCTAACGTTTCCCGCGCTGGAGGCTGCACGAACCCGCACGAAGACTACGCAGGATGAGACAGCAACGTCATCGACAAGCGACGTAATGTCCGTGTCGGTGAGTACTTCGTTCCGTTGTGTTCACTTTAACATCGTCGGTGTGTTTGTATGTTCATATCCACCACTTAATGTGTCAGACTCTTTAGAGAAACTGTAGCTTGAAGATCGTTGGCTGGCTCGTCAGGGACCGCGTGTTTATGACGACACTGTCCGATCCTGAAGTTTCTTTTCGCTGTATCTGTCCCGGAAGGAAGAAGTGGGTCATGTGACAGCGACAGTTGCCAGTAAGTGCCGCTAGGTGGCAATATTCACCAAGTGATAAAATGGAGGCCATTGATGTGACATGAATGTGACTTTCAAAAGTTCAAAATTGCAGTCCGGCCTTTCTCTTATTGTGACATCTGTTTTAATATAGTTTGTGGTATTTCTCATTTATTCAAGTTTTCATTTTGACAAAGTCAGTTTGCGGAAGCCATGAATGGTAGAGTAGTTAAAATAACCACAAATTAAGTGCAACATTCACATTTTTACTTTATTTGCTTTGTTAAGGTAACACTAGCAATGTTACCAAAATATATTTATAATTTTATATAGTATCAATGATCATGTGTAAGTAGCATTTTTTTGTATAAACTGATCATATATTTTCTTTATATTCCATGTAACTACTAGCTTTAGCTGTCAAATGTAGCTATGCAGTGGAGTAAAAACTACAATATTTACCCCTAAAACAGTACAGTAAAAGTATGAAGTGTTATAGAATATATATAATTAAAGGAATATTGATAAAAACATCCTGTATCATTTGGTTAAAGATGTCTATGACTGGTGATAAATTTCATTCTGCTTAAAATTTTAGATACACAATATTTGAGAGTGCAAATTAAGTTCTCATTTATATATATATAAAAATCACAAATTGAGTATCTTTGATTTTTAGACTGCTGATTGTATAAAACAAGATTTTTCATGACATATTCTTGGCCTCTAGGAAATTGGGCATGTGTCACTACTTTGTTTTATACAACAAATTTAATTGGGGGAAATAATCTGTAGATTAACTGATTATGATGGAGCCCTGATTGCATAGAAACAAATGATACTCTTATGAAGACTATTAAAAATGAGATTTCTGTAAGTGGTTTGTAGCAGTAAACATAGCTAGTTCTGTGGTCATGAGTGGATAATATAACAGCTTACTATAGGAGCTGATAAAAGCCTGATCCAGGGCTAATGCACATGATTGTACTGTAGGTGCCGAGGATTCTCCACTGGGATTTAAAACAAAGTGGGGCAAATCGGAAAGAAACGTGATAATTTTCAGGGCAAAGTCTGTAAGTGATATGAGGTGGTGGTGCATACGTGTGTGATAAACTGAGGACACACAAAAGAGGCCAGTAAAGAGGAATCATGTACGTGAGGACAGATCAGCATAGTTTCCTGGTTATTCAACACCATACACTGTGATTCATCACTTCTTTGTAAGAGCAGGAAATTACATCTTGAACAGTTACTTAGAGTAGGAAGTGTCAAAATCTGACTACATGTTACTTTTATTAGAGATTATGTTTAAGGTATGTGCAACTGCTGTGACTTTGCTGCAGTAATGATGTTCCCACTTAGATTAATTATTAAGTATTGTATCTATTGTTCTTCTGTATTTCTACCACGTTATTTACCTGCATGTTTTATGATAGATTCTGTCGTGTACATTAGCATTAAAAAATATATAAAATATTTTTCTCTATTCTACCTGCCCTGAGTGGATAGTAGCACAATGACCCTGACACGTGTTACTGATAAAGCCATTAGTACAACCCTCGATAGGCTATTTTAAGCCATACCAAACTAAACCAAAAAAGCTGCAGCCCTGAATCTGTAAGAGATCATTTCAAACTAAATCAACATTTTCTGAACTCTAGAGGTAGTGATGGGAGATATTGAATGACGAATTTGACAGAGATTTGGGTAATTTCAAAAGTCGGTTTCATTGTACATTCAGTTAATAAAATGTCTGTAAAAAAATGTTCTGTCCACACAAAGAACTAATTACTTATCATGATTCATTCTAATCTCAAATACAAAATGTAGCTTTGTATCCTCACATTAAATATTACATTTTTTTAACATTACTTATTAAATAGTAGGATTTAAAGTGGTCAAATAAATATTATAACCTAAAACAGATATCGGACACAAAACAAAATTCACACTCTTGTGATCTGATTCAGTGTACTGTTTTTCTGAACGATGAAAAGCCAATACATGCCAAACCTGTATATTATCCAGAAAGACATTCTGAAGCGCACCAGTGACAATAACAGCTCACATGCATCATAGAAATGTTTGCGTACGCACTCATTATTTAAAAGTTGAAGCTCTTGAGTCAATCATTCTGTTGTTATTGCAGGTGCATCTACAGAATGACTGGTGTTGGCGTTACATACAGTCTGATGAGACAATATGTTCTTTTTTGTATTTTTTAAATGAAACTGCCCAGGGACAACTTCAGACTATAGTTCTGCGTGTGAACTTTGTTTTCGTGCTTAAAACAAACTAGAAATTTTTAATAAAGAACATATATCTATATCATATCTCAGTAGTACAATCATACCTAAAATGTGTAATACTTTAGGACTTGATCTCTGTATGGCTTCTGGCCGTAAAATTTAAGATGAAAAAAAAAAAAAAAAAGATCAAATATTCTATAATTTAACTTAATCCACACAACTACGAATAAACACAAACCGTTGCAGAAAAGAAAAAAAACACATTTAAGTTGCATTCAAAAACATAACTGCCATCATCACCTCAGCATCACCTTGTAAAGGTGGGCACATGCCAATAGTGCACATATGGTGCTTGCCCTTGACAGATTTGGGCCCAACTGGTCAGTGCTCCGAAAGACCCCGTCAGCACGAGGGCCTTTTTGATGGAACAAAGACTAGGCATTCAGCATTACTGTACTCCAGTGCTACACGATAAGTAGCATGCATGCTGAAAAGGCAGCAATAATTGTGTGTGCGTGTCCAGGGTTACTCCTGACTGAGGGCCTTAGCACAGATCCAGGACGGACTTGTTGATCACAGGGTTGGTCCAGTCGTTCCTTAGATCATCCAAGTGATTGTCAAAGTCAATCAAGTTCTCGTAGGACCTGCCCTCCAGCAGAGCAGATGTGATCTTCTGTGCTTCGCTCCAGTCCTCGAAACAGTCACTGGAAGACAAACAAGAACATTACCTTGAGAATTTGACAAAAACATGGTGACCTTGTACGCCAAAGGCTGCAGTTAAGGTGCAAACACAGTCCATACATGTCTTGCAGTAAAAAAAAAAAGCCTTAACAGAGCCACTTACGAGGTTACGTCTCTGCTTTTCCACTTGTTTTCATGGTGATCATAGATGACCACAATGGGCTCAAAACAGCTCATTGTTAATCTACCGCTGTCCACCTAAAAGGAGAAAAACAGAAATGTTTATGTATTTTTTTCTTATTTGTTGCTCTCTATTTTTGCTGTCCTCTTTGCTGCTGTAATATTGCAAATGTCCCTGATGTGGGACTAATAAAAGGATTATCTTATCTTTTAACTTGATGGACAAAAACATGTAAAAACAAGGCAGTGCAGTCCATTAACACCAGCCTAAATGATTTACTGATACCATAACAATTGCTGCATCACTGAAGTTTTCAGAAATCCTTGCAGCCACTTTTTCCGCAACTTGGTTGGGTCTGCAAGAGAGAGGACCAGAAAATGTAATGAAGTAGAGCCCAGAGGAGTTCGGGGCATGGTTTATAAGTGATGGTTTTCTTGAAACAGCAGGGTGTCAGTGTCCATTTGGTTGTCAGTACCTTGAATCCTTTGTGCGTTCATTGGCTTGATAATATCCAGCAATGATATAATTATTTTCTTTACACCAAGTATCGATCTGAGACGGGAACAGGAGTCGTGATAGGAGAGAAGGACAGCAGAGGTCAGAATTAATTGGTTTTCACCCAGAAGAGAGGAAACACAGACACAGGACTATGATTAGTTTACAGTTTTGGGAACTCATAGCATGTAATATAAAACTGCCCTGCAATACACCCCGAGTTTATAAAGGTTATAATGTTAAAACTGCTTTAGAGAGCTGTTGATTCAACTGTGTGTGTATGCCATTGAAGTGTGTTAGTCTTTATAGGCAGGTGGGTCTTATATTTATTACACCCTCTATATAAAAAGGGGGCACACAATATTAAAAACACCTGTTAGTGCAACGCAGCAGAGTGAATTTCAACAAAATACTGAAGTTTTGTCTTGTGTATCAGATAACATTAGCTTAAGCTATGTGTACCCAATAAACTGAGGGGATACTTACCAGTGTTAGAGCTACTTCTAGCATTGGTGCCAGGGCAAGAGTACCGTGAAACAGCGGCACACAGTCCACACACAGGACCGGTTCACTGTGACCGTCTTTCTTCTTCTCCTTCGTCTTCTCTGCCACCAGCAGCCCATTCACGGCGCAGTGGGGATACTTGGCAGCATGTAAAAGCATTTTACAGTAAGCCTGACTTGTCAGCTGAATAGGCATCTTTGCAGGAAAATCGGCAAAAATGACAGAGTAGTTGAGTGGCTACACGATGGGGAGGAACTGCCGCTTGCTACCGTTAGCTAGCGTTGCATATAAAAGCACGGACAAAAAGTAGATATCTACCTCGGCAGTCACCTTAGTGCCAGAATATGTGGTCGACGCCGTGCCTTCAAGCGCGTACATGTAAGCTTTACAATTAGCAAAAACCACGACGGTATTTTTGTGCTCGATGAATTACTCAGTGTCATGAAATCTAGCACTAAGAGCTAATCTTACTTCCACCTTCCACTCGTTAGCACCGGTGGTGCCGTAAACAGGACTGGGAATGTCGCAAAGCTGGCCTAATTTCACCTCCTTGTGCTTGCGGCGTACGTATTTCCGCTCGCAAGCGTACTTCCTTTCAGACCATCGGCGGACGGGAGCGAGGAAAAGTAAGTAGATTGTCTTCTTTTATCACCGGCATCATTTTAATCATATAGAAATTCGTCACACTTTACCACTCACTCACACTGTGACTTCATACATATTCAAAGTGTGGGTACTGGCCCAAGATGAATTGTTAATTTTAACCGAAATAAGCAATTGTGTATAAGTGACTTTGTCAGAGCGGGTCGGTGCTAGGACGTGCTAACGTCCGGCTAGCCGTCATTAGTTTCTAGCATCAGGTTCGTGCTGGTAGTTGTGTTGCGAAGACGCTAAATGTCACGGCGGTCTACCGCGGGGTTTTATAAATATAGTCTCATTTAAAGGGTAAGTATTGAATTGGACAGTATCGTCTTAAAGAATTTAGTATTTCTGTGATTATCTTTTCCCGGCTGCTATGACCTTGTGTATGCAGCTAAAGCTAACGTTAGCTTAACCAGAAGATATAACCGATGCTAAGCTTTGGTTTTGACATATTTTCTCGCCAACAATAACAGCAAGTCAGCGTGCCTGTGAATTGAAAGTCTGTCTTTTTTTGTTCAAACTGCATAACTACGTTTAAAAAAATAACAATATTAAGCATTTAAAACGACAGTCAAATGCCTAATATCGTATTGTTTCATAGACCTGCGACCACTTGACTGTCCGTGAAGCATCCTGCTACGTGCAGCTTTTACACAAGTTCCTTATTTATTCTTATTTGTCTGTCTGCTAAAGAGAGAGGGTCATTCGTCGTAGTAACATTATAAGACGTCTGTTAAAGTATCAGAAGGATTGTAAGGGGATGTGTAAACATACTGATGTGTTTATATGTATGTAAATAGCCTTTGCTAATGTTTCTCAAATGACGTTTCCCACAGAATGCTGGCCACCAGAGCCCTTCGCCTTCTTGGCAAGCGTGCCATTTCCACATCTGTGTGTGTACGTGGAGGACATGGTGAGTGAGTCCTGGCATGACCTGAGTATTTTCTATTTCTGGCAGAGGAGATAGCAATACAGTAGACTGAGTTTTGTGCCTGAAACAATCATCATTTTTACCTTTTGAGACTTATACATTGAGGATCGGTGACCTGTCGTAAGGTTTTTTTTTCTCAGAAACCAAAATCTCCAAAGGCAAATTTAAATGAAAAGTATGTTTTGCTCAAATTATTAAATGTTTGTGTGACGGCACACATAGAAATATCTTTATTTCCCTGCCAGCGACAACACAGTTTCAACTTGTAATGTCAGTCAGGGCTGGTGTAAATCTGATTTATCTCTCCTCCCACCTCACCACTACCTGACACCTTAGCTAAACATCTGCCACTTTTATCAAAAATTTGTCATTCTGTAAACATGTTTTCTAACCTCAAGAAAAGCATGTGACTTAACGCACAGCTGATAAAAATGTGTATCAGCGTTGTTTGTTGTGCTTATCAACTACAAACGCAAGTACTCTAGCTGACCTGGCACTCACTCAGGTATTACAGATGTACAGAGTGCCAGGCATCTATTCAGTGATGGCATATACCTTTTTGTATTATATGTACAGATATCAAGTGACATACTGAATGATATGTGTTAAGTACAAGGTCAAGTCAACAGAATGTATTGTGTCAAGGAGGGCTGGGAGAGGAGTAAAATTTCCTCTCAAACACCACACCAGTTGTTTTGTAGGTTAGTACATCCTCAACCAATTCTGAAAACAAACTTTGTGCATGTTCTTCATTAGCTAATGAAATAATTTGTAGCTAACTTCCAATTTGGTTCTGTGTAACAGAGTGTTATGTTAGTCCTAGTCCAAAAAAAACATCATGACATTTCAGAGAAGGTTGACATAAACAAAGGCATTCAGTGTTAGTAAAACTTATCTGATGAGCCGTTCTTTTTTGTCTCCTGCAGGTGTTGCAAAGGTAGAGGACTACACTCTCCCTGCCTACTTTGACAAGCGAGAAGAACCCCTCCCAGATATCTGCTATGTGCAGACCCTGAGTCCAGAGCAGAAGTCCCTGAAGGAGAAGGAGATGGGCTCCTGGGCTGCCCTCTCCAATGATGAGAAGATTGCATGTAGGACTTCACTGCCCTCTGCTTTTTTGAGATGTTCTAATATCCATATCTATTGGTCAAACTCATCCTGTTATCAGCAAGCACTGTATTAATTAATGTAGTAATGTTTTAATGGTTAGGTAAATTTTCATCCATTACAATTTTAATCATCTGGATTTTGTTTGTTTTTAATGTTCAGTGTACCGCATCAGCTTCAAAGAGAGCTTTGCTGAGATGAACAAGGCAACATCGGAGTGGAAGTCTGTGGTTGGAGGGATGCTCTTTCTCATCGGCTTCACTGGCTTTGTTGTGCTCTGGCAGAGGAAGTTTGGTATGTCTTGCAAAAAGTATAATGGCAATATTGGCCATGATGTGCCTGCAAATCTGCAAGGCTTGATGTAGTGTTATGCCTTTTGATTTCTAAATCTAATCATTTTAAACAGAGAAGAATGCAAGTATCATCTTTTTAGTACAAAGTTTGTTTGCAAACAGCCCATTAAGCTCATTACTTTACACATTTGGTATTGTCTCTTTGTAGTATACGGAGCCGTCCCACACACATTTGAGCCCGAGTACAAAGAGAAGGAGCTCCAGAGGATGCTGGACATGAGAATGAACCCAGTGGAGGGCTTCTCCGCCAAATGGGACTACGAGAACAAGCAGTGGAAAAAGTAAAGGACCCAGAGGACCATAAAGCATACTTGAACATAACAGCAGACCAACTCAAAAAGATACACAAATACCTATATTTCTGTATTTATCAACTGTCCACATTACCTCAGTCTGTGCATTTTGGAAGACCACTTCCTCTTAAGGTCATTGTGTATTATAAATGAAAATAAAAATAGTTAAACTGATAAAACGTCTGTTTTTAATGTTCTAACTTTGTTACTGCTCATGCTTTTGCATTAAATGACTGTTTCACATCAGAAATGGAGGAGAAAAGTACTAGTACTCAAATTAATGAGATGGTTTAAATATAATTTTGTTCTTTAATTGGTTTTGTATCTTATTGTAAAATATGGTTTTATTAATGTGATCTGTTCTATACACTTGTTTAAAGGACATTTTGCCCCAAATATTTTCTACTGGCCTAATGTCGATTTCACTACAAACACTTACAGCATTAGCAAACAATTGACAAGATCTTACTTTTCTGTTGGTATTCCATATATATATACATTTATGTGTGTGTATATATGTTATATATAACTTGTTAAGTGTCTTAAGTTCAGCTCAAGAGTTGCACAGTCACTAAATCATAAATTGACAGAACACTACACAGGGCTGGGAAAAGAACTATTGAACATATATACTTACGGCGGGTTAACAAACGAGGAATGTGTTTCTCTTTACAGGTAGGCCTTATTCATTCCTCAAAAAGTCCACAGGATTATTTTAGTTGGAAAAGAGCAGTTTTATTTTTTGCTACCATTATTTTGCATACACCATAACCAATTTCCTTAAAACATTCAAAACATATTTTATTCATATAGTCCAAAATTCACAATTACATTGCCTCTTTACAGGCAATGAACGACATCCTCTGTCCTTAGACCCTCGATTCCAGTGAGGAGAAACATGCCATATTGATGTCAGGATGAGCCACAGAGGAGGGATCCCTCTCCCAGGACGGACAGACATGCAGTAGATGTCACAAATTGCACTGACAGAATATCTGATACAAATAATTATATAATATATATAAAGTGTGTGACTTGCTCTGTTGATTTAAATGGCCTTTACTGCACGAGGATAAGTGCATCTATTGATTAAACAAACATTTACAACATACACATTAACATCCTATAAACAATTTCCTGGTATTGACCTTGCAGAAGTATAATTTGTGGTTCTGATAAATGGTTGAATTTCCTTGAAATTGTCATGATAATAAGTATCACATGCACTGATACACAACAGGTAGATGTATGTGGGGGATTCACGTTCTTGCCCATTTTGTGGATGAAAGAGTTCATCTTGTGCAATAATGTTTCAAAAGGGTACTATTGCAAAATAGCCACCTTATTCTGTCTGGATGACGTCAGCGTGGTCCCTCTGAAGGTGAAGCTGCGAAAGTACAGCTGAGCCGGCGGCGACATGCTGTGATGTCACTTACCGGATGAACCCGCAGCTGCAGTTGTTTCACGTCAAAACAATCCGGAAGACGATACAGCATGACGGAACTGTTGTTGTAGCGGGGACGAGGATAAAGCTGGATAGACACCACTAGTGTTTTTAGGCATGCTAGTGTCTCTTTATAATGCTGCTGATGAGAAGACAAACATAGCGACACAGGAAAAGGCTGTTTTTAGCTTCGCGTCCATGGTAATATTTCGCAGCGGTTTCACATATTAAAGTGTTGTAGCTCGTCGCAGACCGGTTCAAAGTCATCATGGGCAATGGAATGAATAAGGTAGCGTTTTTTATTATTGTGTTCAGGTGTTGTGCTGTTACCAGTGGCTGTTTTGTGTTAAAACTCAGGTAGGTGCGTGCGTCTCCTTAGTAACGTCACATGTTTTTGCTCTGTCCCACACTGATAGATGATTAGCAATGTAAATAAACCAGAGAATGGATATGAGGGCAGAGTAAGACAGATAGTTCACCCTTTGAATGTTTCAGTGTGTAAACAGCTACCGAGGCTGCCCTTTGGGTTCAAAATGCAGCCACGACTCGTGTTAGATGGACAGCTATGACGTGTTTGTCTCTAGAGTTTTTTATTGTAGGTGCAAATTATTATCTTCCACACCTCAGATTGGCAAGATGGGTTGGGAGACTGAGCCCTGAACTGGAAGGACTGGTTTTATTCTCCCTAAACACCATGCTTGCACCCTGCTAAAGTGCCCAAAAAGCAAGGCACTGAATCCATGCCAGGGGCTGTTGACTGACCTCTGACCTTCTGATGACCTAATGTAACTTTGCTTTGAGGATCAGTCAGTAGATTATTACAATATCTTTTATACTTCATTTGCCCAGCGCTTGGATCTGTATGCCAAGTTGTTACACTGTCACATTCCTATTTCTTTTTTAAGTGGTGGTGAAAAGTTCAAGGCTCACATGTAAAATTGCATCGATGCCCAGTGTAGTAGTTACACAACGTAAAGTGAAAATACACTTTAACAACACATGTTCATTCATTCGTTCACACCTTGATTTAGGACTGGAAGATCAGTCCTAAATTAAGGGTCATTTACAGGGTTGCCCAGCGCGAACAGACGCATCAAGCAAACAAACAAATAGCAAACCACATTCAAATGTTTAAAAAATGCTTCCTTGACAGCCAGAGTCACTGAAGTGAGACTAGTAGATTTAAATTTAGCCTTTAAAAGACCAGAGTTGTACAGTAATGCTCTATGGCTGCTTGTCATCCATCACTTGGTCCTGATAATCACGCATCGTTGCTCCAGGCCATGTATGGCTGTAGGGAATGTTTCCTTTGCTGGTCCTTGGTTCTTAAGCCCTAAGCTTTAAATCCAATCTGGCTCAGCCCGGGACATTTCCTCCTTTTCATGTGAACTTTTTGAAGCAGGACTGTAATGAATCTCTAACCTGAGTGCAACATGTCTGTGAATGCTGCTTCACAGGTTGTGGATGGGCTCTATCTTGGCAACATAAGAGGTAAGACAAATATGATGTGACTTTGATTTGATGTTTGTGAATTCGATATAGCATAGATGTGTCAGGCCAGGTTTTCAGTACCAAAGACAGAAGGCCACCATTATTGGGTATAAATGCATGTAGGAATGAGGGTCAGTGGGGATTGATAGAGTAGAATATCATATCAATATCATACACTTCATCATTAGTGTTGCGTTAAATCAGTGGAATTTCAATGCAGCAATATTTTACAATACAGATAGAAAACCTTGTATTTTATGGATTTCAGTTCAAGTGCTGTGCTTTATACAGTATAACATAAGGTTTTAGTGTCACTTGTTGTTGGAAAGTGGTGGAGAAATAAGGGCTGTTTATTATTATTTTAAAATAGTCTTATTTTAAACAGTCTTCAACATACAATATGTGATTTTTGGGTGATGTAATGAGGGGATCATATAAGGTCAGATTATGACAGGGAAAAAACTGTAATAATGGTGCATCAAAATTAATTTAATTAAAATAACATTTCTTGGTGCGAGCTATTTTTTTTTTTAGCATTTAGCATACATTTTTAGCCAATTATGCTTTTAAAAAGTGCCCTTCAAAAAGAGTCCCCAGTGTAAATGACACCTATGATTTTCATTGTCACACATCAAATTTTGTAGCTGAAATTTGCCCTTCTGTCAAACATAGATTTCACAATAAAAGCTGTAAAAGCCTTGTTGACAAAAGACAATTAAGAAGCTACAACCCCTGATTCCAAAAATGTTGGAAAACTGTGTAAAACATGTATAAAATCAGATTGTAATCATTCGCAAACAAAAGGTTTTACAAAGTGTCGTCCCATCCTTTACAAAAACAGGTGTTTTTTGAGCATTTGGAAACAGTCTTCCATTCTTTTGTTGCCCCTTTTGCAACTTGTTTGAAACATGTTGCTGGGATCAAACTCTTAATGAATATATTTCCAAAAAACAATGAAGTTTATGAGGTAAAGCATTAAATATATTGTCATTGTGTTATTTTTAATTGATTATATGTCAAAAACGATTAGGAAATCATCACATTGTTTTATTAATGTTCTACATAGTGTCCCAAACTCTTCTAAAATCAAGGTTGTAGAAAGTGTTGCCTCACATAAAATAAGAGTCAACAGTAAGAAGTGTGTCAGTCCTTGGCCTTGAACAACCTCTTCCAAGTTAATGTGGCACTCGCAGCGTTCTAACTTTAGCTGCTGCTGCTGCTGAGGCGCCGCATGATGGCAGAAGCATAAATGGCTAAAATTAGTTCAAGTGACAGGAGCAAGTGACCACAGGCCTAACTGTACCAAGTGATGTCTGCAGCAGGAACAGCTGCTTACGTTATAACATGTCAGACCTGTTGGTGTGAAATTTACTGACAAGACTCCGGTGACATATATTCCTCTCTCTTTTTATACCAGATGCCGAAAACAAAGAAAGCCTGTCTAAGAATGGCATCACCCACATCCTGTCCGTGTACAACAATGCTAAGCCCGTGTTTGAGGTTAGTGGAAAATCCATGTTTGCTGGGTGGCACTGTTTGTACTTCCCGTGGAGATTTTGCATGGAAATTTACAGTATGATTGTGCATATATATAATAATGTGATGTGTCCTGTCAGCCAGCTGGGGGTGGTGATGAGTTATGGTTGGAGAAAGAGAGCGTTGTGCCTGAGATGGACAGTACAAGCGAAGTGGTGTGTGTGTGTGTGTGTGTGTGTGTGTGTGTGTGTGTGTGTGTGTGTGTGTGTGTGTGTGTGTGTGTGTGTCAAATTTGCTGTAATTATCAGGCAATAACTCGTGGGTGAGACATTTGATTTAGGGACAGGTGTTCTCTGAGTTCTTTAGTCAAAATTTCAGCCTTTAATATACATATAGTCGAAAATGTACAGGTAACATACCGATGTGACATGCGTGGCTTATATTCTTGAGTTATATTTTAGTTGTTATACAGTTTCTTCATGTTCGTTTTTACAGGACATGACGTACCTTTGTATTCATGCAGCTGATGCTTCCAGCCAGAACCTGTGAGTAAAAAACGCACACACACACACACACACACACACACACACACACACACACACACTCAAACACGGACAATCCAATGTATTTATGGTGCTTTTGTCATAGGTTGTAGAGACAGTGTCCTTGACAATGTGAATTTCTCAAGCAGTCTTAATCACTGATGATTCATCCAGTATTATTTCAACACCGTTACCCTCCAGATTGCGTTCCCAGGGTGTGACGGCCTGATGCAAACCGTTACAAAGAATATCTGAAGATTTTGGATGGTTTAGAAAAAAGGTTTACTGTTTTTTTAATGCACAATTCCTTCTGGTAGTTTTTAGACACTGACTACAAACAATAATTTGTATTGTGAGTGCAGTAGAGGGCAAAGTGACCCGTAGCTTATTTAAATAATTTATCAATTATGTCATCTCATGACTTGTAGATATGCCACGTAAAGTAGACCATGCAGTATTAAAGTAATTCTGTAATGCTCCCAAAGATTGAGCACTGACAAGACTTTTTCATTTCTGTGTTTGAGAGCGAGACAGACAGAGAAGAAGCGTGATTGTTCATCAGGAGGCAGACTCTGTGTTGAAAGAGACATGAGCTGTCCCTCCGCCCTTTCAGCAGTCGCTAACACAACACATTAGTCATGGCATGATGTGTTTGTTTCTATGTAGAGTATTTGACCTCATGCAACACTAGCTGCTGTGACTCTGGATGAACCGCACGATACGGGCAGAGGGCACAACGTAAAGCCATCAAACATGGCGTGCCGATTGAGCAGCAGTGCAAAAGAGCATTCTCATGTCTTGTGACCCCTGTAGACGACCCACTGTGACATCAGTATTTGAAGCGGGTGAGGGATAATGTGGTTCTTGCCGCGCTAGTGCCTTCTGCTGGTTGGTCGGGACTCCTGCACAGAAGAAAGTGGTTGCATAAATCTCCAGTGCATTTTGCCGTCCATGTGAAGGGACTGTACAATGAGGGAAATGGTCATACTTAAATGTGTAGAGAGGCAAGGGAAAATTCTGACGCGTGATGAGTAATTGATCCGCTGACAACATACTAGACAGAGATTTGACACAATGCCTGATTGAACGCAGGCTAAACACTGGCTCTTTGTGTCAACAGAGTTTAAGGTCCTGTAGTAGTACAAAACACCTAACAAAATGTCCTGATTCAAAGGCCTGTCCACTATGTTTAGTATGTAAGTGTGACATTGTGGAAAGAAAGAAAGAAAGAAAGAAAGAAAGAAAGAAAGAATGAATACTGGTGAGTATTGCAGTCTAGTTTTTGTTGGATGTTGCTGATTGAGTTAGGTTGGAGGTGTCTGACCTCCACTGTCGCAATCAAGTGTCCCTCCCTCAGGCAGCAGAGGAAGGAAACCTCAGTGTGACATCTGGCTGTTGGCCTCGACCACCCAGGCCTTTAATAAACCCCCTCTGTCACAATCACTGGTCTGACTGACGGGAGTGGTGAGGCCAACTGACTCCTCAGCATGCTCAGGGCGCCCCTATGGTCAGGTCTGATGGCCCCTCCCCTGCGTATGGTCTACAGCAAGGCCATCTTTCTCACGTAGGCTCTGGCTTTTTTATTTGTGGAGCAACTGTAGCGGTTTGAAGCTGTGTGTGGAAAAACCTTAAACTTCCTTTAAGTTGTTGGAATGGATGCCAGGTTCATTTGTACAGCCCTAAATCACAGTTAGAGGTAAGAGGATAAATGAGATGAAATGATAGCCAACCTAAGACTCTTTAGAGAACAAGGAAAAACTCTCACAAAACCTTATTAGATAAAACTCAATGTCTGTGATTGCCAGACTCAATCAGCAGGTTAAATGTCAGTGACGACTCACCGGGACATCAAGGCCAACATCTAATCACCAGTGTCACTGATGTTTCATTGGAACTGCCTTAAACGTTGATTTATATGAGGGCTGCACAATATGTTTAAAAAAATAAACACGTATATAAGAAACATATTGCAATCTTTTTGACAGGTATTACAATGACACTATGATTAAAAATTAGACGATTTTTTGCATCACAATCATCACAAAAATCAAGATGATGTGACAAATAAATATAAATATTAATTACCAGTGTTGGGCAAGTTACTTTAAAAATTTAATATGTTACATATTACTCGTTATCTTCATTTAAAAGTAATATATTACATTACAATATTATTGTCTGCATTGTTATTTTAAAAACAAGCCCAAATAAGCTATATAGAACAATTAGATAGCAGAGATCTTTTTAAATAAACAAATGGCCTTGGACACAGTGATGAGCAGGCAGACAAAGGATCAAAGTCTGATATATTATGAGATAGGACTAATTATTTTTAATTGTAGGCTCAGTCATATGAAACACAATAGACCTAAACCTTCTATAATGTAGCCTATAATGACATGACAAGACAAAAATCTCTCTTTGTATGCATTTTTATTTTAGTCCACAGAACAAGCAATGCATGGACATGTGTGATTCAAGAATGTAAATTAAAGTGCGCTCAGAGGATTTGGAGACTTCACAAAGCACTTATAGGCTCGGCTATATTAAACACACTCAGAGCCTATATTAATATGGTCGTGTTGGTGTTGATGGATTCTTAAAAAAACAACAATAAACGCTTCAATTCGGTCAGTTACGCGGATTGTAATGCATTACGTGACATAACTGTAGTAATATATTACTGAAATATTGTTAGTAACGCGTTATATTACTATATTACCGCTAAAAGTAATATATTACTGTAACGTTTCCCCCGACACTGCTAATTACCTGTTAAAAAATGCAGTCAGTAACCTAATCCAAGTATCACAGCACAGTATCACAAAGTAATGTAACTTGATTACTTTCCGCTACTTTTGTATCACCTCAAAACCAAACAGATGACTTTAATTTAATCTTGGTTAGTTTTTCTGTATCTGTAATCTAATTACATCATTTTTTCTGTAACTTTGATGGCATACAGTTACCCTTTTTTTGTATCCTAATCATGTAATCCCATTACATGTCTTCCGTTTCTCCCCAAGCGTGATAGCCATACTGCAATTTTGATAACATCATGAGAAATTGTTCAGCCCTAATTTATATTAACTGCTTAAATGCAAATGTACATGTTTGGTATTCCCCTTTTTTGTGAACAATCTCATAACTATGCTATGGTTTTAATGCACAGTGTGCACTGACCATGAAGGTGTCAACTCATTTGCATCAAACATTTACAAAATGAGACTCTTGTGCGAGGAGTCGGCTTGTTCACTTTGGTTCTAACTGTGGTGGGATATATTTTTTGTTTAAAAAATGGTTTCTTATGCATTACCAATGTAATTAAATACAATTTCACTATACATAGAATTATCTTTCTTTTGCAGTTCAAAAGTAAAGTAGCTCCACTTTTTATTTTTTGTTTCATTATTAATCTCTGGATTCAGCTAGTTCAAACCTCAAATGTCACAAGGTAATTTTCTGCATATTAAACAAGATGGCCGGAAACCTCTGTTCCAGGAAGTGCTGAGGAGAGGAGTTTTTTTTTTTTTCTGTAAAGAGGAGTTTGGATCTCAGGAAGGAGGAAAAAAGAAAAGTGGTAGTCAATCTATTTTAGCCCCCGTCTGTTATACTGTCTGCTATTGAGTAACCAGCATCTGCTCCTCTGGAGACGCTGCTATCAGCCACGCACTTCTTGATTATGCAAAACACCATCAGTGTTTCCTGACAGTGACCAAGTAGGATATTTGGGGAGCAGTTGCTCTGCATTGTGCTGCTTGGTGTTCATTACTGTTTAAGAGAAGACTCACGTTCTGAGGATTTCAGTGACTGATTATAATAAGCAGCAGTTTCTCTCGTTTGTTTGTTTTGTGTTTTGAAGTTTGGGAACAATAGAATATTAATTGTGTTCTTAATGTCAAACTCATTTTTAGTTTGGAGGGCACAAACATGATTGGTCCACCATTCAGGAGGTTATTTGCAGTATTCAAGTAATGTGCAATTTTGAGGTACTTTTACTTTACTTGAGTTTTGCCACTTTCTGCTACTTTGTACTTAAACGCAACTGCATTTAGAGGTAAATACTGTGCTTACTTTGTGCCATAACATTTGTTTTATGACGTCACTTACTGGTTACTTTGCAGATTTAGTTTAAGAATACAAAATGTAATCAATAAATAAATTATAATGTAATATTATAGAGATGAAACTTTATTGATTCCATAGGTGGCATTTGCCAGCTGCCCAACAGATAAACTATATAAAACAGTTAAACCATCTTTACCAGCTGCAGCATTAAAGTGGCAAACACAATAATGCTTCAAAAATTACAATCCAATAATGGAATGTACATTCTTCTGAAAAATGCCATTCTGCATGATGCTGTTAGATTCTTTTAGTTCTTTAATCATATTTTGATACTATTACTTTTGTATTTTTACTTATTTAAATGCATGCTTTTTACTTGTAACTGAGCATTTCTACACTGTGGTATTGTTTCTCGTACAAGATCTGGTTATTTCAGTTAAAATGATTCACTCGATCATTTTTAAACACAGAATACATGAATGCTTGAAACTGATGTAATTTTGCAGATAGACAAAAAGGAGCCCAGTTACTTCCTTTGTCTGTCCCTGCTGTCTGTGCTCTGGTCTACCACAGACTCTCTGTGTTAGCAGACCGGACCTTTTTGTCACATGACACAGAGTTTAAGCAGTTGCAAGAAAATCACTGCTATTTGACATGTCTGTTACTTGGGACTGACAAAAACCTATCAAAACTACCTCCTAGATGGACTTCTCGCTGTAATTGAGAGCAAACTGCAGTTTCTACAGTCAAAATCAGAATTGTATCATGTTAACAGAGTTTCGCCGACATATTTGAAACCCAAAGTTAGGGCCTCAACACAGGAGTTTCAGTTCAAGGTGTACTTTCTCATATCCTATAATGCCTAACCTATTTTTAGGTTTTACCTCTACCTCTGAAAGCAAGCGAGTTTTTGGGTTTGATGAGCAAAACTACGAATGTGATTCCTGATTCAAACACTTGTTTCTGTTTTAAACTGCGCACAAGAGAAAAATATGTGCTCTATATCAGTTGTGTCAGACTTTCAAAGTAGTCAGTAATGTAATACTAGTTGGTGTTTGTTTTTTGTCTTTACAGATTACAACATTTTAAAGAGTGCATCAGCTTCATCCATGAATGTCGCCTGAATGGTGGCTCTTGTCTCGTTCACTGGTAGGTTTTTATGAAGTTTGAACCAGCTCCTTCTGGGCATCTTGAGAGTCTTATCTTGTTGAATGTGGATGTAGTTATTCATCAAAGCACAACTTAAAGGAAACCTAGTATGTTTTCCCATTTTTTTCCCTTTCCTTCAGTGTTTTATATAGGTTCTGCACCAACAGAGGCTCCTCTCTCCCACAGAAAACACTGCTCCATAAAACGCCTCATCAGTAGTCCCGCTTTTAATTCTGTGACTTAATGTCATCACAATGTGACACCATGTCACCTATTTACACAATTTCTGCCCAGCAGCTAGTTTGGATCCTAAGAATTGATTTAGCACAGCTCCTCTGTTGTTAGCGGTGCTGGGTCAGGCATGTTAAAGCTGACCAATCAGAGCAGACTGGACAGTAGTAGAAAACCGATTTTTTTTTGAGCATTAAAACATGTAAACCTATTCTAGGAGTAACCCGAAATTAAATTATGATCTTGAAAATGAGCATTATAAGTCCCTTTTAAGGGGCAGAACCCCAAAAAAGCCTGAGGTGGACAAATCAGCAATCGATTTTGAACATTATATTTGTCCTAAATAGCACCTGAGGGTATAATTTGAATTGTTTGTTATTTACCTATTACCAGTAAGAAATAAGGTGTTAAACATCCAGTTGCTTTCCTTTGCTGCAGCCTTGCAGGTGTGTCTCGCAGCACTACCATGGTGGTGGCCTACCTGATGACTGTCACCCACTACAACTGGGAGGAGTGTCTGACTGCAGTGAAGGCTGTACGCTCCTTCGTCGGCCCAAACTATGGCTTCCAGCAGCAGCTGCAGGAGTACCAGACAACACAAGTCTCAGAGGTAAACACACGAAGGAACACAGTCATAATAAATGCAAGCACATTTGACCAACAGACAGCATCCGGTCACTCTTTAGAATTTGCAGGGATGCTGCCTGTAGTCAAAACAGATTTTAAGTTGCAGTCTTTGAAAATGTTATAATGTAATCTGTTATTAGTTTTTCCCTCACTAGCAGCATCTCTATGATATAAATAAAGGTTGTGTGCTGTTGATGGTAATTCAAGCCCACTCAGACTTGCTCAGGAACTCACAGGATATGATGCATATAAAAATCACACTGCATGCAGGCGGTGGTTAAGCAGTCAGCCGTTAATGCGGCGCTCTGGTTGTCATGGAACATGATACATCTGAAAGTTGTGGTGGTCTTTTCCATGCAGGATTATTTCTGTGTAAAGTTTTCATAATTATTTATATATTTGTCATACCTGCAGAGGCTAATAAACAACCATGACTTGTTTCACTGTAAACCATCCAAATGCTGGTTAACAGAAGCCCAGTGCTTGAAGTAAACAAAGGATTAGTTGCAAGGATTAATCGATTAGATGACTATTTGACAGCTTTTAAATTAATCACCAACTTTTCTGACAGTTGATTAATTAGTTTGAGTCATGTCTAAATGCAAAGTGTGACTTCTCGCACTAGTATATAAGAACACAGTAAACATATTAGCGTTGTGAGGATCTGTACAGTGGATTTCTGTCATTTGATTGGTGGGGAATATTTTATGGCACATATCCATGGTACTCAAATTTTTATTTTGTCTACTTTCACTTTGAAGAAAACTACACTTTAACAATATAAGTAAGTAAGAAATATAAGTTTAAATTTCTTTTTTCTTCATATAGAGATCATGTTGAGCAATGAACAAGGAGAATATATGACAGCTGCGCCTACTAAAAGTAACAGTAAAAATAGTGGCCAGGCCTTTAGAGCATGTTATTCATATTTTCACATTTTTGCGATTGAGGAAATTTCTATTTGCATTTTAGTTTTCTGTTGGCAGGATGTGGTTTTATCTGAAAACACTGAAGGTAGCTGTTCCCAGGCTTTAACTTTTTGCAGCATTTCATTTACTTGAAGGCGCCCAGCATGAGATTCCACTCCAATGACACTGACCCAGCCGCTGAGTAGAGAAGGGGAACTGCAGGGGGTTTGCTGGGATTGCATTAGCTCGGGTACTGCTCATCACGTGTTGGGCATTACTGTCAGCATTTTGCAACATGAAAAAAAAATGTGCTCATTGTTTGTTGCTCTTGCACGGATTTCGAGGATTTTAGGGGAAATGGGATTGCTGTGTTTTCTACTTTTCCCACACCGGCCTCTTATAGAAAGTGAGGAATCCTTTAGATAAAAGTGTAGTTTGGTCACTACGGCAGCTGTAACACCATTGTTTAGTGGCACAACTTCACAGTAACAAGGCAATGTGAAATAAATATCCTATGACTGTCTTTTGCAAATTTAGTGCAAGAAAAACCTTCCATTTTGTCGTCCATAGACACACTGTAATAGTCCAAACAAAGTAGGGCATGAAAACAGGCTCCGAAATTAGGGGTCAGGAAGGCCTAATAATCCCATTTCTAGAGAGTTAAAAGACTGATAAGGACCATTTTATCATTGCTGCGTACATTAAATATATTGTATTGATCTTAAATAAATGTTTGGTTGTTTTCAGTGTGTGAAAAGATTTTATTTTATTGTCATCTGGACATGAACATGCAAGATAACAACACAGCAAGACTACACGAAACCCAGTGAATAAGATAAATCATTTTATTTACATGCACCATGCATTTACACTCTGCATGTGAAGATTTGCCCTATCAGACAGAGCCCTGGATATAAGGGTCATGCATTCAAACCACTTAGTCAATTAGATGAAGCCCCAGCTAGCCGTCAAGCGTGAATTTGGCGTTGCGAGGTTAAGGAAGGAGAGAAGAGCTAATACAGGCACTTCAGTATTTGTTTATTTATCACAAGTCATGTCGTCTTTGCAAGACTGAACAATGTTATCGCACATTGCAGATTTCCCTCATATTGTAGAGACCGACTGCTGTGGCGTGTAGAAGCCAACACCTTATGACTTTGATACAAGTTTCATTTTCTTTTTCAAGATGACACAGGTACACTTATCAGAATCTTGCACAACAGCTCATATCAGGCTCTTTATTGATGTGTTATCTTTATACTGAGCTTTTGATCTCTGTTCGTTTTTACAGTTGTGTCGATGTTATGAGTCAGTGCTCTACTGTTTGAGTCGGGCTGAGGTTTAGAATACTAATTTTAGGAAGATGAATGTATTACATGCAGAGTGACTTTCACTTCATTGTATTTCGTAAAGAATAAGGGAATTGCACAAAATTACTTAAAATTCCTGGACATCTGTAAATCTTTCCTGGAAAGGAAGGGGCTGCAGTGTGAAATACACACCAGCCTGCATAGTGACAATAAATACTACTTTTACGACTGTGTGATTAATAGATTAGTCGACCAAAAGAAAATTAGATGCCGAGTATTTTGATATAAATGAATCGCTTAACTAATTTTTCAAGCAAAAAAACGTCAAACATTTGCCGGTTCCAGTTTCTTCAATGTAAAGGTTTTTCAGGGTTTTTTTGTCATTAATGATAGTCAAGGAAGAGTCTTTTGGGGTTTTGACTGTTGGTTGGACAAAAGAAGCCATTTGATATAAGTGTTAGCATTTTTCACACATTTTTTGACATTATGTAGACAAAACAATTAATTGATTGACCGTGAAAATTATTAGAAGATTATTAAATAATGAAAATAATTGTTAGGGCAGCCCTACTTTACAAATGCTCTAGTATCTGCCTCCAAAAAGCCATTACTGACCATTACATTTGTGGAACCTTTAACCCTTAAAGGAGACATGTTATGCTCATTTTCCGGTTCATAGTTTTATTTTGAGTTACTACAAGAATATGTTTATATGTTTTAATGCTCAAAAAACACATCAGTCTCCTCATACTGTCCAGTGCTGCAGCACTGTATTCCTCCTCTGTCTGAAACGCTCTGTTTTAGCTCCTGTCTCTTTAAGGAGTCATTAACAGACTTTTCAACTGTCCATTTGGGTAACTTGGACATATCCCATCATATCCTCTTGTCACAAGGGATAGCAGGTCCAGGCCACTAGATTTAGGCCATGTTGATGTTTATCTTCCATGAATTTCCAAGACTGGAGAAATACAGTAACTTAGAAAATGGAGATGTGGGAGGAGTAAGGGGAAATCCTGATTCTCACGGAGTGTGTTAGCAGGAATGTCTGGAGGTTGCCAGCTGTTCCTGAGAAGTATTTCATCATGGACAGTCTGTCCAACCCCCTTCTCCTGTCTGTGAGGTCTCTGTTCCAAGAAACTGAGTTCATGGATGAGTTCAGTTCAAACTGTAAAATCAACTTTGCACTTACTGTTGTATTTTTGGGTGCTATTAGAAAGAAAGACAGATGAACTGAAGAAAATTCAACTCAGATCAAGTGTGATCGGGTTAATTCAGAGGCTGCAAAAGCCAAATTATGTGACTTCATGGCAGATTACATCATTTATACACTAAATGGAGACAAGCAGCTGCAAAGAAAAAACAATCGACATCACTCTATGGACTGTAATGCAATTTTAACTAAAGGTTTTTAATCTGTCCCTTGTCCCTAGTACCGGGCTTGGTTAAGGTCCAGTTTCCGTCCCAGTCCATTCAATGACCAGGACCAGGTGGGCGCCCTGCTGAGCCAGTACACAGAGCAACAGGAGAGCCAGAGGAGGGGAGCAGACCAGCGCTGGATAAATCAAGGTGTCTCTGCTCTGCCGTCCGACCCTGATGATCCTGAAGGCAGCAGCTGAAACAGATAGGCCTCAGGTCATGCCAACGTCCTGCCCAATGCTGTCTTTAAATGGCAGTAGTTATTATTCTGTAGTCAATTCCAAATCAACCCCAGGTTGTATCCACTGTTAAGGCCTTTGTACACCTATCACGAAGCAAGACCGAAAAAAACGTATGTTTTATACTTTTATTTGCACCCCTCTAGTCGTTTTTAAGCGATGGAGGTTGATTTAGAATTGGGCTACAGATCTTCTCCACTACCAGTACCGCCCATGCTCCTTTAACAGAGCACAGCCACAACCTGGGTATCGGTGCTCACATACGCCTTACTCTAAACACCTCAGCACCTTAGCCATGATGAATAAACTATACGTCCACGCGGACTCTTCGCACCTGCAATGTTCAGCTCTGTAGCCTTAAAGAAGTGACTGATTAATGCGGTCTTAAAGGAACATTTTGTCTTAAATTGTGTGGATGTCCAATCCACAAATCTTACAACCAGTTTGATTACCAGTTCAAGTAGTAGTACCAGTTTGTAGTCCAGTCCTGGCTCTTAATTGCGAACTCTTTGATTAACACTGCCGTACATCTTATAGAAATCAGGTACTACTACTTGCCTGTCAAATGTGCAAACACTATTGACATTAAAACACACAATAACCAAACAATAGTCATTATATAGGCACGAGACGTTAGCAAACAAGCTAGCCACTTACAGATGTTATAACAACAATAAATATAACACAGCATTTGTTTACACCCAGCTGCTTCATTCTTTTAATGTCATCCATCTGTATGTACTGACAATGTAAATGAAATAGTTGAGAAAACTCATTAATTCAAGGTAACTGTCTTCACTAAATTTGACTTTTAAATCAAGCTCAAATAAAATGAAAAAAGTTTTTTGCACACATTTAATCTTTTATTGAGATAATTGAATTTAAATTCAAAAATTCTAGTTATTTTTCTGAAGAAGACAAGTAAATGATCTCAACAACAGATTCTAGGTTGGCAAAAAAAATTGTTTATCTCAAAACTTAAGAGTTTAATATTGACTTAAAACTCAAAGATTTAGTGAAGACAGGAATTACGAGTTTATAACTCCAACTTCGGTTTCCTGCCAACCAAACTGTTGCTGAGTTATCTCTTATCAGGCCGACCCCCTCTTGTCCACCATCAACTAATGTGAGATAAGCAGGGGGAAGGGTTTGCTCGTAAACTAGGCCGCTTCACTTGGCTACAAAGATAAAGTGGCTACGCACAGCTAGGAGTAACATATCGAGTGTGTTTCAAAATTGGGCAAAATGTTCCTTTAAGTAATCCCTTTAAGCTACATATAGTATGGCTGAGTAAAACTACACATGAAGGATCTCTGCAGTCCAATTGCTAAAGTCTTCCTGATTTTACTGAAGCTCTGATTTTATCTTTGTAATGTGCTGATTTTTACGTAATTTGTGTTAAAAAAAACTGTGGGTACAGTTAATTGTATTAATTGCATATTTATGGTGTTTTTTTGTTTGTGTTTTGTAATAAAATGCAGTGACTGACAAAAAATATGGAAATGCTAATAAATCTGCACTATCAACACCATGGTGCGCGCGCGTGTGTGTGTGTGTGTGTGTGTGTGTTTAAGTAAAGAAAACGATACACAGCTCACCTTTAAATCAGCTGCTTGTCACATGAATAAATTTGATAACCACACTGAGTAAACCCCAGATCTCTGGGTTTTACTCAGCAGATTACCTGGTAATACTGCTTCACACCACAAGTCCCAGGGTGAGCAGGTTTTTTAAATAAGCAGAAAGTGGTATGTCTGTGAAAGAAACAGGACGGTGTTCATGAAGTGTCTGTGTCTTCGATGCCGTTGTCTGAACGTGTCTTATTATGTTACTGTAAATCAAAATGTTAACAAAGAAAACAAAGAGAAATTGTCATTGACATTCGACCCGAGACATGACAACGATTAAAGATAGAAATTATTTTATCACAACCATCATTTAATTTTACGCTCTATGTACAGTATGTGAAGTCTCATTATATTATGAGACTTCACAGGAAGAATCATCTCAGGAAATGAAGATCAAACTGTACAAGTAAAGTTAAAACAGTACTTAGTGAGTGGTTATGTTGGTGCTGGTGTGTGTTAGGCAGTGATTACGACAACAATGTATTTGAACAGCTCTTCCTAGGTACAACTTAAAAAAAAAAAAGAAATTCTACCGTAGGCATAAATCAGTATAACAATGTTTAATTTTACCCGGTGCTGAAGTGACAGATTACTGAAAATTATCAGGAATGCTCCATCAAGGATTTCACTTTGACATACAAAAGAAGAAGTTGTGATCATAGAGTAGCACAGTAATACATTCTCCATTGTTTCATTTGAATGTATTTTTGTCGAGAGGCTGGTGGGGTTGCAGTTACTTCATTATTAACATTATCTATGTTAGGGGTGTTGCAGTATGGCAAAGTTCACAATAATATTAAAAAGATAAATATTGATATTGTGTTAATAACACACAAATGATAATATCGTCCGAGTTATCCAGCGTAGATGTTCAACCTTGTGCATCTTACGTTGATGGGATCATCTGGTTGCATTTTCACTAACTATTGAGTTAGCTGATAGTAATTGTTCCCTTTGCACACTTTCTTTACGGTAATAGTTACAGTCTCTCTTGCCACCTCCCCACACTTGTATATCGGGTCATTTATTTGCCATAAAAGAGACAAGACACAGTAAGCAAAGTGAGGACAGATTTGATGCCACGCTTTTTTTTCTTTCACATTTCTACAGATGTCGCGATAATATCGTGATCGTGAATTCATTTGGCTACGATAATCGTGTTGTGGTAGTCTGTTATCACAACAGCCCCTATATGTACTGTATATGCATCTACAGTATATTATTTGCATGGTGTTACCACTGCCTGCATGGGCCTATTTTAACCTTGCACCTTGCACCTTGCTCTGCTATGTGTGAATGGTCACATGTGGGCACGTTGAGGCAGGCTGAGAGGTGGTGTTTAGGGTAACCACCACCTCTCAGCCTGAGTGTAAATACAAACAGAAAGCATGAAGTCTGGTTTACTGTAAATCAAACAAAAGGAAAATGCTGGAAGGAGATTTTTTCTTGAGCATTATATTTGACGGTGAATCTTCTGCAGATCGAGTGATCCATTGATCGACTTATCGTTTTAGCTATACATCAGTCTCAACAGAATAACACGGGACTGTTATGACTTCATGCTCTGTCAAAGCAGTAGATTCATGAGTTTGACAGCATGGCATATTATACATATATTCAAAAAATGTGATAATCACGAAGATGGTGGATAGGAATATATCCTGGTTTACCATTACTTGGCTCAGAACCCACTTTTGAGCCTAATATCAGGTATTATTCAACACATATATCTCTCCTAATGATCCTTCCACCATCATATTAGATAGATAGATAGATAGATAGATAGATAGATAGATAGATAGATTAGGTTATCATAGCAGCTGGTACATTCAAGTACAGTAAGAAACAATAAAGTCTATATACAATATACAAATAAAGAAAGTTCTATATACAATAAAATGCTAGTAGTAAAAGTAGTTATAAAATAAAATGCTGAGGTATTGAGGAGTAAAGGTAAGTGGACCATAAGGTGCAAGAGGATAAGGTGCAGTTTCATTTACAGCAATAATAATTTAACTACACTATATTTCAATTTATGATGATGATGATGATGATGATGATGATTATCACATGAGAAGAAGATATATCTGCCACGGGACTCGTTCAAGTGGAATCGACGTGCTTCATACAGATAGTAAGTTACTGTACCTGCATGTCTTTCTGAGGTTTCACACCTCTTGTGAGTGGGCGTGTGGGTGTAGGGGGGGAGAGGATATATCACCTTGGTCTTGAGCGCAGAAATCCCCCTCAGCACAAAGTAACTTGTGACTCTCCGGGTTTATTCAGCGCTCCACGTCTGCTAGTCTTTTGGCGTGGGCAGCAGCGACTTATCAACCCTCGCTTGTGTCAGGCCATTTCTTGTAAATGCCCACAGTTAGAAGAAAAACACTTCCGGACTGGGACGGCCCTACCGAGGCTTCACCGCGCTCATTGGTCCGAGGGAGGCAGCGTAGTCAAAGCATCTGTCAGCTAATTCATTCATAACACGGAGCAAGATAAACTTGATAGGCATGTGTCGGGAACGTCTTGTCTAAATCTGACAGTGAGCCATCCACCATCACCTCAGGATACTTTACACAGGGCCGAGAGCTCAGCTGCTTGTCAAACTGTAAGTGCGCTTACTTTTGATTTCTATTAGAAAGGGTGAAAGTTGAGGAGTATCTTTAATATATTAATACATTATTATAACATAAAAAGTTAGATCAAATAGTAATAACTGTTATATGCTGTTATGATTTTTTTCTTCCGTATAGGTTCAACTGAAGAACTTATATAAAAAACTTTGACAAGATGTCAAACACAGGAGGTCGCAGACTGAAGCAGTGGCTGATAGAGCAGATCCAGAGCGGCCAGTACTCTGGACTGCAGTGGGAGGATGAAAGCCGAACTTTGTTCCGAATTCCTTGGAAACACGCTGGGAAACAGGATTACAACCAGGAAATAGACGCATCTATTTTTAAGGTTAGACAGCGCTCTGACTTAGCCTGCGTGGAGTTTTGGTTTTACGCAGCGCTGCGCGTAAAAACAAAACTTAATCTCGATCGCTCCGTCTAGAGTCCGCTTCAGGTCTGATTCTTTTGAATGATTATTTAGACCTTTAATTGTTTTCAATTCATTTGAGCATACAACACTTAATTTGTTATTTTCTTACTAAAATTCTAAGTCTAAATTCACGTTTCCTTCTTTATTTCTTACTTTTCTTTCTTTCTTTCTTTCTGACACTTGAAAAATGTAAATATATATATATGTATATGTATATATATGTTTATATATATATATATATATATATATATATATATATATATATATATATATATATATATATATATATTATTCTTGAATCATCCATCTTTAATCCAATGCCATACCACCATACTTATTGGTCTTTCCCCCCACAGGCCTGGGCTGTGTTTAAAGGCAAGTTTAAGGAGGGGGACAAAGCTGAGCCTGCAACATGGAAGACCAGACTCCGCTGTGCCCTGAATAAAAGCCCAGACTTTGAGGAGGTGACAGAAAGGTCACAGCTGGACATCTCTGAACCCTATAAAGTCTACCGCATCGTACCTGAGGAAGAGCAGAAGCGTGAGTTTGTGTTATTGTGCATTGTTATAAAAAAAAACAACATTTCCCTAAAGCCAGAATTGACTGTTAACAAATCTCTGCATCGTTCATATAATAATTCTGGATCATGAAAAGACAGTGTGGCAGGATACTGCTGTGTTTGAGTCATGAGCAGAGGCATAACATGTTCTTCTTCTCTCAGATGGTAAAAGCTCAGTGATGGCCATAGCAGCCACCACCAGCTCCGGTGATGTCACTGACATGGACTGCAGCCCTCCAGAACTAGAGGAGCTCATCAAAGAGGTGAGGCACTCTGTCACACTTTAAACCACTGATTTCCTATCTCGCTGTTGCCCCCCCATCACATCTGCTTCTAGATGCGCTTTCTTTTTTGACACTTTTTTTCAGTTTAGCACACTGTGCCGTCCCCTCTCACACGCTCCAACTCGATCTTCATGACTGCAAAGTGTACAAAGTTGCTTTGTTGACAACAGCTTATTGTGTTGTCTTGTTGCAGGAGGAAGGCTGCAGTTTCCAGGCCAGTCCAGAGTACTGGTCGCAGGGCAGCAATGGTAAGACAACTCAAAACACGTACTCCTCTGATTAAATGAAGCTGTTCACAGCTCAGTCAGTCTCGATCTCTCCAGGCATATCTCTGCTTTTTGTCACATCTCTCAGTTAAGACTGTCCTGTCAATGTGACAGTTGAGCTTTAATGTCTTTAAAAGTAACCACAGTGGAAAGATTAATGACATGTCCCTGGGACTGCGGTCGCTCAATCGAGGTTATTTGCTTGTCTGTTGAATTCTGCAATGGAAGAATTGACTAACATCCTGTTGAACTTTGCTGACTAAGGTGATTATTTCTTTGCAAGATCGTGTTAGAGAAATGGTATTTCTGATGATGCAGCAAAACAATGACATGAGAGTGTGGTCATGTCCACTGTGTCAAAGCCACAACTAAAGCCTAAACTCATCTCTTTCTCCTGTAAATCACAGCTTTCCCACTGCATCAGGATCCTCTGCCATCAGGCACTCTCAGCTCAGGTATTGTTTTATGTTGTCCATGGAAACATCATAATAACACCATTTGCACTTGTTCTTCTTCATTCACAAAGCTCACGTAGTGTTCTCCTCTCCAGCTTTCTCCCAAATGATGATCAGTTTCTACTACGGAGGGAAGCTGATGCACAACACGGTGGTTAATCATTCTGAAGGCTGCCGAATCTCCCCGCAACAGCACCTGGGTCGTGGTGCCCTGTACAGTTCAGACAGCATGCAGAGTGTCCACTTCCCCCCTGCAGAGCTCATCGAGTACGAGCGCCAGCGCCACGTCACACGCAAGCTCATGGGCCACCTGGAGAGAGGCGTGCTGGTCCGGGCCAACCAGGAGGGCATCTTCATCAAAAGGCTGTGCCAGAGCCGTGTCTTCTGGATCGGGCTGGGAGAAGTTGGCTCACAATACAACCCCGTGCCTTGCAAACTCGAGAGGGATTCTGTGGTCAAGATTTTTGACACAGGAAGGTTTCTTCATGGTGAGCATCCATGTTCATTGAAAGCTTGAAAAAGTCCAAATCAATGCAAAAGACATACATTTCTCATCAGTGCTTAGAGAATCATAAATAAGGATGGATGACTTGCAAAGTTTATCTTAACAGTTGTTCACTTGCTCTGTTTTTTCCAGCTCTACAGCTGTACCAGGAGGGTCAGTTTACCGCTCCTGATCCGACAGTGACTCTGTGTTTTGGAGAGGAGCTCCACGATCTCAACAATGCCAAAGGCAAACTCATTATTGTCCAGGTGAGAACAGGCAATGGATTGAGCAACACACATATCACTTTAACTAGGAACAAAAGACTCATCACATCAATTGCCTACTTTACGTGGACATAAAGACGCATCTTTCCGTCTTCTCTCCCCTTGACAGATCAGTGTGTTGCACTGCCAGCAGCTGCTGGAGGCAGTGAACATGCGGCGCTCTCAGCCCTACTGCAACAACTCAACCTTGGAGATGTCTGATAATCTGGCCTCTGACCAGATGGCCCGCATCTACCAGGACTTGTGCAGCTACAGCGGCCCCCAGAGGCAAGCCTGCTACAGGGACAACATGCCCATCACTGCCTGAACTGTGAGCAGTGACACACCTGTCATCAGCTCCTCAGTGTGTATACCACACTGAACGCACAACGTATTAGGGACAGCTTCACAATTAGTTTGACGGTTTGAATTTATTAGAAGAAGTCACAGCAGTGATGTGAAGATAAGAAGGAGCAAAACCTTTATAAACCCTTAGAGGACTTTTAAGCTGTAGCTCAATATTCAGATGTCCCTAATGTGTTGTGTGTCAGTAATGTTTATATTTTTATACGTGCAGCGCTAAAACAAACTCTGTCTTACTTCTGCTTCATTATCACATGAGAGCGTTATCAGCTCAATGGAAAAAGTATCATTTCATCTTTCACATGTTACACACAGCTCAAGTGTTGCAAAGCGCGTTAGCGAAAATGTTATAGCTAAAATTCATTCTGGTGTCTTTCTTAACAAATCTTTCTTATACTAAGGACTCATACTTAAAGCTTAATTGCAGTATGACAACAGTTTGATGTATGAAAACCATTTAGTTCTCAAAAATGAATTTTATTTTGACATGAATCATCTTTTTTACTCCTGTTTTTACAGTTGAGGTGCGTCATTATGTGGTGACCGTTGGGATAAACAGACCAAATGGATATTTTATCAGATATTTTTTCTGTTTTTTATTTTTTATTTTTTTACAGTAAATCAAAACATGTTTAAAGGAGATGTTATAGATTGTATGGGACTTTGGATGCAATGTGGCATTATATTACAGATAGGTTTTACTATCAGACTGTTTTATTGAACTTTATTCAATCATTTTTTGTAAACTGCATTTCTAGTAAAACATTTTTTACTGAACTACAAATGTGCTTGTCTTTATATCATCGTGTTGTTTTACTTAATGTTGATTGTTGAATTATTTGAAAAGAAAACCAATATGAAATTGCATGTTAACTGCTGAAGTGGACTGATTGGACTATAAAGATCATGGTACCATATTTTTGCTCATTCACAAAATTACATACAGTATGGCTTAAATTACAGTCAACAATTTCAAAAGCATGTCATAGCATTTCGAATCTTTGACTATTTTGGCAGCAATTTCAGTCATTTAATTTATCTGTACATTATTAAAACTGCATAACAAAGATAGCAAAGATCACAAAGATCACAAAGATACATACATATACATTAGCTACCTCTCTAACTTGATCATAAAACCCTACTAAAAATACAGACCACTGGTCCATGACGGGTGGGAACATTTTTTTATATAATTCTTCGCAGTGTTTGCAGCATATTTTCTGTCTGCTTGTTTCAACGCTTGAGAGACTTTATTGCACGCTTCATGGAAGAACCATTCAAAACTACAATAAGTATTGTTTTAATGTCTGCCCTCTTACATAAAATAGAAAATTCTAGATGCCCTATGCACACTTTCCTCCAATTTTCCTAATAATTTAGTCAAATTCATTAAGAATCTTCATGAATATTTAGGATCTTGATTAGAATTTGAAATATAACTCTTGTGGTTTGAACAATGCTTGGCTGCACAAAATACAAATGTCTGTGGGGGTGAAGATGTTGAAGCACATTTTACACAGATCTACAATTTCAGCAGGACATTAAAGGTGCACTCTGCAACTGTTTTACATGCCTCGATTAGATTGTGGATTAGATGTATTTTTAAAGACATGTTTACATTTGTGTTTGTAAACATTAGCGCAAAACAGGCTTGTATTTTGAGTTATGGTCAAGTCCTACAGTTCAAGAATAAAAGACTATATAGTGGAAACCGTTCCTAAAAAAACTTGCATAGTGCACCTTTAAAATATGAACTTAAACTTCATGTTATCTGGGGCAATGAGGAATTACCAAAGATTCAATTTGAAAAAAAAAAAATCTTCATTTTCTATTTACATTTATCAGGAAAATCATGAAAGAGTCATTCCGCTCTGAGGGAAATCCTCCTGCCATTTACCGTGAACACATACTGACTATTACTCCGACTTAGGAATGATGAAACTACAACAATGTATGAAACTAAAAGAAGGATCTGGGCTACCCAAGATAGGGAAACTCTCCAACAACCCCCCCTGTCCATCTTCCTAGTGAGTAAGAGAGAAAGGAACGGGAGAGAGGTGACCAACTGCAGCTAAAGTTATTAGATTATTCAGAGACAATGACATCCCTACTTCTTCTTCTTTTCCTGCGTCTCACACAGCTGGTCATCCAGTGTCATGTCACACGTCAAACTGGTTACATAGCGGCAACACTGGCAGGGAAGTGCGTTATGCATGTTTGGATTTAAGCCTAACACACGCGCGCACGCAAACAGACACAAAAAGGCAAAGAAACATTTTCGGTTCCCCAAAAGAAAACCTGGATCTGAGTGAAAATGGCCTGAATACTTAAAGGCCGAACAAAAAAAATCTGTACAAACAAACAAAAAAAAAGCAGCAGTGCTATACAAAACAAATGTTTGTAAACACAAAATAACACATGATACTACTTGTTGTCCCACGCGATAAATCAGTAGTATATATACAGTGTTGGCTTACTCAGTCAATCAGTTTTTGATAATAAAAAAAAAGTTAGTGACTCACACAGATCACATAGTGAAAGAAGTCATGTGCTCCTCATATGACATCTCTGGATAAAACCTTTTACTCAAATTAGAATATTTAATCAATGGTTGACTGAATAAAAGCACAGGTGGAATGTTGTGGCTGTGTGTGTGTGTGTGTGTGAGAGCGTGTGTGTGAGCGTGTGTGTGTGTGTGTGTGGTTATCTATATGGGGGAGTTCTGTCTAAGTTCCACAGAACAGGAACTTACTTCAAAAACTGTCACAGGAAACTGCCTCTACCCCCACCCCTCAAATAGCATTTCTGAGACTGGATTTGATATAATGTACATGATATACACATACTGTATATACAGAATGGAATGGTGCTTTAATTTAAATGCTTATAAGTTGGCTGCCTTTGTTTCGAAAGCTTGGGAAAGCGTCAGGATGGTTTACGTCTTTAGTGACATTTGTAGTTTAAATGTTGCTAGGTTGTTACTCTGGTCTGTTTTTCGCCAATTGTCAATCATCATAGATACCATTTAAGCAGGAATGTGAGTAATGTACTTGTGAATTACCGCCTTGTACAATGTCTGAGTACAAGTGTCAGTACAAGGATCCCAGAACCTCTGAGTAAGGACTGTTTTATAAGCAAGAAAACAGATAAAAGAGAAGAGCTGTTTAGAGTCTGACTGGATTTATTCATGAAGGTTTCCTACACATTTCAACAGGGAACTTACTAGGTGAAAATTATTTGATCATTTGGAATTTTTTCAGCCTCTTCTTGTTGTACAGTTTTATTGTGTTCTCCTTTTTCCATTCTTTCATCTAATCTTTTAACATTTGTGTTATTTACTCTCTTGTTAAGCACTTTTTGATCCTGTTTTGAAATGTGATAAATATAAAGAAATATTACTCAATTCTGAACATTTATTTATTTAGTTTGGAAATATGCTATTTATTTTATTGCCAATAGTTAAAGGATAGTTCATACAAAAATAAAAAATTATTAATTATTTCCTAGCCCACATATCAATGGAAAGTCGGGTGAAATTTCGTAGTCCATAAAACATTTCTGGAGCTTTACAGCAAAACAGCATTTCAGCATTCTACTAAAATACTGAACTAGATGGGGTCTTGTTTGAAAAAAACATAAACTGGCTTCATACAGCTCATCTGGCATAATCCTGGTCTACAGAAGCCCCAAATTTTATTAAGGCAGAAAGCTTCACTGTAGCTGCTAAGCTAAAAGAAAGCTGTCTGAAGTGCTCGACCACGTGTTGAGGGTATAAATAATATCTTTTCGGGATCTCGGGGCTTCCTGACATTTGGATTACGCTGGACAAGCTGCACTGAGCCATTAAAGTGTCATTCCCCATACGCTTCAGTTGTTAAACATAATGCTGCAATGCTGTTTTGCTGTGAAGCTCTAGGAATCTTTTGTGGACTACAAAACTTCTCCCACCTTTCCATCAGCATGGGGGTATGAAAGACTAATTTCTTAGCTTAGCATAAAGGCTGGGAACGGGGAGACAGCTAGCCCGGCTCTATCAAGAGATAACAAAATCCAGCATCTTTGAAGTGAATTGTCATTTTAAAATGTTTTCACACAGTGAGGATTAATCAAAAAAAAAAGATAGAACGTGTTGATAAGGGATCTTTGGGGTTGTTGGAAGGTGGATCTTGTTACCTTTGGACGGAGTCAGGCTGGCTGTTTCCCATTTCTGTCTTTGCGCTCAGTTAAGCTAAATGGGAACTTTCCACGTATTTTTCGACACTCAGAAAGACATTGACTAAGCGTGTTTCCCAAAATGTTGACCTGTTTTTTTTTTATTTGCTGTAAACATGCACAATGTGTATGACACATGTTTCTGCCATTGTTTTTGTTCTATATCTTATCAGACATGAATGTTCGTGACATGAAAGGAAGCCAGAATAGAGTAATATTGTATGTATACTCCAAAGCTACAGCTTATGTTATTTAAAACCTCTACTGCATGCCATCACAATAGAAATACTGCCATCTTTACACTAGTTTCTGTGCAGGTTTGGGGTTTTACATGGAGAACATGAATAGCTCATTGTTTCATGTGTCCTGGTCAAAAACAGGGTACACGTGTGAATGTTGCTGAGAAGACACGGTGAAATCTCAACTCACCACCGGGACAAACGATTTTTCACAATGAGTACTCTCACTATTGATAACCAGCTTCTTAGAAATTCTTTTTTACTTTTACTTTTGACTCTTACTTTAGTTACTACGAGATTGTATTTGAGAAAGAAAAAAAAAAATTCCAACTCTGCGGGTGGTGCTTTAGGAAGAGAAGGAGACGAACGCTTGTGCGCATTTCTGCTAACGGAGCCTCTTTTCTGCTCACATTTCCAGTGTCTGCAATGTGGTTCTCTTTGTATTGCAACATCTCTTTGTGGCGTCTGAGGCTTCCCACAATAAATCATTAGAGACGAGTGACAAACAGAACTGATGTTGCCACCATCTACGTAACCATGGCCATCTGCTCCATAACATTTCTACTGTGTTGTACAGTATGCACTTTAAAGGAAGCAACACCGATTTTTTGAAAAGCAACGCTTCAAGGAAATCAAGCAGAAAAGAGGAATAGCTTGAAGTTGAACGCTTTTCCTCTCAAATTAAATGAATTACTTTGTCTATTTCTGTTGTTTCCTGATTTTTCTGTATTGCTGACTCCTCAGTCCTTTCACGCAGTGTCTCTTGGTTTGGCTGCAGGCTCAGCGCTGACCTTTCAGTTAAACTGTTGTTGTTTTCCAGTGCGTTTATCAGCTTGATTTTAACATGAACAATCACAAGTTGTGACCAAAACACCTTCACGAGACACATTATTTTGTTATTTGTCGTTACTAGAAGCCTTTTGTTAATCTAAAAAAGCCTTGAATCAGTGTTGTAAAATAGTACACAAAAGTCATACTTGAGTAAAAGTAAAGATATTGTTGCTCTGGTAAAAGTGAAAGTTAAGTACCATTTGTGTCTTAAATAATCTGATATTTAATGATCTAAAGTATCAAAAGTAATTTTCTTGCAATAAGCGTACTTAAAGGGTAACACCACCAATTTTCTACATAAGTGTGTGTATACAGGTCTTGGGGAGTAATACTACATATGTGAAAAAAGTAGTATAAAGCCTTTTGTGGCTCCAGAAGAAGCTGCATGTAATCTTATAAATTGCCTTCAACTCAGTGGCAAAGTTGTATTGTGGGTAATGTAGGCGCCAGGTATTGAAAATGAAGAAGAATGCGTGGAATAAAAAGAAGATATCTCTGGTTTTACTGTATTGATTTTGAGTACAAAGCTTGATGGCTTTTCAAAACCTAGTGCCTACATTACCCACAATGCAATTTAGCCACTGAGTGACATCACTGGAGGTAATTTATCAGATTACATACAGTTTCCTCTGTAACCATAAAAGGCTTTATACTGCTTTTTTCACATATGCTGTAGTAGTACTCAAGACCTTTAAACAGACTTTAACGCATAACATTGATGTGGTTATCCTTTATACAGCAATGGTACAAGTAAATTATACTTATATTTACATGTATGTGTGTATGTATTATAGGCCTGGTTGATTATGGGATCCGATATTCAGCATTTTTCTGATTTTTGAATCAGTGTCTGTTTTTAATCTGATCGTGAAAAGTAAAATATTTGCCTCTCAGCCGTAGTGGAGTGGAACTAAAAAGTGGCAGAAAATGTAAATATTCAAGTAAAGTACAAGTATCTCAATATTGTACTTAAGTAACACTTGTCTAAATGTACTTAGTTACATTTTATCACTGTCTTTAACAAGTTAAATAACCGTAATTATAATTCTCATCATGTTGTGGCAGGTGAGTGAGACAAAATGAATGCAAAGAATACCCTGGTGAGAAGCTGTGATTTGCCCTGAACAGGTCGTGTTATGCAAGCGGTGGTGCTGAAAGCGTTGCTGATGTCTCTGGGGACAGCGCTGGTTTAGTGTCAGTGCGGGTGAGATGAGAATAGGCATCCAGAGAGGAACTGGGAGAGCTGTCAGTGGAGAGACAGGTGGACGGGGGAGCCCACATCCTGGGACGCAGGGAGAAAGCCACCTAACCACACATGTTGCGTACACACACACATGTACACATAATGGTAGCCACTGATCGAGGATCATATCCTCTAATCAGTATCAGTTCATGTCCTTCAAAACAAAGGTCCCTATAGCCTCACCTACGCAGATCTTCTTCAGGGTTCATTTTGTTGGATGGAGCGATGTAAAAACTGTCAAAAATGTATGTACTAGTACTTTAAATTCACTGTTTCAACGTCTATATTCAAGACAACAAGACTTTTTATAAGAAGTGTACACAAATTGGAATTTGCTCGATGTGGCAAGAAAGATTTGACATGTAAAAGTGAAGATAAGGAAGTACGCTGATTTACAGGAAAGCGGTTTATTGTAACCGGCCATCAGTTTCAAAATATTAAAACGTCAATATCCGTCTGCCTTCCCCCAGTGTACATAGTCTTTGTTTTAACGTTTGATTTGCCGCTGCTCAGAGCCTCAGAAGACCACATAGAACAATAGGGTTATCTTTATAGCAAATCTTTGTAGAAAGTTTTCATTTGAGTGACTCGCATGTAACCGATACGACATTTATATGAAATGAGTCAACAGCTAACATTTTCAAGTTCCAAGTTTGGTCACACCAGTAAACAGATAAAGTAATAATGCTGGAGTAAACTACATGTAAATTCTGTTAATGTACAAAATCTAAAGTGATCACAGCCCTGCATTTCAAAGAAGGAGACTGGGCACATTTCATCTGAATCGGTGGCTGAAGTAACAGCTGAGAGTTGCGTCAGTCTCTGTCCTGTTTGCTGCACTCTTTGACAAGAGTGATCCCTGACCGCCTGATCTGTTTCTGGACAGGAAGCACAGGAAGATGTTCCAGCACACAACTTCTCCACTAAAAAGAGGAACAGTCAACAACAGAGACCATCTGTGCAGAAGATTTACAATAAAGCTTTTTGTAAACTTTGGTTCATAGGAATCGCATGTGAAATGGAAGGAAAACCAGCCATTTGTAATGAGAATGACATTTTTAAAAATATGTTTTGAGAAATATTTTTCAGTGCCTTAGATACATTCCAGCATTTTGAAAGCAGGAATATAGGGGTTGGATATCTGACAGATCCTCAGCGATGGTATATCACATGTTCAGAAGCCAAAGAAAGCAATCACTAAAAAAGGCCCTCTATAGTCTTAAGAATATAGCCACAATCAAGGGTTTGTTGACCCAAAATGGCCAAGAGAAGCTCAGCAATGCTTTTATTTTCCAGTAGGGTGGACTCTAATGTTCTCTTAAATGGTTTTCCAAAACAGCTACTCAGAGCTGGCAAGAGACTGGGGTGCAGAGCCAAACCCTCTGGAGGAATAACCACCTAGAGTCACTGGATTCTGCTCAGATCCAAAGCTGTTTACTGAGATTACTTTTGAGCTTTTGGGATTCAATAGGGGGTTTATCTTCACTCTTGTTTATCGACTTGACTACAGCAGCAATCCACAGAGGTGATGTCCATTGACTGGTGTTTACGCACTTTACTTCCTCTTATCAACCAAATGTTAAAGGAGGGTGCGCCTGGCATATGCTGTTGCTCACGAACGTTAGTTCACGACCAGTGCGGAGTAAAGTAATCTGGCTGCCTGCGGCGGATAAACACAAATAATCCTGCATGCAAACTTGCTTCACAGGTGGTGAATACACCACCATGCTGATTGAAATCTGTCTGACGTGACTCAGGCACAAATGTTCACAGACGAGGTAATGTTTCTGAGTTTCCTTCATGTTAAGTTAGGCTCATTTAATGATTTCCCTATCCCTAAGTAGAGACTGACAACCAAATGAAAGGCATCGTTACCTTGAGTAACCTTTTGGATTTCTCTGGGTTTGAAAATTGTTGGAAATATTTGGGGCAATGTAATTATACATCTCAACACAATATATTACATTGTTTTAGTCATTTTAAGACATTTTAGTGCAGAATTCCTACACATTATATGTTTAATTTTATTTTATATATACAGTAACTATTCCTTTTGCTTTTACTGTAATTACGTAAAGCACACTGAAATGCCCCTGTGTATCACAATGTATATAAATAAGCTTGCTATTATTATAAACTATTATTTGCCCCACTGTGCAGTTCAGTGCAGTGTGGAGGGCATTTTTTCAGAAATACTGATAACTTGTGCATAACTAATACCCATGCATGATGTACTTTTGTTTCATATTCAAGCAAAACAAAACTTATCAGTAGAAGAAGAAGGTGATGGAAGTCGAGGTGGAGGGGAAGACCAGGGTGGGGTGACAGTCCCTGGGGAACAAGAGCCGGGGGAGCATGAGAGCTTTATTGACATGCAGCTCACAGCTCAGTGCTCACTGCGTGTGTGTGTGTGCGGGTGTGTGTGTGTGTGTGTGTGTGTGTGTGTGTGTGTGTGTGTGTGTGTGCATGCAAAGCGCAGAGGTGACGGGATGTGGGTTGCCAGAAAGGTGACAGTTATGAGGTAACAGAAAGATACCTGAGAAATAGATTTTCTGCCATCTCAACACATATGTGAATTCACCCTTTTCATGAATGTCTGTATGTCCACATATGTTTAAAGAGCTTCTTGTAAAGAAGGCAGGGATATTTAAGGGCAGAATATACCACAGCAAAAAACTTCTTATTCTCATATTTCATAGGATCATTATTTGTTACGCACTGACTTTTCTTGAGCGTTGTTGTTTGTATTCTTTTGTAAATGCGGTTGATTACGTGTAACTCCGTTACCGATTGAGGAACAGGATCTTTGTGGTCTCTAACCTTGTCTCCGAGTTTAACGTTAGACCGACTGTATAAGTCATGTTGATTACACAACCTCTTTCTGAGTAAGAAGCCACACACTGGCCGGGCGGCAACAGGTGCTGTCGAGATGGAGATTATTTAAAGTTGCTCTAAAATGGTTCGAGTACAGCTGAAGGAGCCTGTGGGCCAAGCTGTCTGTCGACCACATGCCTTGGTAGAAAGTACAGTGACAGTACATACTTCCCCCTTCGAAATACCAGAATCCATGACCATCACATGACCGAGGTGAATTACCTGGTAGCGCAGTGCTTAAATAAATTACACAATGAATCTGTTGAGGTCATTTCAGAGTCATTTGGAAACTGGTGGTAGGTGTACTGTGTCATCCTACGCTTATAGACTCCATGACGAGGAACATGACTTGCTAATAACAATGTATTTTGGCACAATTTGGATCCTTAGAGGGACGCTTCATCTGGTAGACAGGAGAAATTGTGAACAATTTGCATGTTTAAAAGCAGCAACCCGGTGAGAGGTTCAAATGTATTTTTGTCACATGATTTGCATGTTACCATCCTCTGCCGCGTCCCAGAGAAGGAAAGAAAGGGGAGCAGCCCTGTTCACCACTGAAGCAGATCGTCTATGGCTAGTTAACCATGATGGTTTGCACAGTTTATAGCTCACATCAATAGAAAGTGTGTCGGGGAAAATCCTGCTTATGTAACTTAGGGCAAAAAGTGAGGTTCATGTCATAAGAGCGCTCAAAAGAACAAGAAGGAAATAGTGAAACTTGTGAAAAGAGGAAATGGGTTTTTGTTGGAAGATGTTTTATTAATGAAAGATATTTCATCTATTAGCCATTTGTTTTTTTGTATTGTGTTTTTGATCAAACATTTTGGCACAATTGATTTGGATTAAAGGCAACAACCTGGACAAACCACACAGAGCCACTGCAGTTATATGTTGCCATCTAGTGGCAAAATACAGCCAAAGGTTGTTCACACACTGTTCTTTTCTTTTGGGTTTTTTGCACACATTTGGAGCAAAAAGGTTTAAATAAGGGACTAAACGTTGAAATGTGTACTCATGTAAACCACGTCCATGTACACACAAGCCTTTATTCGGTTCACATAATGTACTTAACTATTTATCATTGACTATCTAAATAAAGTTTCTTCGTTTTTTTTTTTATTCACTCTGTGGGTGGTCGTCATTGTAACTATTTATTGAGCTCTTTTAAAGCACTTAAATACAACTTTTGCACGTTTGGCATTTTTTCTGTTCTGCCAGATCTTTTCACTGACTTGAGTGATTAAAATGGTTAAACACTGAGAGCGTTCATAACTTTTGTTGTGAGATGGAAACTGCACTTTAGGCTTGCCAAAATATTTAACCATATTTTCTTTTCCAAATGCTGCCTGCGTGCAACTGATAACAGCTTTTGGCTCCGTGTGGCAGTGTTGCTCATCTTGATGCAGTCAATTTCCTTGACGCATTATCCGAAGGGATTCCTTCAGGAAAAGCAGATGATATCTGTCTATCGCTGTCAGGGCAAATTGTTTATTTATTATTTCTGCTACATTAAAAACCTAGAGAGGTCATTCATGTGACCACCACAATTACAGATTTTCTTGCAAATGCCCTGCAGAATATGTTCCACATATTGTCTACAGCGAGTGAGTGTACAGCTTCGGTGTAGCTATGTTGTCAGAGAAGCTTATGTTGTTCATTCAGTTTTACAACTGCACTCTTCTCTGTCAGTCATGTCTGTTGTTATTTCAACAATTACAGCTGAGCATAAAGGAAAAGCAAACAGGAAAAAACAGATAAGGCAAGAGATTGTTGCTGTCAAAAGAGAGTTAAGAGTCTCAGCGGAGGTTATTAAGGGAAAGTCAGCGGGGAGGAGGTGCACACATTAACTAAGGTTGTGGTCCTGTGGAGGATACTGAAGTCTGATCTTATCTGGAAAACCATTGCACACTGGTACAGACACTCACTGTGGTTTTATTTTGAAACGTATTGTTTTTATCCTGCACTGTTAAAATGCATTTCCTCTAAAAAAGAGCATATGTAGAATTTTGGGAATGAAATATCCAAATAGTTTTAATACCAGGGAATGTTACGTGAAGTTTTTACAGCCAGCGATCTCTCTACGTCTCTTTAAAGTGCTTTCCTGTCTTTTTCCGTTAACATTAAGCTTAACTAATGAGCCACACAAGCAGATGGTGGTGAAGCCCTGGACAGCTCCAGAGTTCTCCGCCTGAGTGTTTATGTGGCCTGTTTAGAAACTCTTTTTATTACTAAGTCACTCAAGACACGACAGGCAAAATTCTCTCGCTTACATACACACACACACACACGCCCGCACACATTTCCAAGACTTTCCACATTGAGCCTTACAAAGATCTCTACCTCATCTACACCCAATTACTCACTGACCCTAATTGAATACTTGGCAGAGAGCGCGGGTGGTGATGGCGTGCACTGAGCTCAGGAATCATCAGTCTTGGTCATTGGCCCCATTAGGTAGCTCGAGTGACCTATGATGTCATTATGTAGTAAAGTCGAGGAAACTAATGGACAATGTCTCATGTTCAGAAGATGCTGATGCCGCTGACGTTTTTCTGTTAAAATCGTGTTGTTTTTTTTGAGCCGAGCACGGTTGGAGACTTGTCCACATGTCCACTTCATGGCTGTGTGAGAAAAAATGTAAAAGTTGATTTTCAGTGTTATTTTGGGCTTGAAATTGAGAGAGTTCCTTCAAAGTTTGGGGATGTGAGAGTACCTTTTGTGGTTTGAACTAGCATGTTTCCATGAGAGAGGGGCTTTTTACTCGTGTCTCACGTGGAAAGACGTTTTCACTTATATGTTGATGTTGCAACACGCTGCAAATATACAGTGTGAAGCTGTGAAACAGACTTGACCTTGAACCTTGAAAAGGGTTACAACTCTGTCCATTCTGGGGGATTAAAGGACAACGACACCACTCATTAACTTAACTTAATCATATGAAATGTAGAAAATTGAAGGTGTTTTCTCACTCAGACACACATTCACACTTAACACTGAGTCACGGGTGCATCATCCTGTCATCACATCCTCTGATGACAAACAATGCGTGTAAATGTACATGAGTGCATAAGTGGTGTGAACGCGATGAAGCATCAAAGCAAAAAACAAACTGTATTTTTGGTTGTACCATATACGGCCTCGGTCCTCAGCCCAGCACAACTCAGCAGAGTTTAGAGAGGGGACAGCTGCGGCTGAAGATTTACTCCACCTCTCCTTAAAGCCCTGCCAAGGCAGCTGAGCTCTCAGCCTCTTCATCGCATCCTGGATCCAGGAGAAAATGAGCGCGGAGCAGAAAAGGGGACCTGCTCCGCCTTCAGCCTCTCCCAGGGGGTGAATTACGATTTCCCGAGTATGTATGAACCCAGGGAAACAGCCTGATCGGTCATCCATCAGCCTGGGTTTCTGCATCCTCCTGAACAATGTGTGACCCTTGGGCGCAAAGAAGGTCAGAAGAGGGGTTACTTCCACCTTCGTGCACACACTTACACACACCACCGCGCCCTGCAGTAAGAAGTCCTCAGAGTGAACCACCCCTGGGAAAAAAATCACACTGGAGAACTGAATTTTTCATATGAAAACAACAAAAACTGTGTGCCCTTGTGATGCAACACAACACATTTTAATGGCATCAACCATTTACTCTGATATTTTTAGGTTTTCACTCGTCACATCTCAAGTTTGAAGTGTTTTAGCACTCTGTATTACAGTTTTGCTTCAAACATGGTTTGGATTAGTTCTCTACAACAAAATACAACAGACTAACATACTGTCAATACACCGATTCCTTGTGAAGAGAAGTGGACCCGGGGACGATCTGTGATGCAAAATTATTGTCATATGATCTGCCAGCTCCAGTTTTGATTCCTCATTTTAAAAGCATGCACATTTCTTGGAGCTACGAAATGTCTTTTTTCAAAATACATTCAGTGTAATTACAGCATAATTGTAGTCATGTGTATTAAGTTTAATTGTTACCGTCTGTGAAAATGTCTCTCTTTCATTGAGACAAAAATATATATACTATAATCCAGTCTCACACACCGTACATCCACAGTACAGGGTTAGGTAGCTATAAGAATAACATTATAAATATCTGGCTAAAATAATAAGAGTTTCTGCATTTCATCTGCAAATTTCGCCTGCCATGGTAGATTAAACAAAACGGGTACATTGAAGTTTTAATTTGGAGATTTAAAAAAAAAAAGTTACATAATGTTGCTTTAGAAGGAAAAATACTTTAAATCAAAAAGCACACAAAATTGCAAAATAAAGAAAAGGTAGCTTTAGAGATGCAACAATTCTTTCTTGCTCTCATCATTTATGCTTCATCATGTGGTTTTTATGGTTTTCTTTAATCTTTTTTGAGGTTTATCTCCACACTTTCTGATGACTTTTTCATTACAGTATATTGTTCCTTGAGGTAACAATTACGTGTTTAAAGCAGCCAAAATCCCTCAAGCTCTGTCTAATCTCGCAAAACTCACAAAAATGAGAAGGAATAAAACCTTTTGCCTGTGATTAAGTGGTCTATTTTAAGCAACAAAAAGTAGCAATGCCACCATTTTGCGCAATTGCACCATTGCTCTGACTTTAATGTATGTAAAACTAAAACGCTCGCAAACGCACAATGAAAACACGAGACTTGTGTTTTAATATACTCTGGGGCATGATTCTGTTTTTGGTGGGGCCCGCTGATGACCCTGGCACCACAGTGAACTCGTCATCTATTGGTCTGAAGATCATTAAGCCGGGTTGATAGGTGGGAAGGTTTATGGCACTGTGCAGACCGAGTGGCAGAGTGTGGAGGGATGGGATCTATCTGTATCTCTGTCTGGGATCCTGACAGCTCTGGCTTTAGTCTGCACCCAGACCTCCTACATGCATGTCTCACTGTTTACTGCCCCCCACCTCACGCTCCTCCCTCTCTACACATCTATCATTTCAGCGGGACCACACGCACATACATGACATATACAAATAAAATTACACATATGCACACACAAGAGCTAAGGGTAAAGGTTATTATCTCTTGATTATAACCTAAAACAAAGTCATCATCCTAAGCTGAGCGTGACCACAACTCCTATCTTATCGTTAAACTCTTGACATAGCTCTTTAAGAAGTTAGCATGAGCAAACACAGCCTCATCTTGGGAAAATATCCTCACTTCGAACGTCTACAACTTGATTGGTTCTCACAAAGGCTGCAAAGCATGAGCACACACTCATACTGGCTCAACCAACTCACTCCCTACTTCAATTGCTGACCTCCCCCTGCATCATCGGGCTCCCCCAGCACAGATGTGTCATAGGGAGACAGATTGGTGCTCATTCCACACGCAATTTCCTGTAATAAAAGCAGTTTGAGAAGATGAGCTCTGAGTGAGCTGATGCCAGCTGGCGATACCCGGACACCCGGGAATTCTGCCCACGTCTGAGCCCAGAAAATGTTTTGTCCACACACTGTCATCAATAGACATTAACTGGGCTTTACATATTGAATTGTGGTAAAGTGCTTCATGTTATATTTGGTGTTATGTTTACGCATGAATGAAGATTTATGTGTTTGTATGTGAGAAGGGAGCTGCTGCTCCGCCTCTGTGTCTTTTGGTAATGTCCAGGAAGAACCCCCCTCTCTCAAACCCCTCCAACTCCCATTTTCTTCCTCGCCCTGTCCATCCATCATTAGTCAGCTCCGGGCCCGTACACACTCTAACCATAACCCTACCTCTAACCCTTAAACCCAACCTGCCTTCGACTCTCACCTTTCCCACATTAAGAGACTTCCTGGGAGAGCTGGAGCTGCACTTTGCTCGCCTCCTCTCTCTCTCTCTCTCTCTCTCTCTCTCTCTCTCTTTCTCAGGAAATGACTTCTATCTCTGGCTGCAAGCATACTTGCGTGATGTTTTTCTTTTTTTTTTTCTTCTTGCACTTTCTATCACTCTGCTAACCCTGCTGCACCATGAGAGCATCCATCTGTTTGGCTGGGGAGTAGTGATCCACTGGGTTATTTACACCTCTTATTCAGTGGAAGCGTGTGAGATAGTGGGGGCGTTTACTTGGAATAAGAAGTGTTTTGTTCCCTTTTCTGTTGCCACGCAAACAAAAGTATACTGTAGGCAAATTTAATGCATTTCAAATTGTATGTAGGTATCAGGTTAAAATATCTTTTTTAGTGGTGTTTTGCGAGAAAGTTTTGTTTTTACTAATGATTGTCCATAGTTAACTTGTTTTTATCTGTTCCAAATGTACCTCAAAGGGATATTTTTTCATGTGTTTAATACTCTTATCAACATGGGAGTGGACAAATGTGCTTGCTTTATGCAAATGTATGTTTATTATTATTGCAACAATCCAAAACTATGACAAATACCAACCAGAATATTCTCCAGAATAGCCTCAATGGTACCGCATGCTTAAAAAATATGCTGAAAGCACAACATGGCAAACTCAAGCCCAACAAGCAACAACAGATGGGCACACTAACCTGAATGTAACATTCCTTAGTAATACTAACACAATGCAATGTTCAACTTTACATTTGTAAAGGTCAACTAAACAATGTTAATCAGCCTGCAAGCTGTAGCCACCCATTTAGCTATCGCTGCTGAAAGTTTGTCTCATGTAGAGTTGTCTAGGCGTCTCCGTTGAAAATTATCCAGCGAGGTCTGCCTTTGGCGAGGGGAAGGAGGGCTCTCTGCATCAGCTGTGTGCTTGGCCAGCAAGTGGTATTTGGGACGTGACGTACTCCGGTGGTAACTCAGTTCACATCGGCAGTAAATGCAATAACCTTGTTGTTGTCGAGAGAACCATCTGGCAGGGCTTTGAGGGACATACATTTGTCTGTAACCAGTCCCACAGTCCAACCAATAGCTGCCGACATATTTCATTCAGCCACATCGCTTTTTGGAAACAGTTGCCCTATCAATCAAGAAAATCCACAGAACACACTGTTCTTTTTTCTGTTGAATGGTCAATTATTAAGTGGAGTAAGTATATCAACATTTAATGGTACCTCTGTTTTGTTTTAGTGGAGGAGAAATCTCGAAGATTAATATCTTAAAACATGTGCAAACCAAACATTTTGCACCACTATGATTAATATGAAAAATGTGTGTTTTTGTAATTTGGATGACTCGACCCCTGAAAATGAATCGAAAAGGTTCCAGAAGCCTTAATGTAATTATGATGTCATTTTGTAAGTGAAAATATGATTATTTCTCTCTCTCTGTGTGAGAGAGTAAGAGATCTTTGTGTTTTCTTCTTCTTCTGTTCAAAGGGATTACCAGAACCAGCAGTCTAACATGAGCAGTGGCACCAGGTCACACAGACAGGATGTTGATAACATCCTGCAAAACTCCACCTCTCTCCCTAATTCTCTCTCTCTCTCTCTCTCTCTCTTTCTTGCTGCCTCTCTCCACCTTTGCATTCGCACGTCAGATAAAGAGTCATCAGTGGAAAACACAAGGGAGCAAACAAAAACAAAGGAAAGCAAATGCGCACAATAGATGACTGTATCAGGTATTAATGTGACTGATCACAAAAATATGCTGGTCCTACTTCCTATTTTGCTGAATCATCCGGCGTCATCCATTTGAGATCCCACTCAGCGCGGCCAACAACGCTCGGTTCTTGTTGGGAAATGTTAGGAAATCCCATCATTGGTTAAGACGTTAAAGTTCCACTCTGACTGTTTACACTCTACATATACTCCCGTTTAATCCCAAATAATTGGATTTAAATAAAACAAAGCCATATTGTATTACTCAGAGCAGTTATACTGACCCCCAGAAGACTTCTAGTGGAGCAACGAAAAATGTCAAGATGAAAGATTTGTCCCAGGTGCACATTCATCCCCATCCATTTATAAAAACAAAGATATATTATGTACTTCTACGATGGTCTGGGCCTTACATTTCTTTAAATTAGGCAAACCTTTTTGTCTGACAGGGTCACATATACTGTACTGTATATTGGGTATCAACTTGTTCCAGCTATCATTAAATTGATATGATATTTGTGGTGAGAGAGGCCTTCAATTCCAAGTTTTTTTTCCAAGCTGAACCATTTCATTACATCATGGAAGGTTTTTTGTTTTTTTTTAAGATATATTTTGCATCATTTAATATGAATTTCCCCAAAATGTAGCCTGACATATTTGATGTCTTTGGAAACTGTGGGCTGTCTTCCACAACTTAAAATAAACGTCTGGTTGTTTGATTAATGCTTTGCTAAAATCATGAATTTTTTTAAATGGAGTCACAGGAAAAAAAAAACCCTTTGTCATGAGTTTGTTTCATGAACGTATGCATTTCCCTTTCTTAGATGATTTGCTGTTTCACTTTTCATTTTGACACCCACTCAGCCTGTGTCCTCTCTTTAGTGGCACCAGTGGAGTCCAAGTCAAAGCTAATTAATTGAGTTATTCAACAGTTCTCAGCAGCATTGTATAAATTTGTCCTCCATGCTCTGGAATTAGATTGAGTATGAGGGTTATGCCGTGTTTGCTCGCACGCCTCCCGTGGGTTGGCAGCTGTCCAGTGCACTCAGGACTGCTTGAGCCCCTCATCGGGTCCGGCCTGTAGGCTGAATCTTCCATTCCTGATTACAATACTGTCACAGGATGACAGATGAAGGCTCTATCTTTAGCTCTGGGTAAGGCCTCCACTACTCCAGCCTCCACTTGGCTCTTAAGGGAAGAATGGAGGGACGGAGAGGAAGGGAATGAAGCAGCAGCAGATGGAGAGTGAAAATAAGTCACTGCATGAGAAGAAAGTCACCTATGTTATGGCAACTGTTTTTTTTTCTCACCAAGAAGAGTTATTGGAGCAAGAAGATGTGACGATAACAGAAGAGAGTCACTGAAATTACGGCATACTGCAGAATAAAATCTACGAAATTATGTCAGATTATATCTACAGTGAGAGTTTCATTTGTGTCTTCGCTCCCAGTCACTGACACAGTTGTATTGCTGTCAAGTGAAGAAGACAAAGCAGCATTTTACCCAGGCCTCCCTCTGTCTGTCCACCTCCCCTCTCAGGCCTCTGTTGGTTTAACCCTGGTGGGCAGCAGCCAGGCCTGACAGCACCCAGACACTGTCATGTGATTTATGGCTCGCTCAGAGAGTGGAGAGGAGATGACCACTCAGATTTGACCCCTGCAGTCTTATCAGCCACTCATCAAGAAGGAGACGACACTCAGACTCATCGCCATTTACTCATCGAAAACCATGAGCCATTTCAGGACTAAGAGTTTGTTCGTCATGGGAATTAGCTTAGGTAGAAGAACTAGTAGAGATAGTGGAAATAAAACTGTGCATCGCTTTATCTTCATATAAGCAGAAGTTGATATCTCTTGAACAGTTTTTAAATTGAGAAATCAGCATCTAGATGTGTGCAGATTCTCATAATGTCATCTACTAATGTTATTGAAATAAAGAGCATATAATGAGAAGCTGATGTATAAAGCGGGGGGCAAACTTCCATTGAAGGGCCACATTTTAAGTGAATGGTGGGCCCTGGGCTAGTGGTTTCTCATTTATTTTATCAGGGTGCAGAAGGACCAGTGGTTCCACTTGGCACAGTGTATCTGTACAGCATAGACAGGTGGCCTAATTCTCATAATTTATCACTGTGGCCATATACAATCTTAAGCTGGTGATAGTTTCGCCCTTCGTATGTGAGTTTGATATTCTAAGAAGCATTTGGTATCAAATGTGTTGGGCTAAGTTGGGTTTTAGTATGTGTTTTAGTGATGACGCTGGTCTTTCTGCCTTGTAGTGCAGTCGGTATCCTGTAGGGGGAGTCCTGCACAACGCTATAAAACTAAAGCGACAACCACAATCCACAGCACCCCACTTGTGCAGATTTAAAAGGCTGCAGTGGGTCATCAACAATACCTCAACTACACACTGGTCATGAAATAAAATCAGGTGATACTTCTTCAGAAATGAATATCTAAATGCAGAGTAGAGACATTTCAAACGTATTTTGACAAGCTGTCAGAAATTGGAGCTCGGTTTCATGATGTGGAATCCCTGCGAATTCAGCTGTAGTGGATATTATACGTATACCTGCTGATTTCTTTTACAGCCCAAAGAAAAAGAAACATTTTTCCACAGGGTTCACCACAGAACATCTTTCAAAACAAGCACCGGGCTGGGTTTAAGGTGATGTAAACACAGATCTATTTCTGTGGCTATGACACACCGTGGTTTCTCTGGAAAGGGAACAGCAGCCCGACGTTACAACAAAGGAGGCCACACAGACAGTGTTGGTCAGAGCATCTCCATGCACCCAGACAGACGGACGGATAAAGAGATGAAGGGATAGACGGTCGTAGCCAAGCACAATGAATGTACAGAAATACTTCAAACTATACATGTGTTAAACTCCAAAGTTATACTGCTCCTAATTTAAAGGCGTCTCCACAAGTGGATGTGGAAAAATGGTAAAATATATAAAATGAACTCCTCATATCACCAGACTTTGTGTGCTCAGAGGTCAGCATCCATCGGCAAAGCCGGTTCAAGCACTGCAGAGATGGAGAATTGAATTTTAGGTTTGTTTTGGGTTTTCCAAACATCACATCCATGGCAGAGAATAAAGAAGTGAGAGAAAAACATTTTGGAGCGTTGGAGAGGAAGAAATGAGCCAGATCACTGTGGTAAAGTCACCCTGACACAGAGACACAGAACAGACAAAGAGCTCCCCCTCGTAAAGTCAGCAGTGAGGCTTCAGCAATCTGGCACACACCGACATACAGTGACACACACGCACGCACTTGAGGCCCTCACCGGTAAATACAGATATTTTGCTTATGAGCACTGTCTCCTGGAGGGAATTTAATCTGTGGGTGTATCTGCCTGCGTGTGTGTGTTTTATCAGGGCTTCTTTGGCCACCACCGAGCAAGGATCGATCAGGCGGCAGACAGCTGAGGGCAGACGTCACCCACACACTCCTCCTTTCAGTGAGCCCTGGCCCACCCAATTTACTCCATCAATCAATGGATTAGGTGCCAAAAACTCTCTTCTCTAATCCAACAACCTCCCTCACGCCCCAAACACACAAACAAATCACAGCAGAGCGTGCTTACTGACACTGCTGACCGCGCTGTAGCCTGTCTCAAAAGAGCAAAGGTGAGTTGAGGGTGTGGTGGATGGTAGGGGGAGCGGTTTGGGTAGTAGTTACATGTAAGGGCGTTACATAATTACATGTCAATATGAATGCAATTGTACTCAATTACAGTTGCTGATCAAAATGTTGACGATGCATCTTTTCCCTGTGCAGGAATGCTTTGTTTTGGCATGTTTCCTGACGACATGAGACAAATTGAGCGCAGCACCATCAAGGGTACAATGGTTTACAAGGAGCTGTCTCTATTTTCAATTCATGGAGCAGTTTGAGCTCAGATTTTGAGCTTTGTTTCAGATTGGCAGCCTCTCATCTGCCAATCTGACTTGTCGGCCATATTATGTAGCAATCAAATGTAATAAGTTACATTTCCTTGTATGACGTAATTAGAATAGTTACATTACTTATTTCATTTTTTGAAAGTAACAGTCAATCTGTATGCAGTGTTGTAGGAAGACCCCAAAAGTCATACTTGAGTTAAAGTAAAGATATTGAGTTAAATTATTACTTCAGTAAAAGTCTTAAAGTATTTGATATTAAATGATCAAAAGTAAAGTATCAAAAGTAATTTTCTAGCAAAAAAACTAAGCTTAATATCAAAAGTACAAGTTAAAGTAAAATATACATATATTAACATGTATGCATGCTGTTGATCCATTATCAGCCTGGCCAATTATCAGATCTGATTATTGGAATCAGGTTTTCTTTGTTTTATCTGATCATCGATAAAATAAGCTATTATAAACATACACTCATTTGGGTCTGATGCATGCAGGTAATCTGGAAACTTACTACTACCTAAAGTTATTAAAGTACAACATTTGCCTCCAAAATGTAGTCAAGTGGAAGTATAAGTACTAGAAAATGGAACTACTCAAGTAAAGTACAAGTATCTCAAAATTGTATCAAAGTGCTATACTTGAGTAAATTTATTTACTTATATTCCACCACTGTCTGTACACTATCATATTTCAAAAGTAAGCTCCCGGACACAGAGGATCGAGGCACATATCATTTTAACTGTCACTGCACCACACACAGACACACAATCACAAATATGTTCAGGAGATAAATATAACCGATAGGAGCTCATCTGATCTCTGTAACACGATCCTGCACTAACAAGTTGTTTGAGCATATTTTGCCAGTATACCATTCTCCTCATCACCTAGATATGTGGGAGCTGGACGATGAAGAGGAGGCGATGTGCGCAATGTGGCTGCATTTTTCTGAGTGTATTGGAGGCAGATGAACATGACGTGTCTGATGTTGCAACCATAAAGTTCACAGGCCAGTGCGTTGTTCGGTTTAATGTCTTCAGCGTGTTTTTGGGCTATTGAGTTTAAGCTGAGTCAAGAGTGGGAAAGACAGGTCAGTGTGTGAGGCTGAATCCAGGAGAAGGCTTCTTTATTGGGGGAGTAACAGAGCTATAGATCATGTGAAGACATCTATCAGGGCAGGTCAGCCACTCAGTGGAGGCCCACAAAGACTGAGGGTTGATAAGGTTTGGAGACGTTGTCTGCCTGGTTACGCCAATGATGCTCCAGCACGCACCTCTCTGGTCTTCTGTTTTCACTTCCAGTACTATTCCACTGCCGAACCACCAGTTAATGATAAGGTGTTTAGAAAAGGTAAAAATGTCTCCAGTTAGCTTCAGACGCATGCTAACGATGACTAACCAGCCACAAAAGCGTCATCAGGTTTACAAACAGATAGAAGCGGCCATTTTTCAGAGATGTTAACAGTGACAGGATCCCTAAACACTGATGTCATCTCCTGGTGCCTTGAGTGAAATAACTTCATCATGACAGCATTCAGCAGCAACATGCACTAAAAAAGAAAAAGTCTGTCTGGACCGAGGGAGCAAAAAGTGTCTTGGAGTAAAAGCATTGGCTGATACAGATGATGATAAGATTATTGGAGAAGTGTGTTGACACGCAGCCTCCTGCCACTACGGGGAGTTGGCACAGTACATTATCAGACTGCCTGGGATAAATCAAGGAAAGACATGTCTACTTTTCTTCCCTCCTTCATGTCACCCTTCCACTGTTCAGGCACAGCTTCTGGTTTATTTCCACTCCGTTCGGGTCAAGTGTGACGCACATTTGAAATGGTTAGGAAAATAATTGCTGGTTTTTATTGCAGTGGTGTCATCCCAACACTGAAGAAACCTCTCTGAGTTACTATTTGGGTCCTGGCTGGACTCACATGTTGTGCAACAGCGGAACCAACTTGGCCAACAAACCAATGCTAACACCACCATCACACACCATCTGTGTAGCAAAGCAAGAGGGAAACCGGTCACTGAAAGGTCTTCTGTATTTTGAGATTCGAGGGAGTGCTAAGGGAGTGGGATGATAGTCTTGATAAAAGCCTCATTAATGTCATGAAAACTCAGGAGATCTGCAAAATCACAATATATTTCTGCGGCCACGAATAGGATCATAATTAAGATATTTTACTACTTTACATACATACTGCATGTCTCACAGCAATAAAAACATTTTTCAAAACAGAGGGGCACTATGTAGTTTTGGAGAAGAAATGTATATTTACAATGTTAATGAGGTAATAATGCAAACTTAGAAATATGTATAATAAACAAGCTGTTCTCAGAAGAAAATAAGGTCCCAAGAACAGAAAAGGTGGCAGGGTCCACCAGATATAAACAAAGTAAAACAGTATGAAATTGTGTTGTCCTTTAAGGTCAGTTTGTTTATTCAGTCACGAAAACAAAGAGAGTTTGTTTATTTAGTTTGTTTAAGCATAAAAAAACAAACAGTCAATGAAGATCTTTCTCTTCTGATTAGAATTTCATCCCCTAAATCTACAAAGTGCACCTTTAAAATGATATATATACCTTTATTAACTTTTATACAGATTTATGTCTAATGCACATTATTTACCGTGATATCAACTCATCTAAATAATGCATTACTCTAATATGAAAATGTCATCATCATCAAAACACACTGGCAGAGTTACAGCAACAACATATCAAAAATAATGCCTGACATTAATATTATTGTGATGGATGTCTCACTGCATATCTGAGGCAACAGGCCAGTAGTCAGTCCTCACAGCAGAACAGTGAAGTCATGACTTCTGTTAAAAGAGCTTATTCATTTATCAGCCGTGTTGTTATTGCGCTGACACGGCGGGTTAGCAGTTCAGATAATGCAATTTATAAGCGCGAGTAAAAACAACCTAATAGAATAATACTGGATCGCGTTGTGTGTGTGTGTTCATGTGTGCTTGTGTTTGCATGCCTGCGTGTGTGTTTGCGGCTATGACGTACACATGCGTGCATGTGTGTTAAACTGCCACTCCTTGCCTGCTTGTATTCCCCCTGCAGGGATACTGATAGTCCTTCAGATAAGCCCCATCTCCATTTACAATTACAGCTCCTGAGATTGACTCTTTTTTCTCTAATAAGTAAATTACCTCTAATACCTTCTGTGCTGTACTTGGCTGCTCTCTGCCTGCTCAGGCCCTCATGGAAACCAGATGTTACACCAGCCTGCCAGCACATACATACATACACCGTCTAATGCATATAGGGGCAACACACAAGCAGCACTCAGAGGCACATACATTCACATGCATGCACATGTGCCCAATGGATGTGATAAGTTGCCGGTCATCTTTTTTCAAGGTGAACTCTCATCTCCACTTTTGTACGCTTTCCTCCCCTCACCACCACTTTCCCTCTCTTTATTTTCCCCTCTGTCACCATCACCCCTGTCCTTTTATCAGCATGGCCAGCTTTATCCCCACCGGACTCATTTTTTTCACACAATAACAAACAGACTTTGTATTGAGGTTAGAGCCAAATCCAATTGGCTAATGAAGGTATCAATCGATCTTGAGGTGTAGCACCGCTAGCTGGAGGGGCAGACCTCTTGGTGATCAATAGCTCCACCTGGAAGACGTATCTATCCACACGGCTTGTTTGACAGTCCTCAAGAGCTGTGTATCAATAATGTAAACACTGTGAGGCTGTTAACTATTGCTAATGATATATCCTCAGTTTACAGATGTATCCATCACTGGTTGATGATAACTCCTGGTGTTGGACAGTGGAAAGAGAGGGTTAAACTGGTACCATATGTGGTGCTCCAAGTTAGTACATGTGTGGTTGCAAAAAGTTGTGTGTTTGTATCTATAGTGTGTGTGTGTGTGTGTGTGTGTGTGTGTGTGTGTGTGTGTGTGTGTGTGTGTGTATGGTGGTGGTTTGGGACAGGGAGGGGGGTTTGTGGATGCTCACACTCACTGATCGTCCTCCATGAGTGCTGTGCCATGTGTGTGAGTGAACATGCTGTTTCATACCATGTGGTTTCCAAAAATACAGAGGTATGGACACACACTCACAACCCCACCTCCTCCTCCACCCTACACAAACACACAGCCAAACACTGAGCACCGACACAGTGAGAGAGCACAGGCTGACCCTCCATGTATGCTGTTGTCTGTGACCCTTACCTGTTTCTGTGGGTTTTACAGGCGGCTTCACACCGACGTGTCACGCATCGCCACACTGGAGGCCCCCGAACACTGACTCTTTGTGCAGCCACAGCAGCGCGTGGGAAGGACCTTCTGCCACACACCACACTGTGTGTGTGTGTGTGTATGTGTGTGATGTGTGTGCACATCTCTATCTTCACATTTGATTTTTTTCAGGGGTAGAGGTTTAGTGCATCCACTCAAAAATACTTTAAAGGGGCGTTATGTAAGAATTTTAGATGAAGTATGTTAAACCAGATAGCCATGGCCGGTCCTGGTCCAAATCTCCTGTGCTAGGAGTGTAAACACTAACACTCCCCTAGTCGAGCTATCCGTCCGAACTGCTAGCTGCACCACTAGCTGAGCTAATTAGCTGTTAGCAGCAATTCACCGTTACTCTAGTGATATGCTGCCCCCTTTTGTTTGTTGAGTATGAATTTGACAGAAGGCCAATTCTTACATAATGCACCTTTAATACTGGTTACAGGTAGTTGTATTTTATTGCAGAATATATTATAATATATATTAATAATTGTTATTTTCCACCAGCGATGGACTGGAAAAAACCTTCGAGATTGCCACTTTAAGTACAATTTTGAGGTACTTGTACTTTACTTTACTAATACCCACGACCTCACCATTGTATCGCCATGGATAAATAAATGAACTTAACCATACAACGATAAGAAAAATTATGCGCATGCATTGACTGTGAGCTTTATCTAACCACGTGATACATGACGACTTCATAGTCACAGTCCTACAAGGGGCTCCATGTTTTGCAGAATAGGCCTTGTCATCCTGAGAGTCTGAATGCATCTTGGGCATTACTTGTGTGTGTGTTTATGTGTATGTGCACGTGTGTGCATGGACATCCTCGGTGGAGGACAGTGGTCCATGCATTAGAGCAGTGCAGGGCAAATGAGCCCCATCTGGAAACCATTGGCTGAGGCTTAAGCCCTGCAGCTACAAGAGCTTCTGCCCTCCTTATCCTCGTTTCACAGGGCAGAGCCTCTCTCTGTTCCTCTCTCTCTCTTAGTCTCTCTGTCTTTTTTCTGCGCCTCTCCATTCATCTCTCTCCTTCCCATACAACCTTCACGGAAAGAAATGTAGCCCTTATGTTGATAAACCTACAGAGGGATGCATTCAGCCATACATATACACAGAGTGACTGACGTGACACACACGCACACAGACATAAATACACACACCAACATCCCTGTTATTGGCAGCATCTCTTCCATTCTGACCCCAGAGGGAAGTGGTGGACCGGGCTGGAGATCCCTATCATCGTGGCCCCAGAGGCCCTGAGCTGATTGTGTGTTTGTGTGTGTGTTCATGTACGTGTGTGTGTGTGTTAGAGGTGGACACAGAGGAGCCCTGAGGCCACAGGAAATCCACAGAGACAGACAGACTGAGAGAGTGAAGCCTGTCAGAGAGAGCGGAGGAGACTGCGAGAGAGATGGGGGAAGAGAAAGCTGTGAGCGAGCAGAGTGAGTGTGTCTGTCCGTGTCCCTCGATAAAGATCTCAGATCAATCTTTCAACGTCAGTGTACACAAAGTGATGGTTTGCCATCAAAGGTGATAGCACTTTGAGTCGCTCTCCTGCTCCAGCGTTGCTCATGTGAGCGTGGATTCAGGAGGCCGCAGTCAGAGCAGCCAACAGCGGCAGGCTCTCATGACTAAGACCTTCTGCCTCACTCCAACCTGACTTTGGTTGTCCAACTATTTAAATCTATTGAAACTTTATTAGGCGAAACAGCCAACCTGTGTATGTTTCCCCTCGTGAAAGAGTTGCTTTGTAGCGGGGAGCAGCCGGGCCCATCCACGGCCCCTCAGCATGTCTCGGCGGGACACTGTTTTCCCCTCTCCGTGTAGTTTTTTTCATCTCGGCATATTGTGATTTCATTCAGGCTGCTCCTGCGGCCTTTAACAGTTCACTTCCACTCGCAGTGGAGAACCTCCATGGCCGTGCGCTCTCGTTTCACAAGACCACCCACACTCATGCATACATACATTCATCTGCTGTCTCATTCACTCCTTTGCTCTGTCTCTTTTATACGAACGAAACGCACACACACATGCATGCATAAGGCAGTGCACTATCCAAACAGAACACTCATCATTCTTGCATTTATCCTCCATGATGGAAAAAAAGTCATATAGAGGGGGAAAAAAATAGAAAAATGGAAAGGCTGCTTCTAAGATACTTCCCTGAGTGCTTTTCCTCCTAATTCTACCAGTGGATATGTGTCCTGTCCGTCTCTGTGTTTGATTACTGTGATTGGGCTCAGTCTGGAGAGTCACTGGCCTCCGTTTGGTTCCTAATCCCCTGGTGCATTATCTGTTTAAATGTCTGGCCCCTCCATCTTCATTCCTCTCTGCTCCAGGCCTGGACCAGCATCACCTCAGGGCCTGAATAGAGACGAGCATTAGTTGTGGTATGGCTACTGTGGGCAGACCACCACTTGTCTTATATTAAAGGGTCAGTTCAGCCAACTCACAAAAATAGTTCCCCATTTGTATCTAATCGTGTAAAAAGTTTTTTTTAAAGAAATCTGCTGCATTTTGGTTTAGTTAAGAGTTTTCTACAGTGAAAACGCTGAAAAAACAACAACAATCAAACGCAGTTAAAACAACACATGTAACTTGATTACTTTCTGTTACTTTTGGATTACCTCAATACCAAGCGCATGCAAATAAAGACGAGAGAAACAAAATGTAAATAAAATGTCTTTTATTGAATTTTATTGAGACCAGAGTGATGTCATGTGAGTGTTGTCATGTGTACACATATGCATGGTTACAGACTAGTAAATGATTCATTGTTTTAAAATTGTAATCATGTCAGTACTTTTTTTTACTGAATGCATTTGTAATCTAAATAAAAATTGTTTGGTAACTTTACCGTAATCCTGCCAACAATCAACAAATTCACATCACAGTTTTTTTTTTTTTATATATATATTTTTGCTATGAATCATTCTTAATTAAAAAAAAAAAAAGTTTGGGTATCATTCTCTATTTTGATAAAATTTGTTCATCTCTTTTATTAAAGATGATATGAAGGAGGCATTTTGCAATAAACTTATAATCAACCAGGTTATATATAATGTGTTTTATTTTAACAATTGTGGTATTGAATTCCTGTATCGCTACATCACATCTTATATGATTTATTTTGCAGGAGAATTAATATCTTTAGGTTTTATTATTAAGATGCATTGTGATAAAAAAAAAATCGAACGAACGAACGAACGAACGAACAAACAAACAACCCCCCCCCCCCCCCCCCCCCCCCATAAAATTTTATGAAAAAGCCTCTACGGGTTTTTGCATTCATGGAAAGAACAAAGTTTTGTGGACGCTTCTTATTTAAAGGGGCAGGATGTAGTTTTGGAGAAGAAATTCAAACTCAATATTAATGAGGTAATAATACAAACTCTAATATATTATTTATAATAAATATTTATATTTTCCATAACTGAATAAACAAGCTGCTAATAAAGGTGGCAGGGTCCGCCAAATATAAACAAAGTATAACGCAGTGAATTGTGTTTGTCCTTTAAGGTCAGTTTGTTTATTCAGTTTTTTTATTTTACTTTTTTATTTTGTTCAGGCATAAAACATCAACAACTTTCTCTTCTGATTAAAATGTCTGCCCCAAAATTACACACTGCACCTTTAATTCTTATTTTCTTGCTCAATAGCTCGTTCAGACACATAGTCAGAGACAAGCAAACACTCATTCAGCCACCCACCGAGGGTTTTAGAGCCACGGTGGATATCAGATAAATGGCAGATCCTCTAAAGCTCTAAAACTGAGCTTGCAAATTACCATCACCTCCTCCAGCCTTTCACATGCATACCTACTTTCATTCAGTCCCCCTCTTTCCTCCTGCCTCTCTCTCTCTCTCTCTCTCTCTCTCGCTCGCTCTGACACGCAGGCTCTCATGTTACTTTGTGTAGCTTTTGCATGGTTTACAAGACAGTTAAGTCTGGAGAAAAACCCTGTAACTAAGACAGGAAGACCAGAGTCGTTCCTGAAAAGGTTTCTCAGTGACACTGCTTTTACTGGCAGTCGGAAGGGGGAAATAAAATCAGCTCATTCAGCTCTCTGCTGTCTTTTTGATTGTGTTGTATTCCAGCAAAAATATATAAATTCTAAATATATTATTTATGTAAGGCATCAAATATATAATGTTGTTATAATTGACGGTGAAGACTAAAACTATATTTTACCAGAGTGGACAAATTACTACTTCCACATTTTTATTGTTCTCTAAAGATTTGTTTAATAGAAAATGTCTCTATCATTAAACTTTCTCTATCATTACACTTTCTTATGTTATTAGTTTGGCTGTAGACGCTGTTTGAAAAGTACAGCATTTATTCACAAGCTGGAAAACAGAGTCTGTGCAAAATTTGCTTTTCGATAGAAAAGCCAAAAAAAAAAAAACAGACAAAAACCCCCCAATTTTTTTATTATATCTAAAAAATGCAGTGAATATTTACAGAGGGCAACACAGACGTGTTTCTCATAATGAAAGGGAGTTATGAGTCAGTGTGAATGCAAACTGATCCTCATCTCACAACATAATACAAATACTTTTAGTATGACTACTACTACTTCTCCTAATATTAATTATGATACTAATCTTATTTATAATTTACATAAAAATATTAAAATGTAATTGTAAGAAAGGCTAGGGTATCTTGTTCATGGTTTTTCTTATTGCAGACTTGGAGAGTAACGGAATACTTTCAGGATACAAAAAAAGGTAACTGTACCCCTGTAAAGTTACTTATTATTACTTACTATTATTAGATTAGATTAGATTACTAGTCTGTAACCACATGCGCACACATGACCACACTTCATGAGTCTCACACAACATCACTGTGGTCTTGAGTGAAACCACATACACAAGTGTGTATTCCTACAGAACACACTCAGTATTAAGATTAAATAAAAGCAATCTTGTTTATATTTCTGATCCCTGCTCTTTATATGCATGTGTTTGATATTGAGGTAATTCAAAAGTAACCGAAAGTAATTAAGTTACATTACTTGAATTTTGTGTACTTAATACGTTACTGTCTACAATTTTTTTGACAGGTAATTAGTAACTGTATTGGAATACATTTTTAAGGTGACACTCTCAACCCTGACTCCTGGGACATAAACATTTCATACATGCTTACATGTATATATGAAATGTCATCCAGAAGGTTGTGCACGATTCAAAAAAAGTCCTGGCCTCATGATGACACCAGTCCCCACTTATGTAAAATGATGTTCAACTATTCACTTCCTGCCTCACTTAAACCCACTGACTCTGTGCATGAGTGTGTGTGTGTGTGTGTGTGTGTGTGTGTATGTGTGTGAGAGAGAGAGTGCTTGTGTTTTCTGCACACTTGCATTTGTGCGCCTATGCGAGTGTTCAGGTGTGTCTCTGCCATTGATATCTGTGTGCACATTTGTGAATGTATATTAGTGAGTGCATGTGGTGTGTGTGTGAGAGAGAGAGAAGACAGAGAGACAGTACCTTGTTAGGTAAACTGTTTGACATTCACGTGGAAGATGTGATAAACAGGAAACAGCGAGACCCCCCGCAGTGTCCCACAGCCACACGCCAGGGTCATACCAAACATCCCCAATATAAACACGGCTGATACGTGCACATTTATAGTTATCAGCCCTGTCAAAACATCAAAGCAGAGCACGGACATTGTCTCCGTGCAGAAAAAAAGAAAACGGAGTTTGTGATATGAGTCTGACTCATAAAAAGCCTGACAGCTGCACACTTCCTTACAGCCTTCCAGGTTAATGCATATGTTTTTTTAAAGAAAGAGTTAAAGTGCCAACAATTAATCCAGTGCCTGTGTGACCAAATACTGTATGTGATGAGATGCAGCATGTACTAGAATACATTTTGATGAGAATCAGAGCTGCTCAGCTTTGGGTGTTTAGCTGTGTGAGACTAGAAATGTATGCATTGATTCAATTAAATGTCTTTATTATAGATTATGAGTAGCGCCATCTATCTGTCCATCCTCTAAAGTTGCTTATTGTTGTTCACCTCAAATCTAGACGATGTTATAGAATTTGTTCTCTATGAGGGAAAAGTCAAAGAGCGAAGCATAAACGACATGTTTCTGTGTGTAGTACATCACTCTGGCAGTCATGTGGTAAATATTGTGTTTCCTGTCTCCTCCTTAACTGTTTTGGTAATTGGCTTGTGTTAACCCTGTGACCCAGTGACTGCAGGCCCAGGCCTGGCCTGTGTGTGTGTGTGTGTGTGTGCCCATGAGTGCATGGCAGAAGACTGCTATACATAACATACTTACTATAATTTGATTACTGTAATTAATTGGATAGAGGAAACAGTTTGCAGTAACTAATAACTCAGGATTTGTTTAATTGAAAATGTTCAAGAAATTAATTTTAACTTACAAGTAAAGACTTATAACTACTACAGGGCCTCGTTTTAGGCTGTAATAACTTTGTATTTATCATTTCATATTTTATGTTTTTGTTTCATATTTTATTTTTTGCTTTCATGGTTTTATATTAATCTGTATATTTCTTGATTTTTATGATTTACCTTTATTTCTATTTTTAAGTACAAAACACACACAAGAACTGCTGGGGATAAGGCAAGGTATTAATAAGTAATACAGTAATAATAAGGTAATAAGGTATTACAAGTATTATAAAAAACAACAATAACTACAAAAAAAGAGATATAATGCTTCTTCTTCTACTACTACTTCTAATAATAATAATAATGATGATTGTGATATTGACAATATTACTACTGACAAAATAAATACCATATAAGTCTAATGTTATTTGATTCTTTCATTTATAAGTTGTAACATTCAAGGCTTTCTTTAAATCCTTTGTTTTTCTTTTTACCATTGCCAGGCAGCAGCACTGTACTGTATGTGTGCAGAACAAAAATAAAAATAAAATAAAAATCAATTTGTGGTGAATGGATGCCACACTGCTTTTCTGATCTGGTTACACACGAGTTTAATTCCACTAAAAGAAGGTGTTTACATGACAGTCAGAGAGAGAGCAAGATGAAAAATGGACGTGGCTTAACGCAGAAGTTGAAGTTAAATCAAAAGGTGGTTGTGTGGCTGCATCAGTTCTTCCTCAGTGCTGAAACGGCTGTCTGACTGTCCTGCCAAGTTCAACGAGATCGCGTTCAATCAGCCCATAACTACAACAACCACTGACCCCAATGTTGGTCTTTGGGTTGGACCGAGAGTTTGTCTTTTATAAATGCATGAAAAAACGTCAGCCTACCTGCAAACTCGCTGCATAACAGTGTCAGCAAAATGCATAACAAAATTTAACTTGGCTCCAAGGAACCCTGGTCTGCGATGATTTGTATTTTCCATGTCATGTACACGAGGAAATAAATTATTGTAACTAAATGCCATGATTACAAGTAAACATCTACTGTGTGGGCATGTGCGTGTGTGCATTCAGTTAGTCAGAGCACGGGGGAGCTCAGGGGGGCTGAGACTGGGGCCAGTTAGGGCTGCTGAGTGGTTGGAGATACAGAACAAAGGAGCAATTAGGGAGCTCCTCTGTACCCCTCTTTTGTCCTGGGAGGCTGATTAGATTGGCTGTGACGTGCAAACATGCACAGAGCTTTCAGAAAACCATCTCCTCTCTCTTCCTCTGTCCCATCTCTACTCACAGGTCTTGACTGCAACCTGTGGCCAAAAAAGGTGGCAAAACAAAAATCTATCACACGAGGATTAAATAAATGTTGATTTAACTTTCCAGAAACACTTCAAGGGTTTGTCTGTGCATAATAAAAAAAAACCTTCTCTTGAAGGGTGAGAAAAAATATTTGTCAAGTGCAATGCTTTATTATCAAAATGTGCACTCTAAAACATATAAATGCATGAACATGTTTGTTTAAAAATACTATACATACTTCTCTCAGGTTCTGACCCACTAAAATGATTAAGAAATTGATACTGACTGTTGACACAGATACATGTTTGTGCAGATAAAGATAAAGATGCTAATTAAAAAAACTGAAACACATTAAAACAAATAGTCATAATATTTTGACTGCTGACATGAAAGTGAAGGTTATTATGCAGCCACAATCAAATATTTGGCAGTGAAATGTATTTTTAGAGCAAAAAAGTTTCAGTCAAACTTTGAATTTCATGTCAAAAATTGACATACTGGACTTATCATTCTGCAATAAAACAAAATCAAATACTGTAGATGTAAATATAAGCATGCATTCTTACATTGCATTACATTTCTTCCATGTGCTATGAGAAAAAAAGTTCAGCAGCTGATATCTTTAATTAGATCTTCCTCTCTTAGTGAAAGTTTTGCATCAGCACGAGAGAAAATATGTGTAGCATATGTATTCTGCAGATGCTTGTGTTCAATGACAGCATTAGCTGAGCCAAATGACATCACAAGGCCAGCAGTCCTATCGTGTGCCGTTTCAGTCGGTGGCCAATTAGGCCGCCTGCACTTCCACTCACCCATCCGGCCCTATCGCAGTCAGACATGGAAGTCCAGTCCAAGCACAACATCTCTTTGTTTCAACTGGCAACAGCACTGGCCTCTCATCAGCTCTGATCTGTTACACTCGCCTATTCTGTAAATCTAATCTGAGTCCATGTGCCTGGGCGTGTTAAGCATTCAAGTGTTTACAATTGAGAGGAAAATTATACCAAAGTAAAAAAGAAATTGTGACCAATCCCTGAAAAATTGTTCACGCTCTGCTGAGAGAAATCACAGCAACATCAGATCCCGAATCACCAGAAATCAACGACCTCCACCAGTATTTTCAGTTTCTGTGCTCAGAAGTCAGTCATGTCACTTACCGTGAACTGACAAGTGAAACAAACTTTACTGGAAGACAAAAAGCATTTCCCCACAGTCGACTGTTGAGTCATTCTTTTTGTGCCATGTGTGGTGTTGCCATGGCAGTGCAGAGACGGGCTATTATGGTCCATCCCCAGGGAACAGGACACGGCGGAGAGATACGAGCGGTATCTGCAGCTACAGAGTCCATGACCCCAGTGTGTAAACAGTAAGCTTGTGCGGGGACAGGGCTCATGCTGCAGCCAAAAGACACTACTCTCAGTCTGCTATTAAACAACCTACACTCAGAGAGGGTGAGGGGTGGGGGGTGAGAGAGGGTGACAGAGTGGGAGGGAGAGAGAGAGCTCATGTAGAAGTACTTGTGTGTGAAAATAAGAGGTGAAGTGAGCATGTAAAGGAGAAAGAGAGAGAAATAAGGACAGGGTGGATATGTTTGTCGACAAGCCTACATCTAATGTCTCTAATAACATCTACATGTGTAATATATATTAAATAGAATTAACATATTTCGTAGGGTTGCAACTAACATTATTTAACCATTACATTATCAGTTAATCTCCCAACTGTTCTCTCTATTGATTGATTACTCATTTTGTCAATTAAATGTTAGAAAATTTTAAGAAAAAAAAAAAGATTTTGTCAGAACCCAAGGTTTTGTCCAATCGGCAATCCAAAACAGGTTTACATGCTTTAATATAAAAAAAACCCTGTCTCTTTAAGCCTAAATTATGCAAATGTGTGACTCGGTGATGTAACGTAATGTCAAAAAGTCACAGAATAAAAGGGAAGTTACTGACAAGTCGTTTCAGGAGCAGTTTTTCTGTGGGAGAGAGGAGCTTCTGTTGGCTTTTTAACTTTCAAGCTCTTTTACATGCATTAAAACCTATACAACACACTGAAGGAAAGGAAAAATGAAAAAAAAACATGATTTCTAAAGTCTCTTTTAACTTTTATATCACATAGATCAAGAAAAGCAGCAAATCCTCACATTTGAAAAGCTGGAATCGGGGCACGCAATATATGATTTTATACTATTAATATTTGTTCAGTTTGTCTTTTCTTATAAAACCAGTTTGTACAATAAAAGCATTGCTTTATTTGCCTTTATATGTTTTGTCAACAGAGATACACTTAAATGTCACACCAGCAAATTATATTGGAAAAATTTCTAAATGAGAGAAAGAAAGTGAGCACAAACGTGTCATTTGGCCCTAAAACACACCGTACTTTAGCATCCTACCACACCACTCACTGCTGCTGACAAAAGCCTTGACAATGTACAGACACAGGAACGACAAAGACGAAAAGTGCGTATCAAGAGATGGCAGGCTGTGATTTACTGTAATTGCTGGCAAGCTGTTGATTCACTTCCTCACTGAATGCGCCAATTATACCAAATTAAGAGAACAATTCTTACAGGAACCCGGTATCATATGTCCAGAAATCCCCCATCAGACAAATGAGGATAAACATTTTGGGAGAGATCTGTTGCCTGAAGAAGACCGATGAAAGTCTGACTGTTTTCTGTTTGTTGTTGTACTGTTTTGGATCTATGTGTGACACTTTATCCACTTTTTCCTCTCTTGAAAATTGAGTAATTTGTGAGTTAAGGTGTAGCTTTATGTAGCATTAACATGTATGCCAGTAAAGCTTATTTGGTTTCAGGACATCTCGTTCCAGAAAAAGAAAGAGTTACAAAAAAACAGGGGGAATGAGAGGCACAAATACTGAGAGAAAGCAATGGAAAGAGAGAGAGCGAGACCAGTACCACTCCACCGTTCTCCTGGGTGGTCCCCGGTTAGGAGGAGTATAGAGGACAGGCAAACAGGCAGATGTAAACTGTAAACCAGTTCTACTCTACAACGGGCCAAAACGCCGCTGGCACTGGCCGCAGAAACAACACGAGACTACGGCACTGGCATTTAGGGAACGACACGGCGACGATGACAGAAAGAAAATCTCATGGCGGGCTGAGGAACATGCTTAACGACGCAAATATGATGAGTCACTCAAGTCCAGAAAGAGGAGGGTGGGAGGGAGGGCTACAGTTTCTTGAAAAGTAAAATGGTCGCCCTTGTAGTAAACTTTACCTACATAGGTCACGTAATAGCCTGCGAGCCGTCGGCTGACTAAGGAGATCAGACAGCCACGCACACATATGCACGCACACATGCATACTGGGAGCTACGAGAAGGAAATGACACAATTTGCTTGTGATTCCAACTGTCAAACATGAGGACGTTGACCCCGGCTGAAAGGGAGCAGTGTAATCTCGCAGCAATCAACTGTACGCTTAAACGGAGCCACGGCCCAGCAGTTTACCTCGTCCACAGCAGCAGCACACAGACATGAAGGTGAAGGTGGGGGAGCCAGCGGGCTGGAGTGGAGCCAGCACCGAGGGCCGTGTTTGGTGACAAATCCTCTCCTCTTGCGGACGACCTATTGGGAAACATGCATGTCTGGTTTTCGCGCTGCCTTCTCTGGTACAACGGGAAGGAGACATGTTAGAGTGGCTGGGAAAGACAGGAGAGCCGAGCTGGCAGGCAGACAGACAGGCAGGCAGGCAGGCAGGCAGGCAGGCACTCATCATCCCTCACCACAGGAAATTAAAGTAAACAATCAAGACCTCACATCCTGTCCATGAGACCACACTATGCTGTGATCAGAAAGGTTTGTGACTGTGCGTGTGAGTGTGTGCACCTATGACTGGAGTTAACCAGTTCAGATGGGTCAATGAGCTCTGTCCTCTAAGTCATTTGAGGAGGTGGGGGGGACTGATGGGCCTTGGCGGAGGTATACGCTCTACTGAATTCTACTTATTATTATCATCATTTAGTGTTCACCACTCTTTAGAAATAATAATAAGTTTAGTTGGCCTATTCTTATCATTTCTCACTCACAATATTTTGTATCTTGGTGAAATGAAAACACAATAATTTCACAGAATAGACTACACTCTTGAATTTCCCACAGCCAATTAAGGATTTGGCCTTGTGTTGTCATTATGATGTGATTGTGTTTAGTGAGGCCTCTCCTATGAAATTTCTAAATGTATAATTACATTGTGAAAAATGTGTTCTCACAGCATGTCAGGCTTTACTGCATACAAGTTTTAGAGGGTTGGTGTTGAATTATCTGTCTCAGAGATTTCTCACCAACTTTGATGTAACAGTGGTGAATTGAGTTTTGTTTGTTTCTGATGCTTATGGCACAAAAAACATGTACTTAAAAAAATCCTTACTGTGTCCTTATTACGTTTTATAATCGGGAAATCTCATGTTGAACTACTTTCTTCAACAGAAATTGTCCCTTTTAAATGTGTTCGGTTTATGTTCTGTGGATTATTCAAACTAATAGGAAAAACACATGCTAATGATGATTTTTCATTGAAATTTTTAAGAAATTTGAGCACCAAGCATTAAATCCTGTTTACTTCAACTTCATGTAGGTGGAGGCAGAAATTTCAAAGATGGAGCGCTCAAAACCTGGGTATATAAAACCATAACTATTTGCATCAGTAGATACCAGAAATGGAAAACGCTTTGATGAGGGACAATAGCATTCTAACATTTATAAACCTTAAACCACTGGATATTTTTAAGGATACCGCAGGACAAATCGTTTGTAGTGACAAAAAAGGATATTTTTGATGGGAAGTCGGGCCATCTGCAGCTGTGTTTGTGGTGACAAAAGACCTCAGGACATCTTCAGCCGTGTTTGTGGTGACCAAAACAGGTATTTTGGGCCAAAACATGATTCTGTCCTGACCTTAATCCAGTGGTTTTTGTGTCTAAACCTAACCACAGCATGTGCAAATTTACAACGTAGAAATGTGAAGTCCTAATTTATCTGTGGTTTTTCAGAAACATACTTTGCCAACCTTTATTCCGGTGATTGGGTCGGAAGGCAACAACATATCTGATCTTTTGGGTGCAAAGTGTATTTTTAATTATGCAAACAGAGAGAATAAATCAACAATCTGCGAATCTGAATCCTTATTCAGCAACACTGGAAAAACCTCAAAACAACTTACATAAAGTTAACCTGCGTGTCCTCGATATCTCTTCCTCCTCCTCCTCCTCCTCCTCACCTTCACGTCCTGCACTCTTAATCTGCCTACTTCCCCTGCCTTCTTCTCTCCTCCCTCCTTCCTCCGCTCTTCCTCCCCTGCCTCCCCCTCAGGGGCTCTCAGGTTACCACGCGTCACTGATCCAGACAAGCTGGGGATTCTTTCATCGAGCAAATTACAGGCAATTAGGAGCCCAAAGGATAACATTTAGTGTGCAGGGGAAGGCCGAAGCAAGAGGAGAGAGGGTTGTGCTGTGGAACACCCAGATCCTGGACAGAGGGGGGAGAGAAGTGTGTGTGTGTGTGTCTGTGTGTGTTTGTGTTGTATTAGGTGCATGTGTACATGTGTAGACTAAGTCCTGATAACGAACTCTCCGGTCCTGATGACATAGTAATCCAGCAAACCTTGTTCCCTACCCACATGCCTGCACACACACAGGCGCACATACATAAGTGAAGTGTACTAAAAAGATAGATACAGTCACAATGGGAGTGCCACACACACAGGAGTGTTTAGAGTAGCAGCATGGTTAAGTGAACCACAGCCATATAAACTGCAGCATTCTTCAGGACCTCTGCAGCTTCAAACCAATATGTCTCTCAGCTCACTGTGTGTGTGCGAAAAAAAGAGAAAGAGAGAGTGTTAGTACGTGCTGCCATCATGCATTTACCGTTCTGAGGCAACTGTGAGAGGAGACTGAGGAGATTAGATCCGAATTGGATGAATAGAGAGGAGTGGAAAAATGTATCTCAGCATCTCCGCACGACAGGGTTTGATTTCTGCGAGTATTCTCAAATTTGAGTCCAATTTATGCCGGGGGAGCTTTGTGCTAAATGCACATTTGGTTTGTGTTCGGTTTGAGTTCAGGGGGTCAGCTTCATCTCACTGATCACCTCTAATACGATGAGGTTTCATCAAGCAATGAGGAGAATATTAGCAAGTGGCTCCAGATGGTTTATCACACAGAGAAAGACTATTTCTGTCAATAAGAACCTCAACAAAGCCTCAGAGGAACTGAATCCAGATATATGTCTCAATCAGACAAACAGAGGCAACTCTATGCCTCGTGCTCTCTGGGTATAATCAGTTGACACAGATGTACGCTACAAAGTCTGGTATGTGTTCAATTTGTTACATTTTTTCAATGTCTGAAATTAGCTAATTATCCCTCGCTGAAATGAGGTGAGAGAGCACGAGAGGATGAGTTCACAAATGATGGTGCTCTCTACAGCTGTGAACAAACCGGGACCTGGAAGAGCCAAAATCATAATTCCAGTCCTATCATTGTAATCACAGCTCCATCACAAAATGGATTTTGTCAGGGCACGCCAAGTCCACTAAGAGCTGCTCCAGTTAAACATTAAGCAGCTGGTCTCTCTCTCTCTCTCTCTGTCTCTCTCTCACACACACACACACACACACACACACGCGTGCGAACGCACAAATACGCCCACACAAACAAATGCAGAGACAAATACAAATGAAGACACACAAATACATTACATTACATGGCTTTGTTTGTGTTTTTGTTTTTGAAGGATAAAGATCTTGCAGCAGAGTGTGAGTATGCCTATGTGTGTGTGGATGTGTTTGCTTGTGCATGTGTGTGTGGTGTGGTGTGTGTGTTTGTGTGTGTTTCAAGCGAAGCCTGGAGCTGGTTTGGATTAGCTCTGTGTCTTGTTCAATCTGACAACAGTGACGTGTGTCCCGGTGGCCTGCACTATAGCAGCAGAGGGAGCGTGCGCATATACGTATGCCTGCATGTGTGTGTGTGTGTGTTTTAGCATGTTTGTGTGTTTGTGCTTGTGCATGAACTTGTGTTTGTGCATGTACCAGTGCATCACCGCTGGCTGGGAATGCAGGGAATGCTCTGACCCCACCCCTCGTCCTGCTGGCCCAGCCCACTCCAGAGGGACATTGATGGGGAGTGATGGGGGCGCTCGTAGGGGTTGGTGGTGGTGGTGGGACGGAGGGGTAGTGACAGTTCAGTAACACTCACCAGAGCCTGCCGTCCCCTGTCGCAGAGTGGCATCGCCCACCCTCAGTGCCAGAAGGGAGAGTTTATTTTTTTAGCTCCTGCTCTCCCTTACGCCGGCTACAGAGGACCACCGAGAGCGGGGTCCCTCTCCCCCTCTGCCCTGAGCCTCTTCTACCCCGGGCGGATGGAGATTTATTGGGGAGGGGGGAACGAAAGAAAAAAAAATGCTTGTGACCTCCACTTAACTAGAAGTAAACACACGGCTGTGGTAGTTTAATCAAAAGTCCACGTTCCTCTCTCACTGTCAGAGCAGCGGGGTTATGGGAGTGTTGTACACAGGTTGGCTTTTATAGATCATCGAATTGGAATGTGATGTCAGGGGCCTTTACGATTCCTTCAAAATATGAGGGAACAAGTCTTAAAATAGACAGAAGAGGAAAGAAAGGTGAAATGTGATATATTTAACCTGTTGCGTCGGGTTAGAGAGGCTGAATTCCGTTTCAAGATTGAATCAAAAGCTTAATGTGAGATATATCACATCAGTTTTCTCTCAGATTACGACTGTGTATAAAAGTGCAACTCATCTTTGAGGATATCTCCGTCTGAAATCAGATCCAATCTTCCTGCCCAGCAATTAAAACACACACACACACACACACACACACACACACACACACACACACACACACACACACACACACACACACACACACACACACACACACACACACACGCCACTAATAACCTACATCTGTTTGACATCATATTTATTTTACAAGGAGGAAGTCTCTACCACTTGTTTGGCTTCTTCAGTCAGTGCTTTTAGAGCCAATCTGTGGGTGAAAGTTTCTACAGACTCCTAGTGTTATGATCAGTATATTGAGCTAATTAACCTTCATTTATGCTGTTGAGTTTGCCTGGCTCAGCTTATTAAAATCAATATATGCGAGTTCTTCTTATACACACCATGTGCACATTTATATGATAACAAGCAGAATGACGATGTGATGGTAATTCTGGAAAATCATTTCCTAATTTCTAATAAATGCATTCATTAAATGTATTATTTTTTGTAGACTTCTCTTTCACTATTAGCCAGCTTATTGCAACAGTAGCTGATTATGTAAGCAGTCAGTACATTGTTTAAAACACTATAATGGAGAGGCAAGCATCCAGTTATAAGAAGATATTCTAGTGTAATGTATTTGTCTACAGCTGAAGTAAAGCATCCAATTATTGGTGTATAATCATATATAAAAAATGCACTATAACATTACAAACAAAACTGCAGATACAGTTTTGGAGGTTTGTGTGATTTGTATGTAAAACTAAGCTATCAGTTAAGGTTCCATACGAGGAGTTACAGTTACGGTATGAAGAAAAATCTAAAATTATCCAAACTTTAACTAAATCATTAGTTTAGTGTTTATTCAGGAAACACTGTAACACACGACGTGTTATGAGAACCAGAAATACTTTATGATCACAGAGGAGACTTCTGGAATAGATATATCACTCTATCGGACTTTAATAAGATATAAATAGAGAAAACAATGAGAAATAAGAGTAAAGTAAAACATACAAGTAATAAATCATAAAATAACTGGGGAAAAAATGTGCATAAAACTATGATATATCACAACTTTATATATGTATTTATACAAATAGAATTGCTACTAGAAATAGAGATAAACCTCTTGTTGTGTATTGCTTATACTATACTGTAAATGCTAAATATGGGAAGAGGTTTGAAAAATAATTTAAAAGGTGTTTAGCTATTAAATGAAGATATACGATTATCAGAATCAGCTTTATCGGCCATTTATCTGTACACATACAAGGAATTAACTCCGGTTTAAAGTTGCTCTCCATGTTTCACACTGTTCCAAGAAATATTCACTGGAAATATTAAAATAGACAAATAGCTAAAAACAAGATACAGGTAGGTAGATTATGTATTTAATGATAACAGACATACAAGTTTGCTCATTCAGTTATATATATTGCAAGGGGATTGACAACTACAGAAATTATACCCCCAAAATGTCACTAAAACCTGAATAATGACTTTGAGCCGTTTGATTTTCCAGTAAAACATCTCAAACACAGGTGCATTATGCTGATACAGAGCAGGAGTGAGACATCAGTGTTAAATGCCAGTGATTACACCACTGTTGTGAGCGCTGCCAACAGTTACACAATGTTTTTCACATATCAGTGATTAAGACAGGTTTTCCACTTGGGCTGTGCTGCCAACTCTTTTGTATTTTTTCACCTCGAAAACAGATCCCCCTCCCGCCCCCCCACATCTCCCTCCAGTTCACAACAATTATGACTTTATTTTTTCACCTTCCTGCTGTCCGGCCTCCTCCTGACCTCCTCCTGACTCCCTGTTTCTCTTCACCTCCTGACATTTTCTTGGTTATGAATTCAGTCTGTGATGTGAACACAATGAGATGTCCTGTGCATCTGAAAACCACACTGACCATTTAGACACAGCTCTGTGCACTACCAGCACTGAATAAACAGGCTCCTGCTCCTCTGGGGAGCCAGTGAATGCACCTCCAGCCCCTGCGACCAGCTCCCCTCACAGGGCAGTGGTTGTGCGCGGCCTGAGCCCGGCCTTCCTGTCTAGACCAGTGGAGATGGGGTTAATGAAATGCTCAACGCTGTCTGAAAGCTGTCTGAACATTGGCTTCGGCATCCATCTTCAACTCGTTCCCTCTGAAGCAGACCATCACACCTCGGCATACACCTTTCTTTCTTCCATCCCACGCCCTCGCTCCCTTTCCCCTCCACTGCCTGCCTCCTTTTCCTCCACCCTTCGTCCTCGACCACTAACTTACACTCACTGTCACTGTGGAATTCTTCCTCCCCCCCACCCACCCACGTCTCTTCTGCTCTCACGCATGCGCACTTCCTTTGCATGGAGGAGCACCGTTTATGAGACAGTCCTAGAATAAATGGTGGTCAGCAGTTCAGCATGTTGGCTCGTCCAGCTCTCTAAATATGGATGACTGGACCCCGCCAGAGGAAAAATGTGAGTGTCTGAAACGGCGGCTCCGCCAACAAGAGCACCTGGACGGTGTTAATCACAGCTCAACATAAACACCGCTTCAAAACGACTGCACACATACAGTACACATGTACGACCGATGCACGTGCACCCACAGTCTCCTTTCTGTGCGGGGACACATACATGCTGCTTGAAGAGTGCCACACAGACAGTCGCTGATGTAATACACACTGCACCCACGCAAATGCTTTCATTATTGCGTTTTTTGAGAGCCAAACAGGAATGCAGGAGAACAAATCCCACTAGCCTCATATTCTTTAAAGCCATTTCTTTACCACTTCATTATTCAGTCTGCTTTCTAGTTACCCGGGAGGATTTATTTTGCCCCTAACCAGTCACTAGTGACTGATGTATCCGGCCTCTCTGATGTGAGCTTATTGCCTTTCCAAGCTCAGTTAGCCGAAGCTCATACTTTTTCCCTTGGAGTGCCAAAACTGAAACTTGCTTCGACACCTTACACACCTCAGTTAAAACTAACCCTGGTGCATTTTCCCGGTTAGCGTGGTTCTTTTGGACCGGTGTAAAAGCTGTCAACCAAACCCTGGTATTGACAAAGCAAGTGGAACGAAACTGCTTGAAAAGGTGGATATCTGTAGGCTTCCAAGGACTCTGATTATGATACGATTTTGGATGATAGGAATGTGATTTCAGCATGATTTCAAAAGCTACATTACAAATAAATCCATCTGGTGACAATGCAATCTGTTCAGGAAGTGATCTTATAAATAAGCCGTGTATATATCAATGCAAATAATTTGGTAGTCATGGTAACACATATGTGCGTCAGGCTGCTCTTCCATCCTAGTTGTGCTCTTTGTCAGTTCATTAGTCCATTAAAACATTGTTCAGGGCTGTGGGACTGCTGACTGTTGTGTCAGCAGTCCCACAGCCCTGAAACATTACTGTACAAAACACCTCCTTTTCATCCTGTCTCTACCTGCTATTTATACCATTTGCGGTCTAATAATACTAATGATGCTAATAATCAGTTATTTGTTTGTGACACCAGACACATTGTTACACATCAGAAGCATCAAAGTGCTTCATAAACTGCTGTGGCGTTTGATTTCAACAATGTGAAGTGGGCCATGATGCGCTTATAACGCAGAAACTGTCAAGAGCCTGTCTGTATGTCTTCATTTGCCCCTCTTGGTTAGTTTGGTCAGCTCAGTATGTACAGGAGCCAGACCAAAATGCCACAATGTTTAATTTTTTTACCAAATGAACTGAACTACAGGTGTGAAAACACTCTTATAATGGTGGGCAAAAAAATTTAACTGACTGACTTCCTGCGCAAAGTGTTAATCTGCTGGCTGTGCTCGCACTACGATCAACAACGACTAATAAGGGATCCTAAATATTTAAAGAGTATGATTACCTCACAAAAAAAGCAGCATCACATCTTTTCATATAAACTTTTATTTAGTTTTAGGTAGAGACATCGAGTGGACCAAGATGAACCTTACAACGGGTCAACTCTGGCCTGCGGGCTCTACTTTGGGGAGTAAACCAAGTTTAAGAGTGATCAATATCAAGAAAAAACATGTTTCATAATTTTTGCTTGGACAGTGTGCTCTTTGAAAAATGCTCAACAAAGAGTTCTGATATAGGATAATGACAGATAGCAACCATCAGGACACATCAGAGAGCATTATCACAACATGGACACTAGCTGCAGATTCCTGAGGTTGTATTCAAGTTAAATATAACTCATATATATTATACAAAACATTCTAAAGTTGTAATAAATTGCAAAGGAAAAAGAAAACACACATGAATGATCTGTAGTTCTCACCGCTGAATATAGCTGAACCCATTTTGTCATTTGTAATTGGATATTGTTTTCGACTAAACAGCACAACATGAACTTTCTTTTTAAGATAATGGCCCAAACCGTTCAGTATACTTCTCCATGAGAAAAGATGGAATATAATACACTGTGGTTTTTCACTGGGCCCACTCCTGTTTAGACTTGCAGCCACACACAGACATAAAGGGGGACACATTTCACTACAGTATGCTCTTTTCACTACAAACTGATTTGTGCACTCAAGCATTTTAAATCTCTCTCGTGGAACTTGGCCATCCCAGTATTTATCTCTCTGGGACCTGGACTCAGCCTTAATGGATCATCCTAACTGTCACATAAGATACAGTCAGCCCTGTAATAAGTAAACACATGCTGTCACACGTCAGTCCAACAGCCAAAGCTCTCCAGGCTCTCCAGCGGAGGGGGCCCTCGGTCCAGCGTCTTTACCCAGCCTGCGTCGATAGCTGTTGGGCAAACATGAGAAACATGTCTGGCCTGGGCGCTGAAAACGACCATGCTTTATTACCCAGTGCCTGGGCTGAGATAAACACAGTCAGCATGCCACGAGAAGGTTGTGTTTGTGTGTGCGCGTGTGTGCTCATCAGTCAAAAGAGAAAGACGTATTATCTGTTTAAACTCTCTCAGTGCAGCCAGGCCACACAGCAGGCCTGCTGCCGCTTTCATTTAAGGTTCAACAATCTGGCCTTCCTCTCATATCTGCAATACTTCACATTTTTTAAAAGGCGCAACTTTAAATTCCCATTCCTATACCAAAAGTCTGACCTGGAGCTCTTTTGCAATATGATTGCTGTAGACAAATACAAGTTCCAAGTTAAAATTTTCCAAAATTATAAATCATAATAGCTTCTCCAGAGTTGGCCTTCTGTATTTCACATGCTGATATTGATAAATGCCGTGGATCTAATAGCATTTTGGAACATTTTGTGTTTTGTTCCTGCCTGTCAACTAGATCTGCACTGCCATGCTGTAAATTTCCCATCAGACTTACCACATGACATTCTCTGAATTGTTTGCTTATCCTTCTGTGTAATAAGCCCACAATCTGGCAACCACACTGTCCAAGCTTCAACCGCAACAGACCAGGTCTTGGTTTTCAGGACAGGGTCTGGTTTTACTGGAGAAAGACAGGATGATGACGGCTGAAGTAAGACCAGTTTTAAAGATATACTGCTCATTAGTGGCAGATGTGGAAGAAGAGTTAAGATAGTTTTTTTAAATAAAAGTACCACATTTTCAAATTACTCCATCACGAGTTAAGGTCCTACATTCAAAGTGAAGTCCAGAAGTATTATCATCAAAACATATTCAAAGTTCAATTCTAGTCAAAAAAGTTCAGACATTAACAGAAAATATCAACAGAATGTGAATAAGTAGTTTTGACATTATGATGTCTATGTATTGTGTTGCAAAGCTACTGAGGTTAGCAAGCTAACCAGCTGGCCCAATCCCGGTCCAGAGCTCCTGTGCTAGCCAAAGCTCTGGTCCCAGAGCTCCCAGTCCGAACCCCTAAGGCAGCTACTGGTGATACGCTGCCCCCTATTTTTTTCTTAGTATGAACTTGAAAAGTGGCTTATTCTTACATATTGCACCTTTAAAGTGTCAAATGTAAAAGTACTTTTAAGTGGTCATCACAAAAACTATACTATAGAGGATTAACGTTATCACTGATGTGCTGACATAAAGAGGCATTTTAATCTTACAGCAGGTCAAAATGGAGTTGATTTAAATTACTGTTGATAGTCTTTATCATAACTTTGGCTTGTTTAACCTAAAACATTATATATAACTATATGTTGAATTAACTGCTAATTCAAACTATTAATGCAGTGGATCAGAAGTATAAAGTGGCATAAAATATCTAAAGTATCTAAAAATCAAACTTAAGTAAATTACTGACGTCTTTTGACAGTATTTTTCCCTGAAAACTGTAATGGAGGGAATCTTATCATATCATCTGTTTTGAAAGTAGAAAAATGTCAAGTTTATGTCAAAATCTTCATAGATTAAGTTTGACAGTGATTGGAAATTCACATTTTCTCTTTTTTTCCTTGCTCAGAGTTTTGTGTATTTTTGCCTTTTTTATTTACACATGTTGCGGGTTTTTCTTGCATCGTCGAGACTTTGTTTTATGTGCTTGTGCAGAGAAACTCTGACTGAACCTGTGACCTTTTACTTTATGGGAGGCGGTGGAGTGGTCTCACTTCTGCTGTGGAGCCAGCTGGAGCCTCTTCACTCCCAGCCCATTAGCACTCAGTACGTCCAGCGGTGTCTCTGTCAGACAACAGGCCTGATCCACAACACATTACCAGCTCCTCCTGCCTCGAGATCAACCGCACAGGAAGACAGGTAGTAAACTAGGATCAGCAACTTTCAGTGTGTCCCCTCGCTTTTCCTAAACACACACACACGTGCATTGAACGCACACACATTTGGTGACCTGCGTGTGAGGCCCGGACCTGCCTTGTCTACTCACACATTGATTAACCCTGAGAGTGTTTGGCCATTAGAGCCCGATCTTGCAGAAATCAAACCAATATGTGAACTCTGTGATTAGTGTCAAAAGTGTTACAACGGCTTTCACTCAGAAACCAGAGCTCGGTGCATTCCAGTCCTGCTCCCCATATCTCTGGTATGAAATACGCATACTCTACGATGAGGGAGAGAAGCACAGGAGAGATGTGGGGTGGGGGTTATCGAGCAGCTACAATTTTTCCATGGCAATTTAGAGAACATGTCACCCTGACGCTCTCTCTCTCCCCGACCTTCTCTCTCTCTCTCTCTCGCACACACAGATACACACACACACAATCAGTTATAAAAATATTTCTCCAACGTCAAATGTCCAGAGGCTGCTGAGGCAACGCAATTCTCCCCAGTGGGAGGCAGATCAGAGGAGAAGTCTGCACTCTACCTGCTTTACTGACAGACCTCCCTGAAATCCACTGGCTGCGTTTCAGCTGTAAAGGCAGCCGCGCCGCGCGAACACAATCCTATAACCCCAGAGGGCGAAGGGCAGCAATACAACAGAGGCTTTCTCCCAGTGCAGACAGAGCCCCCGACTCTGAACACCAGCCAAAGACATAAATGCCTCCTGTATAGTTAACGGTGTCCAAAAAACCCAAAAGCCAAGGACAGGAAAGAAGGAGAGACAGTAGGGATACAGTACAATGGCAGGGGTGATGGAAGGATGGGGAGGTAACAGGATGGACTTTTACCACACTGCGTGGGTGATGAGGACGCAGAGGCGGTACAATGGCGTAGTGGGGATGTGTATTTACACTAGGGGTGATTTCTCTGCCCCATCCCCACCTCTGACTCAATGGCAATACTGACTGGAAACTGCAAGAAGCTCACTTTCCATTTCATTCTGACCAGACATGTCTTTCAACTGTCCAATACAGGAGTCTCTGACCTCGAGTTGAATATTTGACACAGAGCTATCCCCCTGGAGACACGACGTTTTCTTGCGTAGCATAATAATCTAAATTGCAGACTCATAATTGAGATATGATATCATGTATCTCTCTCAGGGTTGGCTGGCTTGAAGGCAGAGGCCGAGCAGGAAGTCAGCGATAGGAACAAATTGTTAAGAGGAAGGAAATGTTTAAGTCCAGAGGGATGATAGCTGCTGAATCTGCTGTAAAAAATCTCTTAGGACAATTTAAGACACTATCGAAGTCGTACAAACTGTTCCAACACTAAATCTTCCACATTTCGTGCTGTGCACCAATTTCCTGTAATGTCACTTTGGCAGCTACAGGCATTTTGATCAGTGATTGATTCAGGCAACACTGGTGTTTTCATTCAGGTAGGCTTTGAACAAAGAATAAGACATCTTATGGAGGTTAGATGACTTTACTAAGCACTTCACATGTGACTGAAGTAAGTTAAACATCCAGGCTGGTTCATTCTGGGTTTATCCACCTAAAGCTGTGGCAGCTTCTTCTAATCAGAGCATATTGTTTTAAACTACAGTATCTGTCTGGAGTAAAATACACTGTAGTGTAGAAAATAAGGGATTAATGAGATGGACAGGCAAAAACCAGCCAGCCACTGGACCAACGAGATGTAGGGTTTGCAGGGTTTTTATTTATTTATTTGTTGGGTTAGGATATCCCAATGATCCAAAACATTTCAGCCCAGTCACCAGAATAAAATGTTGTCAGTTAATGTTACTGCAGGCATGAGCCAATCTGTACATGGTAAATGTACAGTACCATATTTACATATCTACAATATGTGTCATATCTCGGTCAGATTATGTGTATATCACCTTACTTTCATGTCCTGAAGCAGAGGGGATTATGAGTTACATCTAAGCGACACAGTTGCCAAACCAGTGAACAACTTCTCACCATGTCTGTGGTGACAAACATCTGTTTTTTAATGAGACATCAGGACATGCCCAGCCTGCTTTGTGGCAAAAAAAACAGGTATTTTTATGCAAGCCAAGATCTTTTCCTAATCCTAACCAAGTGGTTCCTGTGCCTAAACCTTAACCAGACCATAAGCACAATGCTGTCACAACACATGATAGAAAATCCAACCTAAAGAAATGTAAAGTTTCAACATGTCTGCCGTTTGTAAATTGCCAACATCTATTCGGGTGATTGGGTCGAACATTTCTAAAAAAAAAATGGTTTAGAAAAAAGATAAGTGGATGGAGTTTCTCATTGTGGACAGCAGAAAGTTGCTGTAAACGGACAGTAGGTTTGGAGACTTATGTGACATCATCTTACAGCCATAACAACTAACTTACTGTATGTCTGACCAATAAACAACAAACATTTAATTAGTTTAACTGGCGGATGAAGATGAATCCTCAGTGCGCCACCTAAAGCTTATCTTCTTGTTCTCTAAACAAATCTGCTAAATTATTTGTGTGTGGAGTCTGACCCATGTCTGTGCTTATAACACACGCTAAGTACTTTCTCTGATCCCTACATAAGCTACTACACCAGACGCGACGTTAACCCTAGCCTACCAGCCTGTGGATCCTAACTCCTCTCCTTTGTACGTGATACAACATACCAGCCTTATTGACAAGTTTATTTTGCAAATGGAGTGTGTGACACGGAGTGGCCGCCCAGGCTGGGTGGTGCACATGTGGGCCACACGCTACAGTGGAGAGCTGAGCCTATGGAGGTCTGGAGCTCTTCTCTCTACAGGTTTAGTCTACATGACTACAGGACGAGGCTCCACATCTGGACTTGACCACCATCAACGATATTGGCACCAACAAAGTGCTGAGGCACGTGCCCCCTTTCTTACCCAACATGGGTTAATAGAGGACAATACAAACTATTACAGGGACAAGTGGAAACATATGCAGAATGAGGATACACAACAAATGCCTCTCATATTAATCTAATGTGTGCTCTGCATGTGTTTGGCTTCGTCTTTCGTAGTGCAGAAATGAGTGAGTATGTGTATGTGTGCATATACTGTACGTGTGTGATTTTTCTGTGTGTAAATGGTTGCAGCTCTGATGTGAGGAGCCTCACTGAGGTGTCGGGGGGTAGTAAACAGATATGGAGCAGAGCGGACTCTTATGGTCTACCTACCAGCAGGCCGTTCACAGGTCACTACATATAGCACACTGGAGTGCTCTTTCTCTTTCTGACTTTCTGTGTGTCTTTCACACACTCTGACTTAACCTCGTCAGTCTGCGTAAAGACACAGTAACACAGGTTAGATGCAAGTTGTACAGAATGTGCACCAACCTCTCCGATAATGTTTTCTACAGTCTCGATGAAGTCACACACGTACATCTGGCATCTGCCTACCTCAGCCATAGAAAATGTCACTTTATCACAAAGAACATTTTTTCCCACAATCTCTCTTTTCTTTTTCATCCTCTCGGTCCTTTTGTGACACATGTGGGACAGCAGGAGCATCCAAAGTCGCATGTACTGTAATAACAAAATTCCAGCAGCCTCACTCGGATGTCCCCCTCTTCCTGCTATTCTATATATGTCACCAGGCCTTTTTGAGGGGGGCTCTTATGGGAGCCTCGCTGCCGAGAGATGTGTCTTCGCACACTCACGCACACTTGACATGCACATACGTGTGTATACACAAGTCGCACAGATGCCCGACACTCACACATACACATCCAAAGAGGAATAAATGTGAGGGATCAGTTGCAGGGTCTGGGGTATGACCGTGAGGAATGCCAGCCGAGGGTTGTGGTCTGACACCTCGCGCTGTCTGTGTCGCTGTCAGCCATGGGAAACGCTGCGGCCCAGGAGAGCTCCAGCCAGAGGGTGACGTGATGGGGCAGGATGTGTTTCCAGTGGTGAGGTTTAGCCATGCATGTGGACATGCTCAGAGACCTGTGGAGGAAATTCTCAGCACCCCTTGGCCTCTTCGTCTCATGGGTGTCAGGAGCGGTGTGCCCCAGCAGGCCACACACACACACATTTTACCCGAGTATCATAATTTTATCTTCAGTTTCACCTGTTAACAGGGGATCTCTACCTGAATCTTCCACGCTATGTAACAGTTACAGTACTCTTTTCGGGCTAAATACACTTTCCGACAATCCGGAGTAGCAGTGAAAGGCCCCTTGGTGACCATATGGTGGCTTAATAACACTAGCTGGGGTGATTCATCCAGCTCCGCAGTGGAAGTTATGACTGCTCCCTGATGCTCTCTATAAATCCGAGCCTGGGATAAAAGCAATCAGGAATTTTAATTGTTCCCTTTGCACCGCATGCTGATTTCCTCTGACAAGAATATGAATGGTTTCTTTGCTTAATAGGCTGTGACAATCCTTCAGAGTCTCACAGCACCGCCACACGTTTTCAATCACAAACTTTACTCCTCCCTTAATTCCTCTCACTCCCTCTCTCAAACCTCTTCCCTGGCCCTGAAACCCTCTTTCTTGCCTTCTGATAGAATTAGTGAGTCCTTGAACCATGGTGATCACACTTCCTGAAGCAATTACTATTAAGCAGCAGTGGCCAGAGAGACAGGAGGCTGTTTACACGGAGCCCAGCGAGGAGTCTGCATGGTGACACCCACACCAGAAGCAGCCAGAGGGGCTTTTTCCACAGGCTGGCAGAGGGAGGTTGGGGTCAGTAGGGGTATAGGGGGCACTGATCTGTTTTTACAGGATCCAAGCTGTCAGGATTTGCCCACATGGTATGAAATGTGTGGAAACATTACATTACAGACAGATGTACTTCAGCTTTACATGGAAAATCGGAGGTCCGGTTACACTCGCTGTATACAGAAAGACAAGGAATGAAGGCAATTTGAAAAGAGGTGGGTTGAGAAATGGTGGGCTTTAGAGGTGTAATGAAAACCAGGATTCCTCACATTCACAGCGATTTGGAAGACGCTTCTAATGTAGATTTTGTCTTTTTTTTATCCAATGGCATTGTTTCTAAATTTTGACCCTTTAGTGTGTCAAAGTCCCAAATGTCTGATGAAATTCATTTTGTTACACTTTTCTATTTAGAGAAACTTACATGAGCCCAGTATATTAATTAAAAAAGATATACAAGTTTTATAAGGATCTGAGGAGCTTCTCTTAAACAAGATTAAAAACCAGACATAGCATTGTGTCAGTTCCCATGACAAAAACCTTACGGGATTGTTGAACTAGATTTTGGATTATTTCCGATCTGTGGCAAACACAAGTTCATGATGCTTAGACGTTTTGTTCATCAATATAATCTAAGAACTTTCGAAGCATAGATTAAATGGCCTGAAGTAAAACGCTAACGTTAGGCTATAAACAGACTACATTATGGTCACATGACTTAAAAGTCACCACCACTAAGCATCTTACTACACAATTACTATACACATTTTCTATAAATTGATCAATCTATAGTAAAGTTAGAGTAAGAATAATTTGCAACCAGAGTCTGCCTGTAGAGACAGACTAGTGAGTCTGTGTTCGCCGTGATGACGTTTAATGTCCGTGGTAACTTCTGTCATCTCATTTAGCCACTTGTTAGCAACCGACATTTTTATGACGCGTAAGCTCTTTATAATTCAATCGTGGGACAAAACGTCTCATACCTTAATCCTGTGGTGACAACAGAACTTATCTAGGGCATTTAACTGAAAACCAAGTAGTGTGAACAATGCCAACTAATTTCCAGGTATTAGGACTCATTACTACAGCAATCCATAAAGCCACCTCCTCCAACAGCACATCATTTTATTCAACATCGCGGTCTTCAGCACAAATCCAAGCATAAACCAGCTGTTTATTTTCGGAATGGTCTGCGTTAAATCTAATTTGTGCAGGATGGGTGCTGTAGACCTAAGAATCCCCTGCAGCCTTGGCGGAGGAAGAGGAGGAATGTGACCCCCAGAGGTCAGCGGTCCCCTCTCCCGGGTTACAGGGGCTCCTGCACGAGGGCTGGGCCAGGGTCACAGGTCAGTGGGCTCGCTCATTCGGCTCTGCCCTGGCGCCTGCCGGCACAGCCCTCAATTTGTAAAGCGGTAGAGGGTGACCCCGGAGGGCCTCTCCTGGCTTCCCTGGCCAAACATAGGCCTTAAACACTACCAGCCTCCCCCTGATTCCCTTGTCTCCCCTTGACTCCCTTGCTCCAAAACCAGGACCAATAGTCTAACACACACATACACACACACGCACACACTCAACACCAATCCATCCTTAATAAGAGAAATTACCGCAGGCGGGGGCAGAAGCGAAGGGGAGGGGTAAGCAGGTATGCCCCCATCTCCGCCTCATTACTCAGTGGATTTATGTAGGATCATATGCCTTGTGTGTAGTGGCACACTTGGGCGCTTAACTCCTTGACCTGTGCTGTAAATAAGTAAATTAATAAATACAAAGCGAGGCTGTCTGGGGATAGAGGTGGATCAGAGAAACTCATAAAGGTTAATACAGCAGACAGAGTGCAGAGGATGTCATTAGCACCACATCTGAGCTTCAACTACATTCATAACCATTTTGACATTTCAGTGAGATGTCACTCAAATACTAGAAAACCATTAAAGGCAACGCAAATCAGTTTTGGAAAAAGTATCAGTAATCTCCAATGTCTGACTGTCTGCATCCAAGCGAGTTGCCAGTCTGTCTGTTTCCACTGATGAGAGAGACTGAGCTGTTTCTGATAGTGACTGTTACAGAGAGACCAATTATCCCGGCCAATGAGGACAGGCCTCTGACAGCATAATTACAGGCAGCCATGCCTTCCAGCAACCATATGCCCTGGTATGGCCAGCAGTCACCCAGCAGTTGGGAACAGGAGACGAGAGGAAGGCAGAGTCGGGGACATTGGGGGTGGGGTCTGAAGGTGTCTTAATCCACTAGGAGCAAATGTCCTGTCTTGTCCCAGACTCTGGGGCCTCTCCACGGGCTGCAGAGAGTCGGAGCTGGGGCCTGATTTGGTCCAGCTGGAGGAAGCGGGCGATCAGAGTTCAGTTGGTGCAGACAGAAGTAAAGTAAACAGCCGTGGTCACTGGGCAGGCCGTTAGCAGGCCTCGGACAGATGAGCAGGGGGCCGGGAAGACCACACACATACACATACGGCCAGACCACACAGGGGCCGGGGCTCAGGGGCCTACGCACGCAAGCACACGCCCCATCGGCAGGGTTCCCCTGTGGGCAAAAGCATGCTGCAGGTCAGGGCGGAGCAACATGGAGCACAGAGGAACAACAGACTGGCACAGAGTTGGCCTGGGACCCTCTGAGTGCCTGGATGGATCTTTACTTAGCCTCAGTGTGAGAGAGATACCGGCAGGTCTGTCCCAGTGACTGGAGACATAATCTTCCTATAGAGACGAGCTGTAAGAGAGAGTAAACACAAACAGGAAGAGATTCATAAGTACACTGCTGTTCCACTGCCAAATCTTAAAGTGCATTTCGGAGAGTCTTTCCGCCTCCATGTTGGAGGCACGCACTCTCTTCTGGGGAACAAATCCACACGTACGTCATCTGGGAAATCACATCATGTTGATAAACCAGAAAGTCAAATAAGCAATTGTCAACAAGATTTATTTTTTGTTTAGTTATTTACGTTAGAAAATGCACCAAGAAGGGGAAAACAGAAACACTGTGTGACAGCGTTTATTGTTCTATTGATTATTGATCATACCATTCATTTAAACATTCTTGTGATGTGGCCTATCACATTATAGTTTAATATTTTTTGCAGTTTTCTTTTTGACAAAAATGCATTCAGTCACCGACTTTCTGATTTGAAGCTTGTGGTTGGTATATGATGCGATAGGAATATCTCTAAATCTCAAACTTTGTATTTAATTGCCACGAATTTTCAAGAAAAAATAAGACATTGTGTTGGTGGTTAAACACCGAGAAGTTATCCCTGCGTGTTGCTTTAAAACAACACAAACATTCACAGAAATTCACAAATTCATACTCATACTACAACATACAGTACCTTTCTGTTTTTATTTTACTTTCCCTGAAACTCCTATTAAAAAAAACACAGGGAAAAAAATCTTATCACCCTCCAGAAAACTCCCTCTCTCACACACGCGCTTAGTTAAGACTTTGGCAAACACATTAACACTCTGAAGCTAAACAAAAATAAATATGTACCACACACACACACACACACACTCTCTCTCTCTCTCCCTTTTTCGCTCTCTTTCCACACGTCCACATAACCATCAGTCCCTTTCTTTATCTGGACAGTGTCAGAATGACCCATGGGAGAGCCTGTGAATGTGTGTGTGTGTGTGTGTGTGTGTGTGTGTGTGTGTGTGTGTGTGTATCACCCTGACATAGGGTGGAGTGAGGAGTAATGCTCTCAATCACAATTACTCCCTAATGCCACCAGTCACGCTGCCTGCCTCGCATCACCTTACCGCGCACGCACACACACACACAATATGAACCACAAGGTCAGCATTTCCACTGGAAGGACATGATGTACTCAGAGCTCGGCAACGAGTCCGTGCTCACCTCCACCGCCGAGGATCTAGTGCAGCTGTCAGAGGGATCAGGCGGAGCAGGGCCGGACTGCACCATCTGCCTGCTTACAACACACACCCTCCTGTGTATCAGTAATCCTCAGCACCCTGCCTCCCTCTTCTTTCATCGCTTATCTCCACGTTTAATACCACATTTATGATAACGGATGACAGGTAGCTTGGGCTGCGGATCCCTCCTCATCTGGCCTTTATCTCATAATGGTACGAGCTGCATTCTTCCTTCCAGCGCAGGGCCCTGCGAGCCTTGATAAATCTGGATCACAGGGTGGGCAAACCGCCTGCTAAAAGTTTTTCTGGCTGCAAAAGTGGGCAGTTGAGAAATAAGTGTGAGATTTGCCGCTCATGAAATATGCAGGCCACGTGTTTGTGAAATATGTGTGAGTGTATTGTGCACGTTATGTTGGGAGGAGGTTGTATTGTCTCGGGGATGCATTGTTGAGGTAGAGATTCAAGGTCTTTTTGGGTAAAAGGAAGAACTCCTTGAAGTCTGACTGAATCTGAAAATGATGCTGACGTTGGCTATTTGGTGTTTTTGAGCAAAGCAGAAGTTTGTGTCTAGGGGTCAGGCTTTACAAGGACATGGGTGTGGGTCAGCGTCTGGGCAGGAGGCTGGGGTCACCGGGGCAAGAGATGGCTGTGATTTGAAGCCATGGATTTGAGGAAAAGGACTGTTGTGAGGCAGACGGACAGATGATTTAACGTTGTGATGGTGAGGTTAGGCGACGGTTAGTCAGGGGAGTCTGGGGGGTCCGTGGCACTGAGGAGCGGAGAGCTGGACACTTGTCTGCTGGGTAAAGGAGCTGGTGAAGGTCACGGAGCAGTGAAATATGGCTATCAGGTAGAAGGGAAGAATAACACAGACTCTGTCCTTCCTGCCTTGCCACAAGAGCGTCTGGGTCCCCGCCGGGTGACACGGTGGGGTCATGCCCTGTTCGCTGAGACAAGGTTCTGACACACAGAAGTGCATCCTACATGTAGGATGGAAATTCTCTGATAAGACATCCTGTTAGAAGGATTGGACAAAGAGACTGGTGTCTGCAAACAGTGAAATAAGACATAAAAGACAAGAACTTTGCTGTGTGAGAGACACAGGCAGCAAAATCACCAAGTAATTGTATTTTTTTGAAATAATAAGTTAAGAAGGATGAAGGTGAAACAGGTGGATAAAGTTGATAATAACTACCAAATTAATTAAAACTAGTTTAAGATAGTGAAAAAATATAGTTTTCAAAAACTAATATTTTTTACTGCACTTAGGATGCAATTTTGATTCACTGTTTCTTTGTTTTATCATATATAATTATCATTATTATTCTGTATATCATAAATGAATCATATTTATATTATTTAACAATTTCTCAGGACATTGTGAACTGAATTGAGAAAAGTAAAGGCTGTAGGCCTATTTTAATGTGAACTCTTCAAAGGCCAGGCCAGAGGTGAAATAGACTAATTCTTATATTTACTGTATTAATCATATTTAATATAATAAATGAGGTTCGCAGAGGTCTTTGGGCCAGTGTTTCAGAGGACAGGGGCCTGTTTTCAGTGTTGGGATTCTTGCCTGATTGAAGGTTGAAAGACTTTGGCTCCGACTCCTCCATTGTTCGATCAGACAGCAAAAGTCTTCAGCTCTCTAAATTGGTCCTTAATGAGACTCGCACGTAGGCCACTTCCCTTTGACCCGCGACATCCACAGGCTTGTCGCGCGGTTCCTCCTCGGAAAAGGACCGACCCCGGCGAGGAAACCTTGCTGAGGGAGGGGAGCTGCAGCACAGGAAGGACAGAGAGAGAGAGACAGACGGGGGGAGAGAGAGAGAGAGAGAGAGAGAGAGAGAGAGAGGTGACTCATTTAATTTTTCAATCGCGGGCATTTAAGATGCAACAACACACTTCCCTTCTGGGCTGCTGCCAGATGCTGCGTCACAAAGGCAACGACAAACTCTCTCTCTCTCTCTCTCTCTCTCTCTCCCTCTCTCTGCGTGTGTGTGTGTGTGTGTGTGTGTACGGGAGGTGACCTCTGAAAAATCCCACAATCATAACTGATGATATAATAATTTACTTTAAAAAAAATAAAGAGTTTGGACTAGAAACAGTATTATTACTATTATTATTATTATTATTATTATTATTAGTTTCTTGAAAGTTAATATCAATATACTTATACCAATAATAATACTTTTTCTCGATAGCAGTTGCTGCTGATATGCGTGTATTTATAGAGCAGTCAACTGTAAACGTGCTCCTTAAAACGTGCTTTTATTCTCAGTGGTAAAATCCATATTCGGAGTTATGGTTTATTGTCAGACAGAGTTGGACAAATGGACTCAGGGTGCACTCTGTGTCTGGCTTTGAGATGAGAAACTCCATCCAACTTTCACTGCTTTCCAGATGATGGCCTCCTTTTTTTTCTGTTATTATTGCTGTCTAACATGTCGAGGAGCGACGACGCGTTGCACGGGTTATAACCAACAGATTACGCATGAAACATTTAAGTCTGCTCCCAAAATAGCACCTGCCCGCCGTCTGCTTTTCAGCTCCGTCTAAGAAGGGAACTGCCAGGCCTTTCCTTGTAGGTCTGAACCTACATTTATTTATTTATCAATTTGTCATGAAGAAAAAAAAATAAAAATAGCCATCAGAATTGTTAAAAAATAAAATAAAATCACTGAAATAAGGGAGCATTCAGGACTGACATCTATTTAATTTTATTTAGGATCAGGAAAAGCATTTTATTTTTAAATTTCTTCTTACACTTTTACCATTTCTCCAAATCTGAAATGTCTTGTTATCAAATTAAACATGCATTTACTCTGGAAAAGGCCACATCAAGCACTAAACACATTATTATATCAAAGACATGAGAAAAAACAGAAGCTGGTTGTTTTATTCTGCTTTTTCGAAATGACTCGCATTTTTTTAGCTAATGTCTCATTTGGTGTATTTTCACAAAAATAAACATAAGAAGTTGGTGTTACTAAAAGAAAAGCAAATGCAACTAATTCACACAATGGTTAATATTAAGGAAATTACCCTTATTAGTTGATTTGATGAGGACTCAGTTGGGAAAACCAGTGTTAGTTTAAATAGCAGTAGTTCAAATGAAATAAAATAACTTGAAATTCAAGTTCCCATAAATACATACTGTGATATTAGCTGTTAAAATTTGACATATTGTTAAGAAAACACAATATTAAAGGTTGACAGTTGGTTTAGCTGTTAGGAAAACTTGATAACTGGAGGGACAGATGATTCTTTATGTTGACAGCACAAGAGTGAAAGAGTGGTTTAAACTCAAAGTAATTGATGCAGCTAGTTCACTCGTTATTCAAGTTAAGACAACTAAGTTCTTAGTGTGTGGGGTACTTACACTTTTAGCCTCAATAAGTAAATGTCACGTAGAGCCCTGTTTAATTTCTTTGTCTGTTTTATTACATCACATTTTATTAAATCTCATTTCTGTCCAAAGCAAAGTAAAAAGCATCAATTCAGCTCAATGGCAGATAATGTTAGACAAAAACAAGGAAGAGGAGGAAGGTTTTCACAATACTGAAGACCTTAATGTTCACTAATCAATATCACACACACACACACAGTTGCACACTCACTGTGAGTGTGCAGCTGAGACCAGCTTGAACTATTATGGTTTACTAATAGGCCCCTCTAGGTGGCGTTAACATGCTATAAGGGTTTCTGTGTTATGATCTGAAAACAGACACTTCACTGAAAGAGAAAATCATAATTACTGCTCTGTTATTTACTTTCAAACTACTTGTTCAAAGAAAATAAACTTCCATATCTTTATTTCATTTTTTGGTGTCAGTGATGTGCGCAGAATGTGTTTGCGCTTGGCACGGGCAGCGGCTGATAATAAGTTGTTGACAAAAGTTATTTTCGGCGCACATGTGCTGCATTGCATGAAAAGTGTTTACCAGGAATTAAAATAAAGTCACTCAGAATGACAAATGTTACTGAAATCTATTAAAATCTATGACGATTAAAACAAAAAATTACAAAATCTGTAGCATCTCTGTCTCTCTCTCACACACACAAGCCCACACATTGACCGGGTCATCATTCAGAGACACTTTTGGGCGCCTGTTGCCCTTTCACATATTTTCACATATCTGCTGCACTAAATGCTCATAATTGATGCATCTGTCGGTCAGCAGGCAGCACATGATTGGGCTAAAACAGTCCTGCGAAGAGAGATGGGGGGGGTCGGTCGTGGGGTGCATGAAGCAGAGTCTCACAGGCCCCTTATAGCTAATGATTTGGGGTCCCAGGGTCCCAGGCTCCATGGCTGTGTGGTCCTGAGCAGACACAGCAGGCTCAGTGAAAAGCAGCCGCCCTCTGGGACAGAAACAACATTCGCTCTCTGGATCAAATAGCAGCTCGACGCTCTCGTCGACATCAGATCTCACCGAGGCACAAAAGAACTGTTGTGTCACTCAATATCAAACAGAGACGATCATTTAGACAACTTACAAGGTCAGTGTCAACAGAGCGTGGAAACACCTAGAGAGAGGATTTCACCCAGGAGATTTTATTTTTACCTCAGTTTCTGATTCTCATTTTGGGAAGAAAATAAGTTGGTGTTTAAAAACATTTTCGATGCCTAATTTATAGAAAGGAATTCATGAATTCTTGGTGTTTCTAATGTGTCCAACGTTTTCCTTTATCTATATATAGCAACCGTAATGGAATACAATCCTGAGGCATCCAGAGATGGAATAAAAGCCAAGAGGATCTGAGTGATTGCTACTATAAAACGTCTCCCAGGCCTTGTAGAGCTGTAAAGGACAAAGAGAGATAGTCGGACAGGCCTGTTCTCAGGCTGCAAACAGGCGTCTGGCTGCCCTCAAGACAGCTCTGTCTCTCTCACTCTCTTTCTCTCTGGGTCCTGGTCTCTTTCCTTTTCTCACTTTCTCTTTGTTTCTCCTTCTATCTCTCTCCTTTCTTTCTTTTTTTTGCTCTCTTTATTCCTTTCAACTCTCTCTCAGCTTCTCTGTCTCTTTTGGTCTGTGTCTCTCCTTGTGTAAAGCATCCAGCATCGGTCTGACAGGGCTATTTAAGGCTATGCATGTGTGTGTGTGTGTGTGTGTGTGTGTGTGTGTGTGTGTGTGTGTGTGTGTGTACTGGCGGGGGTTAAGGCAGAGGTCTGGGGAAACAGTAACCAGAGAGCGTCCCTGAAGTGTCTGATGGGGTCACAGAGAATCGGGGGTCTTCTGTGACCCATCACGAAGCAGAGCAGTCGACAGGGAGTTCTTATCACACGGCACTGTCATTCACAAATCAACGTCTACACACACACATATGCATGAAATCTCCTGCATTTCTGCATCAGCTGTACGCACAACGTATTTCACGTGTGAGAAGAAAAACTTTAAAAGCCAATCTTTATTTGTTGCTCATCCAGTTTCCCTTTAGAAAAGACACATGCACACAAAGGGTAGGCACAGACACGCATACAAGTACACATACAAACAAACACATAGGTTGACGTCATGATCAGAAATTATGGGGTGTTAAAATGATGTTGGAAGTGAAACCGGGGTTAAAATGTGCGCTGCACGTCACTTCTTTTTCTAGGTAAACAGATAAAATTTCAGAGTTTCCAAATCAGATCGTAAGAGTCCGATAAGTAATGAATCACAGCCATTAAATCCAAATTTACCAAAATTCCTGTGCACTTATTACGGGTAAAGAGTGGATTAGTACTTATGTGGGTGAGCATTCAAGTACTTCATGTCTGCATGTTTGTGTTGTGTGTGTCTCTGCCTCTACGATGTGTGTGTGTGTGTGTGCAAGCGGTGGAGGGAGCAGCGTATGAGGAGAATTCATGTTAGTCAGCTCTCAGAGAGGTCTCAAATGTCTGTTTTCCTGACGTGTGATCCATAAATATTTGAAGTGGAAAGGGCTGCGCTGCGTTGTAGGACAAATCTAATTAACCCAGAACTTCCTAAGGGTTCCTCCGTCTGTGGGGCTGCGTGGGTGTCTCTTACATCGCCAATTCACCTCCCTAAAAGGGTCTGACTCCTCATTTAAGCCACTCAAACCGTAATACATCAATCAGCCACTTAAGTTAAAGACCTGATTTTGGTAAAGGAGTTGAGGGAGAATCATTGAAAGGAATAAAAGCTGATTTCTTCTTTCCGTGTTGTAATTTTTATTCTGAATTTGGCTTGAAAAGTCTTCTGGGTTCTCACTCCAATTCAAGAGTTTGACTAACGCAGAGTGTTCAAATTAAAGGTGCGCTCTGTCGTTTTGGGAAAGACATTTGAATCAGAGGAGAAAGATCTTCATTGACTGATGACAAACTAAATCTGCAAAGTCTCTTCGTTTTCATGACTGTATAAACTTAAAGGACAACACAATTCCATACTGTTTCACTTTGTTTATATGTGGCGGACCCTGCCACCTTTGTAGCTTCAAACAGTGCTCTGGGGACGTTATTGTCCTCTGACAAACAGCTTGTTTATTCAGTTATGGGGAAAAAATAATATTTATATGTTTCTGAGTTTGAATTATTACCTTGTTATTATTGTAAATATAAAAATTTGGAGTTTGAATTTCTTCTCCAAAAGTACATAGTGCCCCTTTAATATGATATTACGAAAATATAATACAGAAAATAGCAACATGCATTTTGACACAGCTGCCTAAAAGACGACCGCCTGTATTTAAAGATTGTTGCCACTGTGGTGAGACAGAAAAGGCAGACACAGGCAGCCATATGACCAGAGACAACCGCTTTTTTCTGTCATTCTGTCCTGTTTTTCATCCATATAAAGTTCAAATTACGAGTCTTGGCATTGTCAGTTACTCCAGCCCTGGCTGTGTGTTTAGTACACAACGACAGTAGCCTATGATTCAGTGCATTATATATCTCTTCCCCCTCTGTTCTCAATCTGACCCGGACAGGATACGCAGTGCCTCTGAAACACTAAAGTGCTGCTGATCCCGAGATACTCTGCCATCCTTTTAGCCAGACGAGACATGAGGCCTCTTCTTCTCAAAACCAGCGCTGGGACGCCCAATTGACAAGGCGGCTTGGGTGAGGATGTAGGGAATGAAAAGCCGTGCATGGATTTCATTCCTGAGGCCTGGGGTTGCTGATTTCATTAGAGTGCACCGCACTATTAGAGCCGCCTCAGTTTGCTTTGCACTCGCTGCCGAGCCTCACATTTCCATAATGCAGCAGAGGATTCAGTTTCACACGAGAGGGCCGCGCTCAAACCATTTCCGCCATAAACCACTCGCTTAAGTTATTATACATTTTCACAATAAATACAAAGGGAAATGCGGCCAGAGTCTTGGTAGAGCAGATTAGTTCCAAAGCCACGTCAACCCACACGTCGTTCCTGTTGGTGCAGTGACAGAAAAACACTCACACCGTCTCTCATTATTGCGTCTTCCACCATTTTCTCTAAGCTGACTTTTAACCACACCAGCTGCCAGCTGAGGAGTGTCAGGTCTTTGGCAGCTGCATGAGTTTAAATAAGGTGAATGAAGGTGCTGCGTACTGTCACAGGTATATCTTCATCTCCATAAAAAGTAGAGCCTCATAAGCAACCAGCCAGATCACTTAGATCAGTCTGGGTCTGCATTCTCAAGAGCTGCCAGCAGTTATTAGACACACAGACGGAGGGCTAACGCCTGCTCCAGATGTTCCAGCACAAGCAGCAACAGGGAACTGGATGAGACCTTGAATTAAAAAGCATCACACACTGAGCATATAGTGCACTTCCCCTGTGCCTCTTAGAAGTGCGATTCGATTTCACTGCATACCACCAACAGTGGACCACTGAGGCAGGATAATGAGAAGGGCCAATTAGGAGCTGTTGGACGGGATAAGATGTTTCGGAACAATACTGCCTTTATTATGATTCCTCAGTAGCATTCACACAGCCAGTGTGTGTGCTGGTAGCTGAAGCTGCCTTTGGAATACAGTCACTGATGAAATCCTTCTGCTTTAAGTATTGCTCATTAACATTAAAAAGGAAGAAAATCGTATTGTGGATCAGGGGCAGATCTTTTTTATTGTAATGCTTTTTTGTGTGTGTGTGTGTGTGTATGTAATGTTAATGTTTGTTCATGGAGTTGTATGCCTATATGTGTGCAACTACAGTAGTTACTCTGTATTGTATATCAAAATGTTTCTTAAAAACACATATTATCATCTTATGATCCATCACTGTACAATAACCAGCACTAAATAAACCAGTTAAAGGAGACATATCATGCTCAATTTCAGGTTCATAATTTTATTTTGGGTTACTGCTGGAACAGGTTTACATACTCAAAAAACACATCAGTTTTCTCATACTGTTCAGTGCTGCAGCTTTGTATCCCCCTCTGTCTGAAATGCTCTGTTTTAGCTCCTGTCTCTTGAAGGCCCAACTCCTGAATACCCAGTCTGCACTGACTGGTCAGCTCACACATGCCTGAAACAGCACTCACTTTAGCTGCGCTAAATCAGTTATTACATGCAAAACTAGCCTCTAGGCCTAAATTGTGCAAATGTGCGACATGGTGACGTAGTCTGATGTCACAAAGTCACAGAATTAGAGGCAGGACTACTGACGAGGCGTTTCAGGAGCAGGGTTTTCTGTGGGAAAGAGGAGCTTCTGTTGCTGCAGACTTGGACCTATTTAACTTTCAAGACTTTCAAGAGTTTTACAGGCACAAGAACCTAAAAAACACTGAAAGACAGGAGGAAAAAAATAGGTTTTTAAAACAATACAACATTAAAAACTGTTAATAATCAACACTTTCTAAGTCATCGCCTGAAGTAAATTTTATTGATAAAACATTTATGTAACATTTTAAATGACACACATTCACGGATATTCAGTATTATGGATATATTTGTGTTTGAAGTACGGGTACATGATTTCCTTACATGTCTACTCATTTATCTTCCATCTATTTGTATGTGTGTTTTTAAACGTGACCCGAGTTTTTGCGTTTTGTTCTACACAAACCGTAGCTTTTATGTGTCAAATGACCACGACAGAAGTGCAAGACCATTTATATTTTTTTTGAGCTGTGATGCTAATGAAAGGCTACTTCACATAACAAATGAGACATTACAAAGAGCTGTTTAGTCTCAGTGGTTGTTTAGTGCAGACCACCTCAGGCCCTGAATGACAGACAGAGGGAGATTTGGTTTGGGTGAGTGTTTTCTTGTGCCTGTACGGTCTCCTGTGGCAGCAATCAACCTTGTCATATAAAGCAGTCTGATGGTTCCTTTCAGTATTTATTATTAATCTCATATGTGTCTAATAGTAGGATAAAAAATAGTAGGATTTTTTTACGCTGCATTTCACGCTGCAGGTGACACTGTGAGCCGGGGTAGTTCATTGTATGAGTCATGTCTTAAGTGTTTTCATGCTGCCAAACCATTGTGACAGTATTAACATGTGTGGGAAGGTGGGAGAATCAGTAGGGGGGAAACACATTTTCCCAGCTCAGACAGAAAGCCACAGCAACTGATTCATCAGTTACCCCAATTAATACACCCTCGAGAGGGAGAATAGTCCATCTTAAGTGGTGCTGCACTTAAGTTAATTTGTCAGATAAAATAAGATGAAAAACATCATGTATGAACCGGATGAGCTGACAAGCATCAGAGAATGTCTTTGTAGATAGTCTAATTATTTAACTAGTTGTTGAAAACGTTACCCTGATGGATAAATAACTGATTTGTGGAGTTTTAAACCTCACAATAATAGCTCCCCTCTCCCATTTCTCCCTCATTTGGTCTTATCTAAGTTGTAGTGCTTGTTGATGGTGAGACAGTGTTAGATCATAGAGGGAAATAGAGAACATGCATGCCATGTCGTCAAGTCAGATAAGAGACTACTCAGAGTGTGTGTCTATGCTTAAGTGCAAGTTTGCGTGTGTGTATGGCGCAGAAGAGTCTGGGTCTCTGATTGCCTTTGCTAGGCTTCCCACATTAAAGTGGCCTCTGCCTCAGGGAAGAGATTCCTGGCTGCATGGCAAAATGGAGAGGGGTGGGGAATACGGCGAGGAAAAGATATGGGACGAGGGAGTAAAGTGGGAGGGTAGGGGCATTTAGGTGAAAAGGAGCTGCCAAAACAACTCCCAGGCTTCATCTGGCCTGCATCCAACTGTCCGACACACACTTGTTCACTCTCTCTGCAAACACACAAATACACACAGCTTCGCCCCCACCACATGTTCCTAAGTGCGGACCGCACAGGGGGTAGCCCCCTAACCTCCCTGCCCCCATATCCCGTTCCTCTCTTCCCCCTCTCAGCTCTAATTGAGAAGACAAATGGATCTTTCAGAGCCCACTACCGCGCCACCATACATCAGTCATGACAATGTTAGCTTTATAACGGTGGGCTGCCGTGAGCCGAACCATATGTTTGGCCCGCGCCACACGCACGAGCAAACACCTCAATACCATGCTAATGGCGCCCCACTAATTGCCTGTTGTTTTATTATTAAAGGTAATTTAGGCCCTAATGGAATTCATTCAACATTGTGTGTCGGCCCCACCCAGACGGCACTGCGGAGAGACCGCTCTTCCTGTGTCTGACATCAAGAAAGCCTTTTATCTCTCCTGAAATAAAATATTATTCCACATAATGAAACATGCCGCAGAGAGCCAGATACCATCCCCCTTTTCATGCTAGCCTTTCTAAGACAATGAATTTTCCCATGGACGGTTTCTTTCATCAGTCTTAGTCTCTGGTTTGTGGTCCATATTCTCAGCTGTTAATATAGTCAAAGAGAAAAAAATAATTTGCTGTTTTAAAAGCAAAAACTTGTTTTGTCAGCAGTCATAAAATGTGGCTCAGGTAATGTTTGATAGCACTGAGACTCATGGGAGCTGTAGTTATTAAATGCTAACAATAATTAATTGTAGCCACAGTGACACAGTGATAAAAAGGTGGAAAATATAGGTTATATAAGAAAAAGGTTAAAATATAGACAGACAACCACTCTATGTTCATTAAGATCTTCAGAAATAGAAACAAAAGAAACAAAAATATTGACAAGTGAAAGTTAGCAAACTTGCAAGCTAACGAAGGGCCTGCTCGACAGCGCTGGGATGAGAAAATGAAACCCCTACAGGTTGGTTTTGATTAACAGCTGCCAATGCTATGATAACAGAGGGTTAAGCACACAAACTTACGCACTTAACGCATAAGGTGATTAAAGCACTACACTCAGCGACATTCAGTGTACAGAAAATCTGCTTCCACAAATGGACTTTTCTGTCTCTGCTATGATAATTTCTGTCTGATAAAGCTCAGGACATACCGACACAGCCAGAACAAGCTTCTTCCCAATTTTCTGGATTACCAGGGCAACAGGTGATGAGTCCTGACCAAACAAATTATGATTGGTTGCCAGAAAAGAAGTGGCGGTGATGCTACCAGCACCTTTCTGAAAGGTTGAGAGATTTTCAGCACGAAGCGCTTCAAGTGGCCTCACACTCCGGTGCTTCGGGAAAAAAAGCTTTTTTACAATTTACATTTTGAAATGTAACACATCAACATTTCTGCACTGTGTGTCATATCAGGTACATGTGAGACGTAAATGAGCTGACTTTAATGTCTGGGAGAGAAAGGGGAAGGTGGTGACGTGACAGCTGAGTGTAATGGCTACCAAGCAAGTGACCACTGTTTAAGTCGGTGTTTTGTAAGCATGAAACCACTGGATATTTTTAACAAAACATCGGACAATCTTCCCACCGTGTTTGTCACATTGAACATGTATGAAGAAGGTGGATCCAAATGCAGGAGGCTCATTGGCAAACATAAACACCATGTAGAGGTAAAAAGGACAGAGAACTCAAACAAAAGATTAAAGTGAAAACTGGACTAATGAGGGAATGAGGCACAGGTGGAGAGACGGGCAGAGACGCTCAGATGAGGGGAATGAGGTGAAGAAACATCAGAACAGAGGAGCTGACGAACAGGGCAGGGCTAATGAGGCTGGTGCAGGGCAGGTGTGGAGGAACAATCAGGCTAAGGAGGAGCACACAGTGGAGGGAAACAGTGCAAACTGCAGAGACACCACAAAAACCCAGAAAATACAATAAAAGGAGACAGAAATAACAGGACTATGATAATGTTTGTGGCAACCCTGACCAAGTAGTTTAGGTGCCTAAACCTATAAGCAAAGCATCACAACATAATAAATCACACACATCCAATGTGAACTAAAGTAAAAGTTTGCTGTTCATTCCACTCCTGTATGAACTGACAAACAGCTTGCAACATGAGGTACAATGAGGGCACAACTGGATGTATTGTAACACACTGATGAACTTTGGAGAAACCCGACAAAATGCAGAGCACAAGTTGTGCAGTTCAGGAGGTTTGTGAGTGTAAACATTGCTTAGAAAGATAGAAACACAAGTAACTGGCATCAATGGTGGTTCGGGGTAAATAAGAGTCTGTAACGTATTACTCGTGGTTAAGAATGATGTAATCTAATCTTATCTAGTGGCTCTTAACAAAAGGTTTAAAGAAGTGTCACTGAAATAATGACATTAATACAGAAATCACAGCCCGGAATAAATGCATAAACAGTCTTAAAACAATCAGCTGAATTGACACTTTGTCTCTGCATGAAAAAGTCTGTTGGCAGATGAGTTTGTAGTTTTAATGTTGTGTCTTGTGGCAGCATCCGGAATCTGCTCGAGATTAATGTGAGCGAGCAGAAATAGGTCACCGAGGCCTGATTTATTAAAGGCCAGATACGGAGTTATGTGAATCTGAGCTACAGTATAGCTGCACGAGAATATGATGGATTGTATGACAGCAGCTCATCTTAAAGAAAAGCAGATACTGCTCAGACATGTGAGAAAGTGTCACATAGACATCCACAAATTGAGAATTTGCCAGAACATTTACTAATGTGCTGGTGACTTTCTCAACCTCTGTCGGCGCAAGGTCACTTATAGACATACACATACATACAAAGCTCTTCATATCCTTATCAGTTTATCTGCAGTGTCTTTCCATTTTCTGTTTTCCTTTTCTGAGGAAATACCCAGGGACTTTTCATTTCTCTCAGCTCGATTACCACTGATACATTCCTCACCTCTTTATTTTTTCTTACAGTACCTTTCTCTTCACTCCTCCCCCCTTTCTAAATGCTAGTTTCCCAACACAGGAAGCCAGTGTGGTACCCAGGGATCATCTGAGGCTGTGTGATCATCATGGCTCTCCTTCCTGTGCCTTGCTCCCATGCCTGGTGTCCAGCATGCCTATCCTCTGACTGGACTTACTCTCATCTGGGGCCAAAAACACCAAAATAACAATCTTCCCTCCCCTCATCTGCTCGCTCTTACGCTCTGGTCACTTTTCCACTGTCCTACAGCTGCCCACATGTGACACATGTCTCCGAGAGGGTGTGTTCTCATGGGCTGGTCGACTGCATTTTGTCACATCACTGTGTGTCAGCATGTGGAAAGGTGTAAACCGCGGCATGGTGGATTGCTTCGTTTAGTTTCTATGACTACTAAAATATGTCTTCTCTTGCTTTTTCTCTTTATCCCCGTCACTCCCTCTCTATCCCTATCTCTCCCTCTCTCTCTCTCTTGTTCCCAGCAGCATGTGAACATTAGCCAGGGTTTTTATCAGAGGGCTTCCAGCAGAGCTCCAGCAGGCCTTCCCAGGAGAGGAGGCAACAGGAAGTCGTAGGATGATAAAACTGGGCCATTACTTGGCCAGCACAGGACCCCAGGGTTCATTACCCCCCTCCTCCTAATTTCACTCTGTGACTGCAGCACAACATATTCCTGAACACACCTCAGACTCATTATATAATGCAATTGGCGCTGGTGAATCAAAAATCAGATTAAGATGTTGGGCCCCAGGCTTGGTAGAAAATAGCTTTAAGAAGGTACTTTTGCACAAATATATGACTCTAAGAATGTAGAAAGTAGAAAATGTAGTCAGATAACTTTAAGACAAGTTCTTGATCATTACTCAGCACTCTGCCAACTCCTGAGAGCGGGTGAAAGGAGGACATAAGAATAAAAACAGCTGCCTCCGAGGTGACGTCACAGCCTTGAACACCGCTGATGTAGCTCCCAAGAATAGTACACAAAAACATGGAGCTGCTGCAGCTCTTGAATAGTAGCGTGGGGACGCAGATAATTAATTGGCAGTGCTGGACTTGTGGAAGTGATGACAGCTGATAGAGGGAGCAGCTGGAAATGACAGCAACACCAGAGCACGGCACCATGTAGCACTCAGCGGCAACGCTGACGGAGAGCAGCGCGGAAACCACCAATGCAGGAAACGGATACCGAGTGGGAGAGAGAGAAGAATGTTACTTATTATTTCATAGTTTGACCAGGCAGGGATGTGTATTTTTCATTTCATGTTATTTGTCGGATTGGTCTGTCGCGTTCAGATTTATTTGTTTTATGTGAAGGATTTGAGCAGGCTGATACCACTCTCACATCTGTGGGGTAAATATGAATCCTGCAAGCTGCTGGTTCTCTTTTGTACATGTTACGCCCTCGTACGGGTTTCGATATTTGTCAATCCCTTTCGAGGCTTTGCTGCAGAACCTGTGACTGATCTTTGCACCAATCAGGAGGTAGCAATGAAACCCCAGTGGAGCCACTGCTCCTCTCCCTCAGCCGTACAGACACAGCACTCAGCGAAACCTGGTCGCTCTCCAGTGTCACTGAGATGTCCCTCTTAATAGTCCTATAGTAAAGTATCTCATTACCTGTTTTGGCCTGTCTGCTCTGTCCTCTTTGCCCTGCGCTGGGCATGGACATGGCGGTGGCAAACTAGCCGCGGTACCTGGGAAATGACAAGTGCATCTTTGAGTTACTGCACTCATGCTGCCTCTTCAACAACATGGCACACGCTTCTGCTAACTGCTGGGCTGGCTATGGTCTCTCAAGCTGCATCACGAGCTACATTGCTGCCATTGCAACATTGAACAAAGTCTACTCATAGAACTGGAGTTACATCAAGTAACTTCTTTGTAGTTTAGTTTAGCTGGAAACAATGTTACACAGCTAGCCTGGCTCTTCCCAAAGGTCACCAATTTCACCAAGTGCAGCCAAATTTTGTCACTGATCCTGCTTGTTTCAAGTCTTAGTATTCTGCTAAGCTAACCGGCAGCTGCCTCCATATTTAATTATTTTCATTTGACTTTAGGCTAAAAAGTGAACAAGCTTATTTCGCAAAATGTTGAACTTACTATGATACCATCTGGACACGATTGTCATTCAATTAGTAGATAAACTTTTTTAACTTCACTGTTTTGGAGATGAAACTGAAACAATAACACTTTTTGAATTACTAATGAAGCGCTCCATTCCACTGAAAAACCTGTCCAAATGTACTTTTGTTTAATTTTCCTTTGCAGTATCAGAACCACCCTTCTTTATAGTAAATAGGTCTATAAAATGTTTCTGACATTCCTCTGCCAATCCAGAGAGAGCAGCCAAATGACCCTAATGCTCCTGGGACCCCCTGTTCCCCTCCCTGCTCATACCAGCAGATCAGTCCGGCTAGTTTCCTTATCTGCTCACCACTCAATTACCCTGAGCTGCAGAGGGCATTTGAAGCCCCGGACGAGCAGCCTGGAGGTTACATTGGGCTGAACTGGGAGGAGACACAGGCGGCTGGTGGCCTGCAAAGATAATGAAGGATGGGATTGAGTGGTTCAAAACTCCCATGGTGATTATGTAAAATAGCTTCTTCTTTTTTTTTAAAAATATACTCAATGTATTACCACAGAGATTATGTATTTTGAACAAAGTAGCAGATTATTTCATCTGCTGGTTAATTTTTCTCAGTTTCATACACCTGAGAAAGCGAACATAGTTATAAAAGTATGTTTTGTAATCTACTTTCTGTAAATTCTGCAGCTCTGTGACATTATATTTGATAGCACAGGCTTTGTGGTTTGGTTAAAGTTTTAAGGGATGTCTTACATATTTCACTGACTCCTCCCTCAGCTGATGATATGCTGCTGAGCTGCAGCTTTCAGTGAAGCCTGACAAATAGTGTTTGAGTTTCACAGGATGTGCACGGCAAATTTTTCAACTGTCTTACTAAAATGTGCATCCTAGGTGGTGGAGGACATTTAACATTGATGGGATGGTTTTCAACCTTTTGATTTTAATATTTGATAAGATAAAATATTTGAAACAAAAAAATAAAAAGCGCGACACTTAATTTTTTTGTTTGTCTGTTTTTATACTGAATAATACCTGATTATAGGATGAAATCCAATTTTTTTTTTAATGTGTATACTTTACAGCCCATCTTCATGGTGGTGGAGCCGGGTGAAACACTTAAATGAATGAACTTACTCTATGCGACTGTGTTGACAGTCTGCAATGAAGAAATTTAGGTGTTTATCATCGTAATCATCTTTTATGATATTTCTTTTTCGATGACATTGCGCTATACTGGAAAGCTGTATATTCTCAATTAAAAAGAAGAATTTAAAGTACGTAAAAATTTTCTTAGCATGGGTCTAAAAATACCACGAGCCACCCTCCACATGTATGTATGTATGTATGACGTGAGACTTCTCTGGACATGTTTTCTTTCAAACAAGACATTGAACAGAGAACATTGCTCTACTCACAGCACCTCAGACATCATCTGAGGCCTGACCAAGAGGTCAGCATGAGTCTGCCTTCCATACAGAGATGATGATATTCAGAGAGATGCAGAGATGGAAACAGAGGTGGGATTGACATTGAGAGAATGTGACTGTGGTGAATGGAGCTGGGAGGACAGCACAGAGAGCTACCGTCTCTTGTCACGCCTGTGTCTCTGTGTCCGCAGGATGTTTCCCTCCTTTTAAGGCAGCGGTGATGTTCTGCTTTCTTCAGCTGTGCAGCTACAGAGAACAATGAAGCGGGATTACGCAGATGTCCAAGAAGCCACATCTCAATTATCCTGATCTTCTGTCATCCCACACACACACACACACACACACACACACACACACACACACACACACACACACACACACAAATACCTGCTTTTATGATCTTTCTTGCTGTTAACTGTAATTACCTCCATCAAGGAGTTTATATTGTTTGCTTTGTCCATTTGCTGGTTGGTTGATTGGTTGGTTTGTCAGCAGGATTACACAAAAAGTGCTGAATGGATTTCCACGAAACTTTGATGGAAGATGGGTCTCGACCCAGAACAGACCCAATTCACTTTTGGTGCTAGGAATTTTTTCTCACTTTCTTTAACATTGCAATAGGTAGTTTTTCAATGTTTCAACAGTTTCAACAGGAATAATGCATTGATCATGATGGGAACAAAACAACTGTATTCAGGTGGCTGGTATCTATGAGTGAGTGTTGGGCCTTGGCAGAGGTAGGTGCTCTACTGAGTGCCATTCTAGTTCTTGCTGTTTTTATTATTGAGTAACTTTGGATTTTTGAAGATCAAAATAAATGTCACATTATTACATCTACGACATTTTCTTGTAAATGTCACACAAAAAAAACTTACCAGGTACGTAGGATGAAGAGCCAGAAAGTCCTAACCGACTCCTAACCGACCTGAACCTAACCGAGAAGTTATGGTGCCAAAACCTAGCAAAACCAAACTGTGACCAATTCACAAACTTAACATGTGTTTATTATTGTTAATGATGAAGGTCACCCAACGTTTGTTACCATGACGACCAAGTTCAACTTAGAAAAGTCCCCTGATGTCATCTTCTCTTACACATCAATAACTCTAACTCTAAATAACTAAAATGTGGGCGATGTAACATGACACGTGAAATGTTTTTTTAAAAGCGGTGTGCTATTTATAAACCATCCCATGAGCTCAACATGTTTTATAACTTCCTATTCCTTTCAACTGTTGAGAATATCTCATGGTGCCATTGGACGTTCACCTCTTCACCTTTTCATCTCACTCTTTGTCACTACCACTAACTCGGGCGATCAGGCCTGATTTTGCCACCCTGTCATGTTATCTATCATTCACAGATAGCGACTTATCTCACTGTCAGCACCCGGCTGTTTCATACAAGCGATCGCACTCTCGGTGACGGGGTCTCCTCACCTGTCCATCCATCACGGCCAAGACGCTCAGTGGCATCACTGGGTGTTTGTATGTTTGTCAGTAATTACAGGGGGAGGTGTTGAGAGTGAAACCAGCTGTGTGCAACTCAAATCGGCTGACACGAGTTTGACAGGGAGTCGACGACAGCGAGTGAGTTAAACCTCTTCAACTTGTCCGCAGGTCACACTATCCAGCCTAATTTCGCTGCTGAGATTATATTTTGCCTCTTAAAGTAATAATCAATGGAGCTGAAGTGATGCGCGCATTGGGGTGTTTTTTATATTGGAGCGGGAGGGATTCGATACTGTGCTCATGGACACTACAGCATGGCAGCTTGCTACTGACATGAGGGTGTGCACCAAGAACCCCTTTGGTTGAAGGGTGGTCTCTCCACTGACTTCACCACTCTGCCAGCCTGAATGCCATCAATAAGAAAGATTTAAAAAAGACTTTGTTGTAGGTTTGTGTATATGTGCATGTGGGTCTCATGTGCATGTGCGCAGAAACCCCGGCTGCAGTAATGTTCTCCCCTCTCTCTTTTTCTTCATGTGGGTTCCACGTGTTTCAGCCACATTTCTGCAAATATTTATACCGGGTGTAAAACGCTCTTGATCTCTCTCCCCTGTTTACTCTCCTGTTCTTTCTCTCACACTGACCTTTTTTCATCCTGACTGAGAGTGACAGGAGGGAGGGGAAAAAGAGTCAGGGGGGCAGAAAAAGAGCAAGTGAGTGTAGAGGGAGGTCAGGGGAAGAGAGAGGGGAACGAGGAGAAAGAGAGAGAGTGAGAGAGTAGCGAGCAGAGGAGTGAGCGATCAGCGTGATGGATGACTTGTCATTTTATAGAAATCAAAAGCCCAATCTACCCAAGCCTTCTCTTCGCGAAAGCACACAATGCGGGCGTGCAAGGAGGCCCATTGGGCTAATTGTGGAGTAATTTGACATCTGTTGACGTCTGAAAACGTGTCAGCTACTAGTGAGAGAGAGAGACGGTGGTGTTGTAATGATCCCTGCTTGATTTTCAAATGAGGCACATGCCGGCTGACCCAACGGGGTGCACACGCCTCTGAAATGGGAACAAAAAAACACGGATCCAGTTACAGCACAAAGTATCATATTTGTGGTCGTTGTCATCAGCTCGGCTGCATTCACAACAGCTTGATCAATGAGGTTTGTGGTATGATATTCAGCCTGAAACATGAGGTGATGTGTGGCTGAAACTAATGAGCTTTGCCGCTGGGTGGCCTATTGGACACCACACACACACACCCTTATTTATATAGTGTATATTTATATACTGTATATTGCTCCTCTTGTCAACATTAATTATGTTTTCTACATCATGATATAAAAAAAAAAAACTGTGTAACGTTATCCTGGCAGTTGACCATCATCTAAAATCCTATGGATAAAATCTTTCCTATGGATGCTATATTACAACAGCTGTATGCCATGAAAAGCAAAACATCAGTCATGTAATTCATGTATTTTGGAGATACCTGTCATCAGATTTATGGGTTACTGTATTAAACCAACTGTTAAATCGTTAAAATCTCAGTGACAGAGAAAACATTTCTGCTGTCAAGACGGCATTAGAAAAGCTCATTCCTGGATTATTTTCCAACAATTGACATTTCAAAGCCGCTAACAGGGTGCTAACACGTCTCCAGCTGTGACGAGTCCTTCAACTCCATCTCCACATTCCTTCCAGTGTGAAAGTCTGCTGTTTTCTGCCTGTGGAAGGGAAACAGAGCTGGTAGCTGGATTCCTCTGCGGCGTGTTGGCACAAGCTGTGGAAGAGGCCTTAGGATCATTAGTGAGGCTGGCATGAGAGGGTCGAGGGAGATCTGCTAACACTCTGCCATTATTCAGCAAGAATGAAGACAGCTTTTGCCTCTGACTCTAATCACAGCGGCAGTTTTATTCTCCTTTAAATGGCAGCTGTCAAAATAACACGAAATAGTCGAGCAGCGCAGGCACGTTCCAGGTCTCTGCCCATAAATAAACTGCTGCTGACCGTGGCATGCCGTACATCTCTGTGCCCCGCCTCACACCCAGTGCACGACCTTGCAACAGATCTGGCAGACTGGCCTCGCTCTCCTCTGGGCTTTGGTGAACACCTGACTTAAGCAAGAAGGATGCTGTAAGCAGACACGGGCGAAATGGAAAATTGTTGGATATACATGAAGAATCCGAGGCACCAGTAAAGGATGAGGGAAGAAAAAACACAGAGAAGCTGTCCTCTCCGTGCACCACTGCATGACATCACAGCACTCCCAGCTTCCATTAAGGCCTAATAAATGAAGGGCTAACGAGGAAGAGTGGGTGGGTAATATGGGAGGGAGGGGATGGAAGGGGGGTACTCTGCCACTCCAAGCCTCCGTCAACAGGAACACTTGAAGGAGGGGTGGGAGTGGAGAGAGGACTGTAGCAAAGCAAGGGTGGAAGGAGGCTAAAAAAACCTCTCGGCCCATTAGAGAAATCAGGCCGGGACTCTAAAAACACCCTGAGAGCAGAGAGGCCGAGTGGCCCTGGTGTAAACATACGGTGGGTGGCAGCCCCCGAGCGCTCTGACAGCCAACGGCGGCCATGATGGATCTGTGGAGTTATCTCATTTTCCACTGTTTTAATTAGAGGCCAGGCTGTGAGCCTCGGCAGCTGGCTCTGCTGTACTGACTCCTGCAGCCTGACAGAGAAAAATGTCCACCGATACTGTTGCCAAGTTCAGCCTGACCAGAGACAGAGAAAAAAATCCAACTTCTGGGATCCATAGTGTTGTTTACCGAACAGGTTGCACTTCAATCAATATTACACTCTAATAATTTGACTTGAATTTCCCTTTTTATTTATGTAACTTTCACAGCGTGTTTCAATTTTTCTAACTCGATTCAAATGAGAGAGCGCCATGTGCATAATTTGGAGGAGAAAAAAAAAATCACCTATATTTACAGTTAATTAGAGCCATGCATCTTAGATGACAATGATAGAATGAGTTAAGGTATCAGGTATCCGTCCACAAAATGGGTCTGGAGAAGAAGTCATGGTGCACCCTGTTATTAGGTGGCGCTCTCAAGCCTGTAATTCAGCAGAGCACCACAGTGATGGGGTAAGAGAGGATGAGCGACAGTACACGCACGCTACCTCACACAGTTCCTGAAGTTGATGTCTGCATGTGTGGAATTAAAGGGAGTGTAATGGGCACGAAGCTTGTTTGATAACATTTTTTTTAAAAATCCTTAAAAATGAAATTCTCCTAAAAATATTCGAAAGTTATTCCCTCACTTTTCAAAATTATGTAATGGAGGAAAACCTGGAATTTTCCACATAGTTGTTCTTTAATTTCAGTGGATTTAGCTGGTGTAGTAATCTAGTAAAAATCCCCTCTTTTTTTTTACAGTAGTTCTGTAATTTTGACAGATTTAATTTAAGGTTTGCAGAGATCCAGGGAATTAAAGGCTTTGTTGAGAGAGAGCTTAGTAGTGGTCATTATGGGAAGAACTCCTCTTCTCTAATCTAAAATCAATAAAGGCAAGTTCAGAAACTGAAAAAAATGGACCAAGACAAAAATCTGGTTTTATTTCACTTGAATTTCATTTTCATTAGATTCATTTCTACTTTTCTGCTCAGTTTAGTGGCTGCAGCTGTTGAAGTATGATAAATCATTCTGTGCAAAAACTAAACAGAATTTGCGACAAATTTCTTACAATGAGGTACGTAATCCTGACTGGTTATAGAAAAAAATATTACATATTTGAGGTTTCCTCTTTATTTATGCACATTACTTTTTATTTCATTTAAATTTGGTCAATGAAGTCAGTTAAATATTTGCAGTACAGGTTTGAAAATATTGTTTGTATTCCTTTTCTTCTTTTTTTTTAAGTGTAGATATCTAAATTAATCATCTCTTATTAGAACGAGAGCGAAGAACGTATACAATTTCACAGTGCGATGATGTTAACAAGCCTTTTACATCCTCCTACGATGACTTGTTGAAAAGCGGAGAAATGGAAACAAAGTGAGAGCGTGAAAGTTGTTTCACTGAGCGCTGGAAAAGAGGAAAATAAAATCATGTCATTGTTGTTTACACTGGATCCCCCCCGACTGAAGGCCTGTGTGTGCGAGTCTGTGTGTGTTCCTCCATTTTCACTGTTTAGGCTGCGTGTTATTGTGAGTCGGCCTCAAAGGAAATTTTGAAATTCACAACCATCAGAGACCAATTTGGAGTAACTTTGTTGCCGTGTGCTTTTTCGTGTCCTGCGTTCACACGCAAATTCAAAGTGAGATTTGTTTTTGTATTAGAACTGGAGAGACTTTTTGAATATAGGCCTTCAGTTTTTAAACCTATATAATAAAAACAGCCACAATAATTAAAGGATATGTATGTTAGACCGTTTTTATAGGAATAATCTGATAAACTAGGCCTGGTAAAACTTTTATTTCAAGGTAATTTGTGAATCTAATAAATGTACACACACACACGGAATAAATACAGACATGGATGCATGGACACTCAACACACAAACATGCCTCCAGATGCACACGTAGAGGTTTCATGACTTCATCGAGTGCACTGAAGGTTTTCTCAGCCTCTGCCATGTGTTGAACTTCCTGTTGGCACCGTTCACTAACCTGCCTCCTGCTCACAATAGCATAATCAGTTGCGTCAGTACCTCACTCCTAGCTTATCTCTACCTCTTCCCGTTCGCTCTCTTATTGTGTCTCTCAGCCTCTTGTTTCTCCTGCATTTCTCTCCCTCTCTCTTCTCGTCTCTGCCTGTTTAGAATGAACAGCAGCCTCCATTGTAGAATGGCAGGGTGTTATGACAGCAGGCTACTGTTAACTGTGTTTGGTTTAGGAGGACAGGGGAGAACACACACATACAGACGCCCTGCGATGCACACACATACACAAGGACATTGACATCTTCATCTTCAGAGCTGCCATCGCACACAGACACGCACACACTCATATCTGGCATCAGCTTCTCCAGATGGAGCTCATCCTCTCCCCGCCTGCAGCCGTATTGTGAGTGTTTACTCAGAATTTCTCTATATCTGGCCATTGTTAAGCCTGCTTGGCTCTGTGAATACATTCAGAAACATGTTTGAAGTGGTAGTATAGTATGCGATGCATGGGCCAGTGGAGAGGCACTACAGTGTGTGTGTGTGTGCGCGCAAGATGGTTTTCAATAAGCGCTGATTCATGAAGGTGCAAGTGTGCGAACATATCTGCGAGGCCACTAACTTGTGAACTGTTTGACCTGCGCAGGTGGGTGTTATTCTCCGAAACGCGTCCTGCCTCCTCAAGACATTTGTTTGTACACATGATGAGTTAGTGTAAGCTGCAGCAGGATGTTTGGGACCTGAACATGTGTGAGAGTGCACATCAGTGTGTGGGTGGGTGGGTGGGTGGACGGTTGGTGTGCGTACGCGTTTGCACCCAGACGTTACCATGAGAGTTTGCAATGCCCTTAAAAGTCGTGTTATCCCTCCGAATTAAAGGCTTTCATTGAGAGGCTTGGAATCTGTCATTGTGTTAAATTACATGCCTCCTATAGTGGCGTAATATACAGTGTAGCACGGCTGCTGCAGCGAGAGGAAAATAAACATGCTTAAATCTTAGAAAATAGTGGAAAAATGAAATGGTCGACAGAGCGGAGCCTCATTGCGCTATTGTCTTCCTTTTTCTCCACATTCACTTTTTCCACATTTAGCATTGGCTGCTTTGATGCATGCTGAAGGAATGCAGGGTGAGTAATCACAGGGGGGAGAGGGAGGAGGGAGGCAGATTACACTGATGAACTGAAGAGGTGATGGAGACAATTAAAGAGGCCACAGGGTGAGAAAAGATGGACATTTAAGAAGAAAGTAAGGGAGGACGGAGATGGAGAGCAGGAAGGAGAAGTAGAAAGAGAGTAGAAAGGGGCCCTCCCTGGTCGTCGTTACGCCGTGTGCGATCATTTGGGTTGATTTGGATTAATGCTTTAATTGGGAAACACACACAGACCGTTAACATCTGTATCCCATAGCGGCGGAGTGGCCGCCAAGACAAACCAGTGCTGCGTCACACTGACAGATTCCCTCCAGTAACAAGAGCACACAAGCAAAGGCTCTGTGCGAGAGAGAGACAGGGGGTTTAACGGCAAAATAGGGGAGCGCTCGGTCATTAAAGTGGCACTGCCAACCCAGAGCTAACATCGCACACAAGCACACACAAAGAGCATCTGTAGAAGAGAATTACAGAGTTAGATCTGGTTTCACAGTATTTCCACATTGCCTATCCTTCCCTGCACATACAAAAGAAAAACAACTCCCCACCATTTTCGATTCCCGAAAATACAGTTGGCTAGTTGAACAGATAACGCTTCATTTATTTCATTGTGTGCTCCCAAAAGTAGCAAACTCATCAGGGAGGTTTGAGAAATCAAAGGTCAATCTAACACAATCAGGGTTCACATATCCTGTAAAAAAAAAAAAACAGCTGCAGCTTTTAATGGTAGTTTCATGCCGAGGGAAAATATGGGTGTTTAACGCCAAGATACGCGCGCTACCCGGTCTAGATGTGTTTGAACGTTTCTATCGAGAGCATCTGAATTTCAGTAGGTGGTAGAGGTTATTAAAAAATTGCAGGGCTCTACAAGCAACTTTCCTCATACTGCCCAGTGTGAGAGGGAATTAGCAAAATTAGCACGTCAGAGGTGATACGTGGTATTGCGCACACAGTTTTGATCCGCCCACTGACGATGTGAAGTGGTAGTGTGATGGTTCACTCACACACTTGGTTGCATCCCTGGTACCTGCAGTCTCATGAGCTGTCAAGGAAATACAACATATGCACGCCCTCCATCCTTACAACCCTTGATGAAATGAGAGCAACATGTAAGGAATCACCAGATATATGTACACAAATGAAAAGAGTAAAATGAAAAAAATAAAGAAACAAAATGAAAATGTTAGGTAGATAAACATATATGCAGAATAAAGTCTGATTATTCTTATTCTTTCTTGTCTTAACATGTTTAAGTTTAGGTCAAATTTAATGATATAAGCTGATAATTCTGTACTCGTACATATATAACTCTGTCAGTCCTGTGTTATGACACCGTGGCCATACATGAGCATAAAATTCATGAGCACACACATTCTTACAGACAATTGTGAGAAAGTGTTTTCACGGTGACACACCGTCATTCATACCGCCGGGCTGCCTCAGAACAATGTAAGGCTACACACCCTGTCTGTGCGACTCTGTGACCTCTGGGACCCCTGTCCCCCTGCCTGCCTCTCCTACACAGACTGGACCCCTACTACACCACTCCAACATTGACCCCCATTCATTTGGACCGACCTCTTCTTATCAGGTCTGCCAGTTTTAGCAGTCTCACACAGATGCGTGTAACCGGCTCCCTCCTCCCCTCTCCACCTCCTCTACGCTCCCCTCTCCCTCAACTGTACACATGTCAAATCTCTCCAGTTCTCATGAGTTCGCACACATCTCAAACCACATGCTGTGGAAAACCATGCTGACTCGATGTTCACGGACAGCGCAAAGAGCAGAGTCGAGTGTCAAGGCCGCAGACTCAGCGCGCGAGGCCAAGAAATCAGACCTTGCGGCGGGTGATTAATACAGCAGAAAGCCCAGGCTTAGTGAAAGGCCACAGCATCCATAGAGCGTTCCAGCCAGGCTCGGAGTGAAGGTGCTCACACACACACACAATGCACGCCGACTGCCAAGACAGCTTTCGTGACTGCTTCCTCTGGTCCCTGTACGGTTTCACATTCAACCCACTGCGTTTGATCATGCAATCCTGCAACATACTCACATCACCATACCTAATTAACAACGAATGGTGAAGGGAGACACTTACACGCACACAAACACACAATGGCAAGTGCAGTGCATACCCCCATCCCCCCTCGCCCCAATGCTTTCCTGAGCAACATGACCCCTTACTCATGTATGGATTAACAGTGCTGCCTGTCAGACACACACAGTCGCTCTTTAGCCGGGTACCACACACAGTGCCCAATTGCTCAGCAGCAACTCACACACAGTCTCTGCAGGAGAGCACGGCCCAGTCATAAGTATTAGAGAGTGATGGAAAGTTAGAGATGGAAATGGAAAGGAAAACAAACACATATGAGGAAACTCCTTCATTCATTGTATGGGAGTACTGGCAGAAGATGTTTACAACACAGATAGAAACTACTCCAAGCTCCGATTTCATTTCAGGAAACATGATGCACCTAATGATCGGTTTCTGTCAAAACAACAGTCCGACTTGGAGAAGAGGGAAATCCAACAGGGTACGGGAGAGAGAAAAGGGAGAGATATGACATCTTCCCAACACTTTAATGACCGCCTGTCTTCACTGCAGCATGTTGACAAGTTTCACCTCAACAGACTGTTTGTTCCTCTGTCTCTAGGCAGCAGGGTTAGAGGGTTTTTTGCCAACTTCACCTCACAAGTGTGAAAATGTTTACATGGCATCACAAGCCAGCCCCAGTCTGATGAGACGTCAAACTTTCACCCCAGAAAATAAAAACAGGTATGCGTCATCAGCTCTAGTAGGTGCAGTGCTTTCATCTCCATCGCTGCTCTGAAAAACGGAGACTAAAATTCATATATCTGATCGTCGACTATGATTGGAAATTTATTTCAGATGTATTTTTTGTTATATTTGTAGAACTGATCTCTTAAATGTGCAAATTTCATTCGAATTTTAGCTGAAAACATTGAAAATGTACTTAAATTAAAATGTATCAGCAGAATGTGAAGAACAGTCCTGGTGTTAACTGCACAGTTAACCGAGCTAACTAGATAATGGCAGCAACAGCTAGCAGCAGTGACCGGTTATTCAACAACATGCTGCCCCTATTTGTTTTGAAGTTGGTACCTGCCCGTGTGCACTCTTTCACAAGGCTATGCAGATATATTGCTAAAGCTATCAGCAAGCTAGTTGCAAGTATGGAAGAGGAAGTGCAGCCAAAATTTCCCAAAACTAACATACTGGCTTGACAGCGGTGAGTACTAACAATTATGATAATGTTAAGTGATATCTTGTGAATTAATTAATGAGACATCAGGAGGTTTGATATGGTTAGCAAAGACAGCAATCTGCAGCGCAGCAGCAAGAGATTTGTTCAGCAGCTAACTCTGTTAGCACAAAGCACACACCCACAGCAGTGGGTAGGCTAACGGTCACGTCGGGTAGTCTTTTGGGACTGAGGTGAGTTTGGGACGGCTGTTTTACGTGTTTATATGATTGTGGCATTTGACAGAGTTGTTTATTTATGTTTTTATTAGACTTAAAAAAGCTACGATTGTAGAACATAACAAAATGGCCGGTCACACACTTCCTTCCAGCTGGTCAGCGAGAGCAACGAGGCAGTCAGTGCACATTCATGGATTTTGTGGGAATGGCTTTTATAGGGAGGCCTGAAGGGAGGTTGTGGGATTTTCTTTGGATGGATGCTTTCCAAATCTAGCTTGGTCTCTCCATTGTTACCAGCTTTAATGACCTATTAACAAGAAGGAAGTAGCAAAAATATATTGCCAAGGTGTAGGAGGATAGCTTCGTGAGTCTGTCCAGTTATGTGTGACCCCCTCATCATTCACCAGCAGAAAAACAAAAAGATCAGACAGGCCTCAAGGAGTATAAACAAGGGGTGGGCCAAATTATGGGTGCTAAAATGTGGCAGAAAAAGGTGGTTTCTTTGTGCCTGTTTACTATCTAAAAATACAGCAATGCTAACCCAAAGAGCTGCGTGCCCACAAATGTATCTGTGCCAGCACCTTTTATATAAAGCATCTTCATCATCGTCACTAAACTTGTGAAGTGTAATGAGCGTCCTGAACCGTCCAATTACAGATTTTCTACTAACGAGGTAAACAAAGCTTCAAACGCAGCTCAAAACAAAGATCTTGATGAAGAGTCTGCAGTCAGGTAATGCTGGATGTGTCTGAAGCGACGGGGGTGGAAGGTGTTGACAGTGTTAGCGTTTTCCTTGAGGGAGCAGCGCTGGTGTTTTCCCATATTTACGTCAGTATTTACGCATGTGTGTACAGCTCCTTTGAGAGGTTTACATATTGAGGGTAATAGGATAACTCTGGCCTCCACCAGCAGAGAAACAGGTGCTTATCTTGTCAAAGCTGTTGTGCTAAGCCAACCTTTGACCCCTGGTTAAGAGCCAATTGAGAAATTAAAACAAGAAATTTACACGCCGCCACCGCCCCCCTCCCCACTTTTCGCTCTTTCTCTCTTACACATACACTCACAGGCACAAAAAGGCATGCATGTGGAAAAGGTCAGCCAGATGATGAATCATTTTAGAGCTATTTCCCAGTATCCTTCACTGGTGCTCTGCAAGCCAGCTTGCTGAAGAGAGCAGTAAATGAGAAAGACATAAACTGGAATGAAGAGAGACACACAAAGTGGACTTTCTGGCGTTAAGTGGAGGAAAAGAAGATCGAGGGGTGTGAGAGGGGGAGTGGACGGGGAAAAGCTCAGCGCTGTGTGGGGTCTGTCTTGCGTGCGTTCACCACCGGGGTCTGGGTTATTGATTTTCAGGCATGAAGCAGGAATATTGTCCAGGGTTTTGCTTTGCTCCACAGAGCCTGCCAAGCTCTTTCTAGTAAGACTCCTCCAATTACACACGTCTTCCTGTGACAGATAGACTGACACTTACTGCTCATAAATATAACTGTGAACTGTAATGCAACCATATCATAAGACTGAGCAACTGTATCATTAACAACAGTGAGGCTAATCAGGAGATCACTGGACATTTTTCATATTGTTGTGGCATGACTCTGACATTTTAGGTCACTCCAAGATAAATACAACCTAATTTTAGTCATTTTACAGTGAGGCTGTTTCTTTTTTCCTCTAAATCTTTTTAAAAACCCTATGCTACATATGTCTACATGAATAAATGTTTAAATGCACAGGATGTAATTTGCCGCCAGGGCTCTTCGCTATCAAAACAAAACAAAAGAAGTAAGTAGCGTGGGATCATGGGAGTTATTGTCGTCATTGTTAAACAGCCACCATTGCTAATGAAGATTTATCCACATGACTCAGGGAGGATCGTTTACAGATGAGGTAATATATGAAAGTTTTATTCATGTTATGTTTTGCCACATTTGCTGACTTCCTTCCTCACTCTCTGACGTATCATCTGATGTTTTCCCACAAGCTATAGGGACAGGCGACCAAATCAAACACACCTTGAAGAAATTAACAGATTTCTCTGGGAATAAAGATCGTTTGAATCATTTGAGATAAGTGAGATAGTACTCATCTAAACATACAACAAAGGGTGTGTCATTTTTAGATATTTTAATGCGGATATATTATTTTATATCTTTAACACTAATTCAGCTTGCAACATCTCCTCATAGGAGAAACATTATGCTCATTTTCAGGTTCATAATTTTATTGTGGGTTACTACTAGAATAGGTTTAGTTAGCTTTGATTGGTTTAGTTTTATCTCATGTCTCTTTTAGCCCCTCCATTCAAAATACCCAGTCTCATCTGATTGTTCAGCTCACACACGCCTGAGTAAGCGCCGCTAACAACAACAGAGCAGCTGTGCTAAATCAATTCTTTCATGCCAAACCAGCCGCCAGGCATAAATTATACAAATGTGTGACATGGTGATGTAGTGTGATGTCACAAAGTCTCAGGAGCAGTGTTTTCTGTTGGTGCAGACTTTGACCTTTTTACATTTTACAAGATCTTTTACATACACAAGAACATATATGACACACTGATGGAAAAGAAAAAACAAAATAGGTCTCCTTTAATGACGAACTAGTCAGCTTTTTTCACATTCACATTTATTTCACAATTTCCATGTTAAACACAACAACACGCACAATTACACATCAAGAAATGCATTTGGCAGGACTCCTTCTACTGCAAAACCCTTTGACTGTTTCACTGTTGAGAAACCTCTGCTGCTCGAATTACTAATTCTTGACGAACACAGCCAGCGCCCACAGTAATCATTGAGATTCTCTAAATAAGAAATTGATATCATAAGATAACACATTTCATAGCAAAACAAATACTGAGTTTTATGACTGTTTTATGAGATCTAAAATAAGCAGATTGTAGTCTCGCTGATATCAGATTCATAAACGTTGGTCTAGTTATCTGAGTTTATCTAAGTGACTGTTAGGAGAACTCGACTTTATTACCTGTTGTCATGTCAATCATCGTACCGCTCACACACAGACACACGCACACGCAGAAATGCATGCCAACGTGAACTCTCCTTTACACATGCCTAAACACAGATGCATAAACAAGCAGCTGGATGGCTCAAAGAAGTGCTCACGCAGACAAACACAGACACGCGGCACGCGAAGAGCACCAAATTATATGACTTTGAAAAATAGAGTGAAACTCAAGCACATAACACCATTTACTTTATGATACAGCTTTGAATACGAGTCAAAGAAAACACACAAACACCAGTGAATCACATTTAAAAGAAATGTCATCAATTTGCCAGAATGACTCTTTGGTTAATGTGAAAAACATCAATCAAGTGCCACTGATGGCACAGCGGTTCACTTCATAAAAACCCACTTAGAGGGACATGAAAGTTAAACAAATGAAAACGGTCCAGTGTTTTGCCGCTCAAAGAACACGATGAAAAATATGTGGCCCTGCGGCAGATATTGGAGGCCAGGAATAACAGCATGAGGTTTATAAAAAACCTCTCATATGCATGTATTAACACATCTCCTTTACCTCAGCCACCGACTCCTGTAAGTTTCCCTTTTAAAAAAAAGCAGCCTGGCTGACATCCTGACAGCCTCAGTAGCCCCACTGGTCAGGCCTCGGTCCAGACCTGTGGCTCTGAAAATGATTCAACTTGTCACAACTAAGAAATAAATGACGGCCGACTCGATTTGAAGATTTTTTTCATGTCTCCCTTTTGGATACGAAGAAAGCACTAATACATAATTTTTGGCGTACATCAAATAAACTCTCTGATTATCCATATTATAGAAGTGGATATGAATATAAACTAAAACCCCAAAATAAAAAGAAAACACCAGAATGTGATATAAATGTGCAATTTCCCTACTTCTTTTGTGGTTGAGTACCAATAATGTTTAACCCTGCCCTCAACAGAAACAAGCTGTCAGGTGTTTGGGGTTAGTCAAACTGAGCCTGCGTGTCTCCCCAGTAATCTTCAGGTTGCAGAGCAGCACTGTCCTGCTGCAGCCCGAGGGCTCAGGGCAGATCTGGGATGGAGGTTGATAATGAGCAGGGGGATAAAGTAGAGTTATGGAGGTCTTATCACCTTGTGCCCCCAGGTCACACTGCACTGCTGGTGGTCACAGGCTCCTTAATCATTACGAAAACTCACAGCTCTACTCAGCAAACAGGTATTAGTTGTGTATGAAGAGAAGAGTCTGCTGGAAAACTAAATTTCTGGCTCCTTCAGAAGGGTCATAAATAACAGGAAATATTCTCTTTATTGGCTCCAGTTTTATTTATCCTAAATTGTTTGTCTAAAATATCAAATCAAATATCAAATTAACTGCGCGTCCTAGGTCTAGAGGACGGACTGGTCAGCTGAGCTCTATAAACAGCCCCTGGGTGATATCCGCGTTGGGTGCTGCACCCAGGCAGTCGGAGTGAGCTGTGTGGGGGTCAGAGAGGGAGACAGAGATGATGAGTGTGGTGTGGGGTCAGCCAGACCTCAGGCTGTGATTTGTTGAAGTGCATCAGACGGGAGTCGACCAGAATCTGAATAAATCACCTCAGTGGCACCAGTGACAAAACCTTGATAATGCCCCTGTAAACAGGCATCAATTAATGTGAGCTGATAAGTGGAAAATTGTTGAACCTCTTTTACGTCACTTTTTAAATCAGAATCGTCTGCTTTGAATAATAATATCCGGATTATGTTTTGGTCGTAAATATCTTATAGTAACCTTTAAATTACATCTACTCCTTCTCCCTCATTTAATGAAATAATGTGTAATATTTCACATTAAAATGGCTCAAAACAAGTAGACCTTTTTTATTATTTAATATTTTATTTTCTTAAATGTTTTCAACAATGTTTAGACCCGGAGAAATACATAATTTTATTCAGTGTCACGATGTCACTACGATTTCCGGGAGAGTGAGGAAGGAAGTCACCGAACAAGACTAAACGTAACACGAATAAAACTGCAGCAATGGTGGTTATTGAACAGCACAAACAACAACTCCCATGATCCCATGCTACTTTACGATGTCATCAAACTACATTGTTTGTTTTTTGTTCTGCAGCGACAGAAATTACATATTGTGTCTTTAATCTCTTAATATGCAAATATTGTTCTTTGCTTTTTAAGTTTAACAGCTGAACACAAGATGTTTGTTATTCATCCAAAAGTCCGTTCTCAGTATACATATACTTCCACTTATTGTTGGATATTAGACCAACACTGGTTTCCAAACTAGTTGTGATTTCACAAAATCCTGCTTGTACACACATCTTAAACTGAGATCAGTCGAAATTATGAGATAAAATGTAAAAAAAATTGATTGTGAGTTAAAAAGTCGGAATTATTAGATAAATGTTGACTTATAGACTCATAGTTTCAACGTTTTATCCAATAATAATGACTTTTTATTTCAAAGTTTTGACTTTGTATCCAATAATTTTGACTTTTTATCTCAAAATGTTGACTCTTTATCTCTTTATTCTTAACTTTCATCTCATAATTATGACTTACCATTGGAATATTATTTTCATCCAGCTTAGTTTTCATCTTATTTTTTTATTTTTGCAGAAATGGGCTTCCATCCTTTCAGCAGATTAATTAAAAAATGGCTTCCTATTGTGGAGTTCTGCACGGCATCATTCTGCACAGTTATGGTCCGAGAACATCCACGTGAAGTAGCAATACAAGTGAAACTTTAAGCCAGCATCCTCAACACAAGGGTGCAGAGAAAATTGGAAGAGCTTCCCAGCGAACTTGCGATGCTGCCAGTTGAATTTGCGCTGGCACAGCGGGGAATAGGAGGTCAGTGTAACTTGTAGGAGTATCATGTCTGATTCCAGCCAGGAAGAGACAAGCCAGTATTGTCTTACCATTACTATTCTTACTCCCGGCCCACCGCAGACACAGCAGCTGATGAAAAGATTGATTGGAGGAGGTTAAAAAGCCATTTGATACTGCTGAGTTTGATTAAATGCCGTGTTTTGGGATTAAAACAGTATCAGCGAGCAGCGTGGGTGACGAGGAACAGAACTGCCTTCTGCTAATCGCTCTTATTCCACTTGTGAGTTTTCACCCTCTGAGATAAAAAAAAATTGGAATATTTTTCACAGCAAACAAATATTCAGCAGTGGTTCATCAGCGTTTTCATGGCAACAGTGTTGAAAACAGGAGCAGGGCCTCCACTTCTCCCCTCATGTCAGTATGTATCCCATTATGGTTGTACTGTGCGGACAGAGGAGCTGGGCCTGCTCGCCACAGCTTTATTTATTTTACTGTCTTTCATCTGCAAACCACTACCAATCTGCATCAGAGGGAAATCCACTCTGTGTATCCCATAGGTGTCATTTAGGATTGATTCCCTGGAATTAGCAGACGTCAAAGTGGAACCATGTGGCTGTCTGTCTTTCCATCTGTCTGTCCTTACCAACACCTGTGATAAGGCGTCTTTGGACACTGGAGAAATGGCATATTAGTGTCTTTGGTTTACCGCACATTCATTATGGCCTCCAGGGATCCACTGAAGGTTCACCTCTTGAGTATCTGTCAATATCTGTTAGACATTAAGGGCAGAGGTGATAATAAGCAAGTAAAATCAGCTATTATCTAAATCTGAGATAAACGCTTCAGAGGCTCCACCCTCACCAAACCCAGCAGAGGAATGTAACTAAGTACTCAAGTACAAATTGAAGGAACTTGTACTTTACTTGAGTATTTTCCATTTTAGGCAACTTTATACCTCTCCTCTGCTACATCTCAAAGGCAGATATTGTATCTTTTTTTTCTCAAAACTAGTTACTCTTCAGATTACAATATTTTCAAACAGCGATCCTTGCTTTTGAAAAAGAAATGTTCACAGACAAGTTAAAGGTGCACTTCATTGGGAAGATTTAATCAGAAGAGAAAGATCATTGACTGATTTTTTTATGCCAAAACAAACTAAATAAACAAACTCGCTTTATTTTCATGACTGAATAAACAAACTGACCTAATAACACAATTTCATACTGTTTTACTTTGTTTATATGTGGCGGACCCTGCCACCTTTCTAGCTTCAAACAGTGTTCTGGGGACCTTATTTTCCTCTGAGAACCGCTTGTTTATTCAGTTATTTTAAAAATAAATACTACTGAGTTTGTATCATTAACTCATTAATATTGTAAATATTAAAATTCAGAGTTTGAATTTCTTCTCCAAAACTACATAGTGGCCCTTTAATGTTTTAAAGTTTCAATCCTCAGGCCATGTTTAGTCACATCTGCCAACATCCTTCCTCGCTCTCTGACTCTCTCTCAGAAGTTACATACGAAATGTTTAGGATAAGTACATCACATAACAAATATATATATATATATTTAAGGTAAAAAAACAACCTATTAGATTGGCTGAGGAATGAATTGTCACAAAGCTGAAACACAGGGCTGTTTTTCTGAGCTCACAAGAAGTCGACCTTTTAGGGATACGTGGTTCTCACAGGGCAGCAACGCTACAACATATGAAGATCTTATAGAAAATTATGCATTGCTGTAGATTAAACTTCCCAGCAGTATATAAGTAGTTAAAGCCCTAAGCTTGAATTTTTTTTTTTTTTCCAACTTAATCACTTGTGTTTGACTATTTTACATATACAGAGTTATTGAAAATAAGGACATAAAAGATCTATAATGAGTTTAATGCTCCTGTAACTTTCAGGCAGAGGAGTTTTGAGGTCACAAAATGGCTTTTTTTTTGCCAAGATATTTTCTCAGAAAAAACAGAGCTAAGTGTCCATTTTCAGTGGCATTGTTATTAAGTTTGAACTTGGACCATGGGAGATGAATGATGTGGACCCATTGTGTTTTCCAGCTAATAGGAGCAATTACAGGTCATCTTTTGCATTAAAACAATTCAGGGCAAGAAAAATACATAAATAGTTAAGTGTGTTCAAACTCCTATAGATCAATTTCAGAAGCACTAACATAACTTCTGACAGCTTGGGGAAAAAAGTCAGACTGTAAACTTTCCAATGAGCCCAAAACTGTGCCTGTACTCCAAATGGTTTGACGACAGCTTTAAACTTAATTTGGGCTGGGCTGGTGTTTTAGGATAATTTTACATACATTTTCAGATTAATGCAGCAGTTTTATCAACCTGGATACATCACATATAATTTAAAAAAAACTATATATGTTATTGCACTATGACATTATCAGACTTTTACTTGTAATGCAGTATTTTCACACAGCACTTGTACTTACGGATCTGAATACATCCTCAACCATTGGCTGAAACATTCTTAATGAAGCTCATCCACTCACAAAAACACACAACATCTGAGAACGCTGCTGCATTTTGCCTTGATTACATTTTCTTTTCTGTCGTGGAAACCAATGAAATGTCCAGATCCTGCTATAGGAGACAGCATGGTAAACACACTGATCAGCCCAGATGGATTTTTTTTTTTTTTTTTCAGTTTTTGCATGCTTGAGCTCCTCTGGTTCACATGACCTCTTCAGAAAAAACTGATAAACCAGTGTGAATCCACTTATAGCCAAGCAGAGATCCCAGGTCACAGAGAGATAACTGGGCTCCAGCATTTAAGACCATCATAGATCAGCCACAGTTCATTATTGATTATCGTTTTCGAGTGGTGGCGGCCACTTATTTAGATGTGCAGACAGTGCGAGCAGTGATCCATGACCCTTTGGTTGTTGGAGAAATCACATAACAGCGAAGTAAACAACGAGACCACCAACAGATTCAATATTGCTGATTTATCCTCGCTGTGTTTATCATACGAGTCTCAACGCCATCACAGAAAAACAGACAATTCATTACAAGGTCCTTAAGTGGTTCTTTACTTGAATTTGGCCAAGACTTTGAGGCTAAATACAACTCTAACAAAGTGGTTTCACACGTAAAAGGATTTGTTAAGAATGAGACTTATTCTGGCTTCTCATGTGTATTTTTAGTTGGCTTGTTTAGCATCATCCTTACGTTCATTTAGAGAAACTCCTTCACAAGATGCTGCTCACAGATTTAAAAGCAGAAGCATGCCATTCATTTAGTTTTGTGTGTTTGTGTTTTCACATACTGATTTGCGATGGGGATGATTGGATGAGACTTAAACTAACTTGGTGCATGGGGAAACCAGACAAACAAAGCAAGTACACGGACCACCAGAGAAAAAGCGGCTCAAATGAGACCAGAAGAAACATGAACAACCGATTCCAACTTGTGTTAAGTGAAATGTTTTTATTGTAATGAAAATGGAAAACAGATACTAATTCCAGCATTCACTTTTGTGTAAAAAACCTGTAGCTGTAGAACAAATTGACACAACAACAACACGAAATACATCATCAATAAGGTCAAAATAATTTTTTAGAGTACTTCAAAATAAAATATACAGAGTATGTATCACATTTCAATGGAAGGAATGCAGTATTATAGTAATATGGGAACAATTATTGCACAAAACACCCGCATGATTACATTATTACCTCTAAACCTCTAAATATTTGTATGGGATGTGAAAAAAACTTTCCACATCATGGTTTTCTCTTCGCAGATAGAAATTTCGGAGTGTACAGGGTTCACAAATGTAGGTTTTTTTATTACTGGAAATCTAACTATTGATAAGTACATACCGTCCTCACTAGCTGACACTGGGCTGATCTCCACAGTCTGGTGAGCCTATACAGTGCTCTAAAGAAATACTAAATATATGATTACATTTTTCACTTTGTTTCAGGGTCAATCAGTGTACGTACACAGTTCCTACAACTTTTGTCCAGGATCTTTTTTTTAAACAACATGGCATCACTGATGTTTTTTTGACTGCGTGCAGTCACTCGAGCAGTTCCTCCTTCATTTGGCTGAAAGAGAGACCGAGACAGAGTTGACTAATCCAACATGAAACATCTGCCACCTGATTGATTCCTGAATCAAATTGTCCATAGCAACGGCTCCAGCTCGGGCTTTTAAAAGAGCTATTTCGCCCTAATACATGGCCCATTACCAAATGGCCATTCATCACATTAACCCTAGCTCTAGAGAGCTGCCAGTGTCTCAGTCATACAGTGCCACGGTGCTCTCTGTCTCCAGTCAGGACACACTCAGCAGCATGTCCACTTTGCCATGACTGTGTTTACCTCAGGAATACACAAACGCAGCCTGCCGCGGGCTCTATTAACGAAGCGAGAGGAAACCTCTGCTGATGCACAGAACATAGACTGATTGACCCTCTCATGTTATATATGAGGATTACTGTAGAGCGTGCACCTTATTTGTCATTTTGCAGCTTTTACAGTAATGTAAAACAGCATCAAAAAAGCAAAATTTTTCCACTCCACATGCAGTTTATTCAGCATGATTTTCCCTCCACTGTCATTATGAATAATCATGATCTTCCTGATGAGAACACTAAAGGTTGATACTAAATGTTCCAGAGAGGATACAAATGCAACAATCAGCGCACTCATAAAAACAAAGACAACTATATTTTAAAAAATTCACAAAAATAAACACTTTGGCCAAACCTTTAATTAGCACGAAGCCGTGTGCTTTAGCTGGAATTAAGGAGCTTCGGGCCCAGCTGTGGTGAGCCTGATTACTTAATAATATGGTGATAAACACAACTATCAATCAAAGCCTCTGACAGGACTTACAATTCAGGAGAGATCAGCCAAAATAAGAGCCACTGACTCTCTCATTGTGGCCGTGCGTATGGGGGCGTGTAACAGGATACTCGCTACAGTCAGCAATGAAGTTACTCGCACCGGTGTAATGATGGAAAGAAATAGAGTGTCACTTTTATTTACACAGCACTACTGCAGTAACTACAGCCGTCTCTGGAAAACAACAGTTGTGCAATCCGAAATCTAAAGTCGCTCAGTGTGGAGGACGACAGTGACACTGTGTTTGAAACACTGGCCCTCGCCGCAGTAAACACACCTCAGAGTGCAGCGGACGTAAAGTCATCCAGAGCACGGTGCAGCACGTGTTCAGTGAGGTCCATACAGCAAATCACACTGTGAGATCGTTTATACACACAAACACATTTTATAATGCAATACAATGAATTCATGAATATAATTCTCATTATAATATTGAGGGCATAGAGTATACACAAACCTGTTATTCTTGCCGGTTTTAGTATTGGATTTGTATAAACTTTCATGTATTTTGTATTTGAATGAAATCTGTTCACAAATATCACCGGGGCCATTAGAGGTGACACTTTCTGACTCGCTTTCATAAAATCTGCCTGTCGCTTAAATAAATATAACATGCACTTGTATTAAAATCAAATAAACTTTCTTCTAACCTTAGTGCAACTTGGGATAAACTTGTGATAGACAAATTGTCAGGAAAAAATATCAAGCTGGCTTTTAAGTATAAAGAAAGATAACAAAGTGCTGCATAATAGTTCCTAGGGTTGGTGTGAAGTGAGACACTATTTTCTTTTCCTTTGCAGGGAATCATAACTAGACACTTTGTTGGTGGGAGAAATTATAATTTTTCAAGCCTTTTATATTTTTAAAGCAATAAAGCATATTAATGATAATTTAAAGAAAAAAAACGTGGACATTTTTTGTTGATCTCCATTCAACCTGGCATCACTGCTCAGTGCAACCACCAACAAAGTTGGTATGTATGATGTTCCCCCTTCCCAACCTGTTTGAAACGTGTAGCTGGCATCAAATTCAGGATAAGCAGATATTTACAAAAATCAATTAAGTTAATGAGGTATTAAATATATAATCTTGGTACCGTTTATAAATGAGTTTATGTCAATATCAGTTTTATTTGTGTTTTGCACAGTCTCCCAACTTTTTCAGAATCTAGTTTTTAACTCCTATTTTTAGATTTTTATTTTTTTAATTAAATTCAACAATTAAATGCTCTCCTTGTGGCTTTGAGAAAAATAGTTTGAGAACTTTTCAAGATGTCTTACAGAGTGAAATGTTGACATGTCAATGTTGTTTCTAAGTTGAAGAAACATGTTACAAGTGAAGGATAAGACTCTCTAAAATTCAATTTACACATTCTCTCTTAATATTTTTCCCTGCTTATTATATCAGTTTTTACCTCTTGTTCTGACCCTTGGTTGCCTTTTCCTCGACAACACTCTGCCGTGTCACTAATGTTGCTGTTTTCTGTTGGTCGGAGGTCTTTGCAGCAGCGATGACATGAAACAAATTCTGGCTCTCGGAGTTAAATCACTGCAGCTCTGGGGGACTGCAGCTATTCTCTCTCACCTCGCCACTTTTAGCAGACCGTGGCTGATTTCCTTCCTTGCGTGACTCCGGAGTGTAAACACACAGCCAGAGTGACTCATCACTATTTCTCACTTCCACGGTCTGATGTAAACACACGAAGGGGTCAGGTGTCATGTTGGGGTGGCGAGTGGGTGGGGTAGAGGAGGGGGGGGCAGTATGTCTCCCCATAAGACATCTTCCATTCTCCGAAGAATTCACAGCTTCCTGTGGCCAAAGCCGCACGCCTGCCCACTTGGGCCTGGAGGAAGGAGAAAGAGAAACACGGTTTGAAATAGAGAGAGACACGGACAGACGATTTGGGTGATAGATTACCTTCTCTAGCACAGTTCAACAAAATGGAAAGAATGCAGTCGTGATGAGTCTGTATCTCTTTTCTCTCTTTCTTTTACCACAAGAAAAGAGTGATGGTTGGAGACAAGATGGAGGGGATGGAGTTGGGTTTAATTGTGTGGCACAAATGAACTTCACTCTGTTTCTTCTAGTGGGAATTTGATTTATAAGTCCTGAAACCGTGTTTACAAGCGCCTGCCAACGTGTGCTCTGTGCAGACTGGCACTTTGTTCAAATGGGATGTCTAAGAAAGTCCGGATCAGCACTCTGCCCTCTCGAGCCCGCCGTTATTGCATGGCAGTCGGGGTTGGAAGGGAGGGATAGCCACTTCCTTTCAGGCCCCAATCTGAAGAAGGGCCAAATACAGTGCAGCATCAATCACTTTGCACTCTGCAGCTTTCCCAGTGCCATTGTTACAGAGCAGACCAACGGAAAGAGGCCGGTAGCAGGTGGAAATAAAAAGCCCTCTGACAACTATAGGCTAAGATTCCTCCCAGGATCATCACAACATTTACAGAAGCCGAAGGGAGCAACGTCTGGCTGCCAGCACACACAAATATTTAGTCAGCAACATTCTCATATGTGCCGATACAATAACAGACGCAGCCATTGACAGCCATTAAAAAAACAGAATTACCGATATATTAATCTGCCTGTGCACGTGAGGCACCCACGGACATACAAATGTGTGCAGAAAAACAGACAGGTAGAGGGACGCGTCTTTGATTGCAAACATAGAAACGTCTTCTTCATTCTCATATTCGCTGGATTGCTCCGCTGAAACGACGATTAAATTGTGGTTCACAGCAATCAAGTGTAATCAACATCAACCTTTATTAGATGCACTTTACCAGAGGATCGTGAACAGGAGCAGATGATGTGATGTGAACGGATACAAACAGCCTGCTAATTGTTGCAGTAATACTTGTTTACTTTTCCTGTCATCCGACTGACACAATTTGCCACAACCATCACAACCCTTCCCTCTCACAGCCATAACTCAGTCAAATTAAAACACGCAGACATCAGACACACACTCCACAATCATACCAACCATGTGTCCATAAACATCCTTAAGTCCAGCTGACACACACGTAAATAGGTGCTCTTTACCACATCTAATCTTGACTCATTATCATCAGATTCAGATTTTTTGCACAGATTTCTGTGTTTTCTGTACAGTGCGAATAGAAACTGCTAGCAGCATAACTTCTCATGATGCAGATTTGCCAACAATAAGCTACATGCTAGGAACACAGGTGTATAGAGTTTTGAGTTTGACACTCAGACATTCAGTGGTGGTCATGATGGTGTTGCACAGGTGTTATTTAAACCTCAAGGTATAATATTGAAGTCTGTGATGTGAAGCTTGGTGTTAAATTAAAGGTCAGGAGAGCAAAATTTCTCTTCTTTTTTTTTTAAAGAGAAAATGGTAGACGCTTTTCCATCTGAGTTTTCACTCATTATATATGAAACATCGAGCTATTAAATAAAACAACATGTTAATATATCCTGCTTAATTTCTGCATTTTAATGCAGAGTTCTATTGGTTAAATACTAGTTCAATATTTCATCTCAATTTCCCTGTTTTTTATATCTTCAACTTAATCATGCATTATTTTATTTTTTTTAGGTACATTTTTGAATAAATTCTGTTTCTCTACATGTCTGTGAAGATTCTCATCAAGCTCATGGTCCAAGGAGGGTTGAATCTCGGGAGACAGGACTTGGTTGGAGACAATTGAAAAGATTCTGCTTTTCATCCAATGGGCTTCATCAGTTTCCTCTGCGGGATCATGATCAAGATCATTGATAGCACATGGTTCGTTTGTGCTCCTGGCTGTGTTATTTTGTATATTTTGTGAGGAGCTACACTTAAACATATACATATGCAGAGCAGAAACGGCACAAGAAAGAAAATAACACTCAAAAATTGATATGATTGATATTGAAATGTTGTGAAATAAACAGATACAGACTGCAGATTTTGCTTCGTCCTGTTCTCCACCACCAGACCAGCCCTTCCATCACACGTTGCATTTTAACGACTACATGATTTATGCCTCTCTTGTCCTCACTTCAGCCTCTTCCTGTTTCTCTCCCTGGCACTGCCCGCTGCACCCACCACCTCCCCCACAGCTATACTCCTCTCTGTATAAGGATCATAGGCTAAAACCTGGCAGTATCGCTGTCACATGATGCCCATGCGTGTGATGCTTCGCTGGGACCCCCCTCCACTCAGGAAATGCTCTCGGCCTTTTTCCCACCCTAGTGTTCCGCTGCGGAGAGCTGGGCATTACAACCGAATCCAGTTACCGTCCCAAAGCATTCCTGACTGATTCCAACCACTGCCTGGCTCTGAGTTCCCACAGACAATGAGGATATGCTATAATTTCAAACTGGCAGGAGCGCTGGGTATCAAGTTGTGAACTACCAAAGCTGTTTATGGCAGAACAGAGGAGTTTGAGCTCCACAATAGGCAATTACCATGCCCACTCACCCCCCTCCCCTGCATTCAATTTGTGGTTTGTCTGTAGGTGGGTTCAGTTGTGCGCAGATTAAAAATAGCCAGCCCATTCCAGACAAAAACTGCGAGAGACATGGAACACACATTGCACAAATGATATCTCCCATTGTGGTGTACTGTTTGGGAATTCTTAATTGCTTTTTCCGAAGCTGCTTGCCACAGGAAAATCCCCCTTCAGAGTTAAGAAAAAAAGAGTTGGTGGGCTGCGCGTAAACACCATACACATTATGTAAACGCACATGTAAACACGTACGTATAAACCCATGTCACCCCGTGTGCACCCATCAAACTGCCATCAGAGCGAGTATCAAAGGAGCTAACCTGCAGCAGAGCCAGTTGCGGCCTGCATCTGCTCTCCCCCCCGTCTTTTGTGATCTCCACTGTGGTTTCTGCTTCAGCTCTTATTATTGATGTCTCTCCCTGCATCAGACAGACCATGATGGACCGGCCCTGGGAGGTGTGCAGGGCTGCAGGGTGGGGCAGCAAGCAGGCTCCCACTCACTGTGTGGGACTAAATCCTCCTCGAGAAGCCACAGCAGAGCAGAGAGGAATGGTGAGGCGTCTGAAGGAAAATTTTATGTTTTCACTGGACGATTTCTGGGAATTAGGGACTGGATAGCAAAGCACAATATGTTTTTAATACTGCTTTAACCCAGCAGGCATTAAAAATAAAAATAACACTGGTTACACGTTATATTTAGGTCCTTGTAATAAGCGTTTAGTAATAGATAATAAGGCCATTTTAAAGATTCTTATGAATATAACTGTGTGTTAGTAAGAAGTTAACTTTCATGTAAGTGCATATAAATGTCTTATAATCTCACAATAAATGCAATTGATTGATTGCTTCAATTAGCACTTATGTAGTATTATTACACAAAATAATGTTAATAAGCATATTATGTAAGATGCTTATTAAAATGTGTATGTTAATTAGGGCCCAACACACTCTCAAGTGTGTCACACCCCCTCTCCTCTTCCCTACTACTCCCCCACATATATATATATGTACATGTATATACGCTGGGTTGCCTATATTTTGTATTTTGGGTGTGGATGCCTGTTTCTTGTGCATCATAATTTTGTTGTACATTGTATAATGACAATAAACTTTCAGTCTCCAATCTAATCTAATTACTTACTATATTATTACAAGGGCCTTCATCTAAAGTGTTACATTTAATATAATAACTTAAATCTTTTTTTTTTCAAACAGGATTTATTTGATTAAAACTTCATCATGGAATTTAAAAATTAACTGCATGAAGATAATGGAGCTGAAGGGCTGGCTCTGTCTGGTGATCACATACAGGTGCTCTTTGGAAACTTCAGGTGTACTATTCTTGTGAAAGGTTCATTGCATAGATGAAATATAATCATGATAATATATATATATATATATATATATATATATATATATATATATATATATATATATATGTATATATATATATATAAATAAATAAAATGCAAGTCTCCTTGAAAAACTATCCTGGGCACACAGTGCTCTTGACTGACCCCGATGAAGACCATGTTGGTCATTTTAAATACATGTTGCAATGTAAAATACTGGCATTTTAAATTTACACAAATCCTACAGTGTGCCTTGGATTGTTTTAGAAAGAGACTTGCATTTTATATTTCTTTGCAAGAATATATTTTACCCAAGCAATGAACCCTTCACATGATGGAAGATCTAAAATTAACTGCCTTGTAGAAAAAAGAAAATATGTTAAGAATTGTTCCCAAACACATTTATCCAGCGATGTAAGAGTGTCCTAGTTTAATTATATTCACTCTAAAAGAAATTAAAACATCATTTTCCTTCCCCTTATACACAATCGTCAGCTAAACAGGTCTGAAGACCACACACAAACACAACAGTCGAACCGAGGGAAATGTACATATTTCAGAGATGACATTTTTTTCCTTTCAATATTAAGCTTAAATGTCTAAGTGTATATAACTTTAATTAACTTTGACGAGCAAACAAAAGGGACAATAATGGATAATGTTGGACTTTTATTAGCCTATCCCATAGGTTGTATTTGTATTAATATCTTAGAATGTGTTTCAATAAACCAAAAACAAATATCCTTTAAAAAACAACAACATTTCTTTGTAAAACTGGTTAAAAATTCAGGAATATTGTTAAACAATTTCTAATCTATCGCCTAAATTTACAAAAACCATACAAATACAAAGACAGCAGACATTTGATCCAACACTGAACCCACAATCACTTGTCTTTCTTAATGCTCTGACATGAAAGTGAGTAAATTATGCTTATACTTTGGATTTTACACGAACAACAGTTCACCCAGCTTGCTGGATTACCAATCTGCTACGAGCAGGTATTTAAAAATCTGGAGCATTTTCTCTACGAGTGCTAACCACATTTGGACAGTTTGGAATTTGTAAAACCTCTGAACCTGCCAAAACCTCCCCACTGCTGTCCTTCATGTCAAATTATGCGGTGCTGCCTAAGATCACAGAATAAACCAGGACGAATTTTACATATGCATTTATTCTTTTTCTTTTATTGTCTCGTCAACATGACGCTGTCAAATAGAGACGATTTTGAGAAATGGACCAAATCTACTTTCAACACTTGAGGAATACTGAAATGAGTAAATGTCAATCTGAAGATGTGAGTGGGTTATCTTTGATTGGACAGTACAGCACACCAGGGACTGCTGCGGGGAAGGCCTGTGGAGATTTGTTGAAGAGGCTTGAGTTCTCACAACAACGTCTGTACCAGTGACTCATGTATTTTGGCACGATGAGCTCACTGGGGCTGTTTTTAACACAAAAATACACAAATACTTCGCGTCGAATGCTCCATTATCCAAGATACACACGTCAAAGGAGCAGATTACGTAAAGCTGAGATCACTGTGATATTTTGATGACGTCTCAGATTACAATGAGTTATTTCTCACTTTATATGATCCGATATTTAATTTAAATCCCTGATATTTAAGTGTGATGTGCAATTACATGTTACTACATCCAGACATCATCGGCGACATCCAATTAGCAACAATAGCTCAAGTCTGTGATGTATAACTGCGCGTGTGCTGCTGCAGGTGTGCAGACAGGTGGGCGTTTATCTGCGTGCCAGATGTGACGCGTTCACTCTATCAACCAATGAGAAATAACCACAGGAGCCGCAGCCACAGACGATAAAATGTCATAATTGTGTAAATTAAAGTCCATTTACAGCGTTGCGTAAAAGGATTATTAGAGACTGAACATGATGACACGTTGGTGTGTAACAAGTCCGAATATTTTTAGGAAAAAATAATAAAGACAAACTTAATTCTTACCTAACCTCCTGGCACGTTGTTATCAGCCGCCCTGTATTATAAAGTCCGTTAATAAACTTGATTATCTACATTTCAGATTACAAAAACAGGATTATATTCACGCCTGAGACATTTTAACAAATAAAATGCGATGACATATCCGATAATGCCTCACATCAGACTGTCACACCTGCAACACGACGCACGGGCTGAATATTTTACCTTACATTTCGTTTTTATCGCTTTAACTTCAACACGGTCGCAGCAGGGTCAGTGATGCTCATATACAAGCTGGTTTGGACTCACTGTCATGCGTAAAGGCGCTTGGATGAGTCCATGGAGCGCATTTAATAAGTCGATCTACATGCTTTGCCAAGGGACTACTTTCTTCCGCGCCTTCACACACAACAGCAGGGCGCAGAGCAGATATCTCGCCAAGAAAATTAAAAAGTCATCGGGCGCACTTGCGCTGCAGCTGATTACTGGAGAGGGTGGTGCCCATCAAATACACTTCAGATCCATGGAGAGACCCAACGCGCGCAATCAGCGGTCTGCTAGCAATCCCGTCCTTTTCTCGTTCACATAAACACCACTTAAACGAAAATATACACGGCCACCTACAGCGCAGGGAAAGTGATGAGGGGGTACCCACCTCGACATTACACTGTTTTCAATTAAAAAAAAAATCATGAGTTTGGAGACAGTAAACTTAAAATCACTTTTATACAATATTCATAGTTTAATTATAGAAAATTGAATTTATACGATTAATATAAATTTAAAAAAGAGTATAACAATATATAAACATGACATTTGTTTATGTCAGAGTGCCTGTGACGTAAAGTTGAGGTGAACCAGCAGCAGGTTTATTTTCTAAAACGCACTTTTGTTTCATCTTCTGCTCGAAACTGACAGCTTGTCACTTGCACGCGTGCATCAAACTCACATCATTTGAGTGCTTGTCCTTCACACTTTTAGTCCTGCATAACACTAGAAAATAAAACAAACACAATCAAAGATATCTGTGTGCTCTGAGGCTGTTAAAAAAAATCAGGCTCATATCAAACTCCATGAGGCCCTCTGACATTCGTAATTTCGGAAATCAGCCATGTTCACGAGTTTCAGCTTTTTACCTTTGTATTGTATTTATATATTAATTTATTGGAAATACATTAATACACAATAAACACTTCACTTGTTTTCTCTCCAGATTTTCTCAGTTCACAAACAACTTTTTAACAAATGACATCACGCGCGTGCTGTAAGAAGTCAAACATTTAATTTTCGGGGGGGAAGTTGTTTTGCTCTTTAACCGACTTTCTATTAATTTTGCTTCAAACCCTGATTCAAGTTCAAGGCGGATGAACTTTAGCCACTTGATCGATCACTCTGTCGCCGCGTCCTCCAAACAAAGTCCCTGCGGCCTCTCGCTGACCCTCTGCGGCCCTCCTTCACCACACGAACTGGCTTATTCCTCAAAGACGATTGTTTGTCAAGAAAATTAAATATACACGTACACTTACACAGTTTCTGAGCCGCTTTAGATCAGGCCTCTCCGCTTCAACAATTAAATCTGTGTCCGTGAGGCCAGATCACATCACACTGCGCACCGCTGCTGCAGCTGTTGGATCTATAATCCGCCGGGTGTAGTCGCCTAATTGGTGTGAATAGGCAATTATTTTAAAGTTAACCGTGTCGTGTGTTGCTTGTTTTGATAATTTAGCTCAATGTAGCCTCGGACACAATAAAGTATTACGATTTAAATCTGCAATGATGAAACTAAATCATCAAAAAGGCGCTGCGAGACTAAACTGAACGTCCTGTAAATATTAAAATACTCTGTCTGAGAATCATGTTTACGTCGTACAAGAACAAGGCCTAAATTATCTACTGTGGGCCTCTTGCTGTAGTGTGGCACTGTGCGAGACTTTAAGTTGACTGAAGGAAAAGTGCAACCAACGAGAAAACATTTACATGCACGTTTGTGCAACAACGCGATTTTAAAATGGCTCCAAAATGGGTTTGAGTGCACTAAATAACGGTAAGACAGTCCGGAAAGCCTGTCAGGACTGTGCACTCTGCGGTGTACCTCCACCTAAGTGGCCGAGCATTCCTGAGGATGCAGCGCTGTCAAATATTTCATGATGGGACGTCATGGAAAAGTGCATGACTTCGTCTCTGCGACGCAGCAACGGGGGAGCTCTGACCTCGGGACTCGAGCCTCGGTAATGACGAACATAATGTGCCACCGACGCTGTTATGGCAGCTATTTCCTCTGAGCGGGTGAAATATTCTGAAATTATGGATTTATTAAAGACTTTTGATGATGGGAGTACACCATGGCACTGTTAGGACACTTGTTATTTTCACTGTATTACCACTATTGAATATTACACTTCAATAACAGCTTATCTTAGGTAATAAAAAATAACTGATTTTGGGTGGAGGAAGAATGCAGTGGGGAGTAGCGCATCACCATCCAACACTGATGGCGTGCGTAAACATGTAACCACGGACACTGGCTTTGAACGCACGTGCGAGTAAGAAATGTATACGCAGGTCGACATATAACAAAGAAAGAATAACATGACATGGGGCGAATGAGCGTATGAGCAGAAAAAAAAGCGCCCTAATGGAATGAAGTCATCAGCGGTAATTAAATGCAGTGGGCAGAAGAGAGTACGGGCGCGCGCCTGCCCCTGGTGCGCGCTGGGTGGTCCGCTGAGCTGATAAATGTGTGGCCCTCACTCCAGGCGAGTGGCCGAGCAGGCAACCGGTTAAAACAATACTTGCATTCATTTATCCATGGGTTTAAATCTCCTCTGCAACAGCAAAAACTAACAGTGGCACGTCTGTCACCTTCGGGCTGACAAAGAAAATCTGACAATGAATTGTTTTCTCGCTTTCCCTGCAGCAAACCGCCTGGAAGAGAGAAGGAAAAAAAGCGGGACTGGGCAGTTCCGGTAAATATCAATAAACCACTCCATGTTTTATATCGGAATTAAATTTAAATGTTTCCTCAAATTGAACTCATAAACATACTGTCACGATATTCTACGGGAAAAATATTATAGGAGCTACTGGTGACCTTTACGCACAGAAAGTCTCCAAACATCGTCTGGTTTTACGCACAGGGCAAACATTGTTTTAAAAAAAAAAGAAAGGAAAAGAAAAAAAAACGTTCATTCACTATTTTCTCCGCTGTTATTTTCCATTGTGTCAAAACTAAAAGTCATCGTGAGCACGTATTGGAAACAGCAACGCCGACAGAGACCAGAAGCACGACAGGCTCACGGAGAGGCAAAAGGTTGCAGGCTGAGGCAATCGAGATCTCCAGGGAACAATAAGCAACCTACTGTCAACAGTTTTAGGTTATGGAGTGATCGTCTTTCAGTAGCTCTCGCTCACAGCTGTATAAAAGGCAGTAAAACGAGGGAAAAATAAGCGTTTCGACCTTGGAAACACAAACAGACAAACAAACAGATGCGCATCCTCTCCTGGGTAAAACACAACTCAGTCGAAGCAAAACACATTCTGGGGAGTTTAATTTGAGCTTCATTATTCTGATTGTTCTCTGAGATATTAAACAAACTGAACACGTCTGGTTTTCCACTCTGTCACTAAATTCTTATTTTCTGCCTGATGAGTATTAAATCCACTTTACCTTCATTTCCGAATCATTCGATGGCAAAACTCCCCGCAGGAGTCGATCCTCAAGTCCCCGTCCGAGTTTCTGTGCTCACAGCTCGGCAGAGCTTCCACCTCACTCCTCCTGCGTCCCCTGCGTAAATATTATGACTGCATTACACAAACAATATTCATGTGTAAAAACGTCCCAACATCTTACATGAGCCGCTGCGAACAGACGGGCATATCGCATCAGATTGAGTATTAGCTGATCTAAACGGGGCTTTTGCTTGATTTTTTATTTAAAGAAGGCCAGGGAAAATGTTTACATTCTGCTGTATAAACATCCTGCCCATGTTCCTGTCTATCTTTTACAGAAATCAGGAGGGTGGTGGTGAATATGAGGGGCACGCTCTCTGCTAAATGCTTTTCATGACCTAAAAATGTTTTAAGAAATATTTAATACGTTTAATAAGACGTGAGCAGACATGACCTGCTGGCCGTGCTGGTGCATCAAACATGTGGCCTGAAAATGGAGAGATGCAGTTTGCACAGCAGGTTTGTTGAAAATGCAGTTTATATCATAATATTCTGCGTTTAAAATGAGCTGAAAAATAAAAATAAAGTCATATTAGATAGCAAAGTAACGTGCATCTAAAGGCCACAGCCAGGATATTTAATCATCGTGTGATTATGTAATAAATTATAATCCATCTGCAGCCACGTCGTTCTGTTCTGCATCATAAAATAGTATTATGGGTTTAAACAGGCTCTATAAGAGATATATTCCCTATTTCAATGTAAGGAAAGGGGGAAAAACACATTTCTCTGAAAAGTGAACGCATACAGATGTGCATGCTCACAGCCCACCACTGAAGTAGGAGGGAACTGGGCGGGTCCCAACGTTAGGATGGCCAAGACATCCAGCTTCCAATGCGCTGATGGCAACAGATAAGTAAAAAGTGAGCTCCTCGGACGCACGACAACACACCAACTGAAGTGGAAAGCGGCTCCTGTTCTGCTCCTTATCCCATTTTCGGACGCTGCGTAGCCTACGAGGCGGTTCGGCTTCAGACTGCTGCAGGACTGAACCAAACGGAAGAAGTTACGAAGAGAAGTCTCGTCTTTGGTTCGCGCGTTAAGTTTACCCACTTCTTTTTTTTTTGGCTCTTTATGTCAGCGAATTTGTGTCCAACTTTGTAGTGTTGGGAAGGTGGAAATCAACCATTTTCGTTTGCCATCTCGAAGACTAAATCCTACCAATGACGGCAGAGGTCCAGCAGCCCCCAGCGCAGACTCCTGCTCAGAGCAGCCCGATGTCTGCTCCGGAGAAGCCGCACGGACAGACGGCGGTGATGGAAACCGCCTCCTCCACTACGAAAACCAAAAAGACAAACGCAGGGATCCGCAGACCCGAGAAGCCCCCGTATTCATACATCGCTTTAATAGTCATGGCTATCCAGAGCTCTCCAACCAAGCGCCTGACGCTGAGTGAAATATACCAGTTCCTACAGAGCCGCTTCCCGTTTTTCAGAGGCTCATACCAGGGATGGAAGAACTCCGTGCGTCACAACTTGTCCCTGAACGAGTGCTTCATAAAGCTGCCCAAGGGCCTCGGCCGGCCAGGGAAGGGCCACTACTGGACTATCGACCCGGCTAGTGAGTTTATGTTCGAGGAAGGCTCCTTCAGAAGGAGACCCAGGGGCTTCAGGCGCAAGTGCCAGGCGCTGAAGCCCATGTACAGCATGATGAACGGCCTGGGATTCAACCACATCCCCGAGTCCTACAACTTCCAGGGGAGCGGCGGGGGCCTGTCCTGTCCGCCCAACAGCCTGTCTCTGGACAGCGGGATTGGGATGATGAATGGACACTTGGCAGGTAACATGGAGGGGATGGGTCTGTCCGGGCACACCATGTCACACTTGTCGACCAACGGTGGACATTCCTACATGGGAAGTTGTACAGGATCCACTGGGAGTGATTATCCCCACCACGACAATTCCGCCTCCCCTCTGCTCACCAGCGGGGGAGTCATGGAGCCTCACCCCGTCTACTCGAGCTCAGCCTCGGCGTGGGCCCCGGCCCCCTCGGCCTCGCTCAATAACGGGGCCTCCTACATCAAGCAGCAGCCTCTGTCTCCTTGTAATCCAGGGGCGAACCCGCTGCAGCCGAGCCTGCCCACACATTCACTAGACCAGTCGTACCTGCACCAGAACGGGCACAGTACTACAGATTTACAAGGTAAGCTCAATGTGATCCCCGCTAATTTAAAACTGCAGAGGATTTTATGAAGAGAACAAGAAAATATATGATGCAGGGACATTTAGAAAAACAAGGACCAAACCATTTAATTACTAGAAGGTCTAAATAATATTTTATTTCTAAGATTGTGATGGTCTAACGCCAAAGGTGGGCCTGAAGGAAAAAATATCGAGCCTGACACAACCTTATTTGTGTATCTCTATTTTGAATGTCCTGTCACCAAACACAGAAGAAGAAATCAGTTCATCAAAGGCATTAAAGCAAATGATGCAACCCCGAAGAAAACACACATTTCTCCCACGAAAATTAAGCTTCATCTCCGTCCTGCTTCCAATTAAACAGACTTCACAATAAAATCCAGATATCAGGAGGGTTTTTTTTACGCACGGTTTCAGTTTCTGGAGAGAGAAAAAAAAAAAAGAAGAAGAAGAGAGAGAGCCACGAAAGGGCAGGGAGGGTCTGCCGGGACAGTTTAGAGCCGTGCCAATCTCCGGGCAAGAAAAACAAGCGCGGTCAGGACCAGCCTGCCTTGCCCCGAGGCCGCGGGTCCTGCGGGACTGGCGTGCAAGAGGGCCACTGTCAATTAGCCCTGCGAGCCCGCCTCCGCCTTTTGACAATCTTAATCGTGCTTGCTAAACGGACTGCGGGTCTAGGAGGAGTATATAACAGAGTGAAGGTCTTATCTGGCCTCTGCAAATTAAATTTAAAAAAATTCTCTCGATGGATTTTCGGGAAAAATGTTCGATGCAGGGCCTCAAGAAATGTTGGAGGAAGAGGTGTGAAGATCCTCATTTTAATTTAACATAGCTGTATAAAGTGCCTACAACATTATTATTATTATTATTATTATTATTATTATTATTATTATTATAAGTGGATCCAGAAAAAGCTAAGTCAGGACCAGCTGCTCCACAGGAAATGTCATGGATAATTGACAATTAATTACCAGTTAAAGCAAATGTGATAATTTTATTATTCTAAATGTTTTTTCCAGAGGTCAAACTCTTGTCTCGTGACTCTAAATACTTCCCTGTTTTTTAACCCATGTTTTTTAAAACCTTTTCCTCGCAGGTATTCCTCGGTACCATTCCCAGTCTCCGAGCATGTGCGACCGAAAGGAGTTCGTCTTCTCCTTCAACGCCATGACGTCCTCGGCGATGCACTCACCGAGCAGCAGCTCCTACTACCACCACCAACAGGTCGCCTACCAGGACATCAAGCCCTGCGTCATGTGATGCCTTCACGGACACTGTGCAGACCCAGAGGCCGGTGTGACAGCCTGGAGCCAGGCGGCGGGGTGAAGCGAAAACGAGTAAAATAACCACTGAGAGAGGCCTGCCCCGGCCCCTGGAGACAGCTCACTGCTTCAAGTAGCCCGGACTACTTTTCTGTACTGTTTTACGCACCATGCGGCAAAGACGCGGAGACATGCCCATCACAAAGCAACCACGTAATAATAATATATAATAATACAAACTTTTTTTTTCATGCATCTACATCGACCAGCGGGGTAAAGACTGGCTGTATGAAACCCTGCTGCTGTTTGGTACTTAGTCCTGCAGAGCGGATGACTACCATTTCACACTTCTTGTTCATGTTTATTCTTCTTGTTAAATAGGCCAATGTAAAGAAAAAAAAAAATAATGCACACGTCCAATTTTCTCCGTCTGAAGTTTTTAACCTTTATTTTCTTTGACAAATTAGACTGAGGCTCTTTGTTTCATGTTTTTTTTTTATTTTGGACTTTCATACCAGCGTTGAATTTTCGAAATGAACAATAATGGACATCGCATACACATGTCCATATATACTGTGTAAAAAATGATGAAGGCACTTTTTTGAATAGCCTATAAGCGCAACTTTTTTATTTATTCTGTAGGCCTACATATTTTAAAATTCAGGCGAATTGGCCAAGGAGGTATATGCTTTATTGGCAATATTTGTCAGAACGCTTGTTATTTGTTTTAAAATGAAAAAATTGAGGATATATTGTAAGCACTGTTATGTCGTTTGTGTTAGATGTATGTAGACCATTACTTTCAGCACTGTATACTTATATTTTGTTAGGAAAATTAGCAGTCCATCAATGAGGGCTGATCTTTAGGCTATATTACAACAAATCATTTGTAAGAAATAAAATATATCTGTTGGGCTGTTTGAGCTCAAACCCACCAAAGAACGAGGCATATTTCGATTTAATGACACATCCATAATTCATGGGGAATATTTGGGGACACAAGTCGGTGAGCATTATTACACAATCATCCCAAAATTGTAGTTAACAGTTAAAATAATTTAACAGGATTATTTCAAAAATGTGAAAAGCTTGCAATTAATTAATCAATCAAACTAAAAAAGGAGGACAAGCTGATTTAAAGTGGGTTTAACCTGCTAAATATTTGGTGATATGGAAGCCAAAAATTTAAAGCACAATATTCATATAATGTCTAAACTATAGAATAAATGGTGTCTTGTTATAATGCACTTCGTCGTTGCCTGTTTTTGTCTGACAGGAGCAGCTCATGCCTGTTGTTGTAAAGTGACGTTAAATTATCACATCTTTTTAATTATTAACTGATTAGAGATTTTGAAATAAATGGTTTTAAAGTTCAATGGTATGGTGTGAAACGAGAGTGTACGCCGCAATTAAGGCTGGAACAAACCAGACGCAGAGATCTCGCCCGCCTGGGGTTACAGGGTGAAAACCTGCAGCTCTGCTACGTTAACATTTATTTTCCTTAAGTGCATTTTGTCTGCCGTGCAGTTCAGGGGTCCAAGATGCGTATACTTTTTGAAAATGTAGACAAATGATGAGGTTTAAGAAAATAAAAATCTCAAATTAACAAATTATAAAAAAAAAGAAAAAAGGTTTCTCCTCTTAAAAACTCTTTACATTTGAAATATCACAGAAAAGTCAACCTGAAAATGCAGAGGAATAAGATGCAATGAAACATGCACAAATGATGAATAAGTGAATGTCTGATTACGCCATGAAAATGCTACAGCCACTAGTCACACTACAAAAGGCACGAGCGAGTTCTCTCTTCATCAGATTTCTTATTTGTTTATTATAAGAGTTGCAAAAGTCATATTTGTTAGTTTCATCAGCTACTAAAGATCTGAAATGACTTAAGTTTCGGGTTCAGAGAACTTTGTAATGTTGAATCTAAAAACAGGAATGTAAAAAAAAACATGGTGGACAGGGATCTATTTTTATGACCATCCTAATTCTGTCCTGCACACCTCCTGGAAGTTAGATAAAGTAGCCGAATTGTAATTTAAGAAGTCGCCTCACTCACTTTGTTTTGTAAGTAATGCTGTCGAGGTGTACGCTCACACATACAGCTGTACCTCTGGTTGTAAACACGCTGCGTTTTAATACTCGTGAAGCTTTGAAATCTCACAACATGACCACCGACTGAACCCCAGTAAAACGAGCATGCCATCGAGCACAGGGATGAGGCGGCTCAGCAGCAGTGGAACGGCACATTAACAGACTGATGACATTTGCTGACGTTCAGAGCTCTGGTGGGGCCGAGGGAGCGAGATGGGGCTCCACAGCTGTTCCCTCGCCCAGGCCTGGATGACAGCTCCATAAAAAGCCAGAGGCCTGCTCTGTGTAGACGGACATGCTGTGTTGCTTGTGTCTAAATACAATCGACAGTTCAGTGAAAACAGGACACTTATCTGGTACTGCAGACTGACACAAGAGTGATCAGTGACCAGGTGATGGTCTGTGCAGTGGGAACATTACAGGGGGAATAATAAGAGGTTACTTGTTGCTTTAATCTGAGTCGTACATAAATTACTTACTAGTATTTCAGTTTGTTAATGGGTTTGAAAAACAACCACTACTGCTGCAGACAGATTTTCAAAACAAGACTTTAAGGAACTCAAGAAAACAGGAACTGGTCGCATAATCCAGAGTTTTGCAGAAGATCTAAAACAATTTAAAGTTTAAAAAAATGTATTTTCTTTGTATTTGTGTGAGATCCATCAGTTTACCAAGTTTTGTCAAAATCTGATCAGTTGGTCTGAGATATTTTGTTTAAAGTTTAAATACCGTCTCTCCACGAGGACAATCTGTGTTAGCAGGGAGGATATTATCAGGGGCAACAGGCTCAGTCACAACTGGACAGTGAGTTGGGATTTTACAAAGTTCTCAGTTTGATCAACAGAAGTGTACTTTCTCAATTGCTGTAAAACAGCATGGCAATGCGACATCCCTCAAACGTTTGTTAAAATAGTAAGTAAGATACGTCGCAGTTTTGTTTAAGACATTAAACCGGTACCAGTGTAGTCACATGCCTTAGTAGAGACAAAATATGCATTAAACACACAGAATACAACGAATATGTTGTGAGGGTTTTTTAATCAATAAACAAAACAACAACAAATATGACAACAAATATATAATGTCTTAAAATATTCAGAGAAAACCAAAGCAAGGAGTCAAAACGCAGCTCAAACAAGGCCGAACAAATCTCTAAGTGTGTTGTTTAGATGTCTATAATCTTCATCTAGATCCACATCTTCATTGTCAAAATACATTGATAGATTATCATATTTAGAAAATATCAAAATCCTGGGTTATGTGCAGGGACGAATTGTACAAAGTCTCAGCTGAGTCAGAATCATCATCACTAAGCTATGGCCATTTAAATGCATTATATTGTGTTATACTGTGCGTTTACACGTCTTATAAATTTGGTTGAAACTGCACAATATGCTCAAATAATTTGGCAATAAAAAACAAAGAAAAAACATTTTTTTAGGGTCATTCAGAGGTTACAGATTTTGATTGAAGGTTGGATGAAATTTGTATGAAAAAAAATTCAACATAGGGCTCAGTTGGTGGAGCGGACGCCCTATGTACAGAGGCTGTGCCCTCGCCACTTGGGCGAGTTCGAATCCGACCTGTGTCCCTTTGCTACATGCCATCCCCCCTCACTCTCCCCTTTTCCTGACACTCCTAAACTGCCCCATCAATAAAGCCAACAACAGGCAAAAATAAAACGAGAAAAGAAATCAACATGGTGCCCAACATTGGTCTGTATGGATACACAATAGTTAAAGCAAGAACTTTACTAAAAATTTTCATTTTTGACTTCATGGCTCAGGACTCATCAGGATTGTATGAGCTGATTAAATGACCACATGGTGGCGCTACATCTGTAACAAAAACTAACCAGTTCTTCTTTGGCTCATGGCCTTAGTTGAATGTTTCTGAGATAACCAACAAGCAGACAAAGAGGTCTGAAAACGCGACCTTCTCGGAGGAGGTAATACTGAAAAAAATTCACTCAACACTGATACAAAAGCCTCCATCTATCTATTTATCTATCTATTCAAAAAACACCTCCAAGAACTGAAGGATCTATGTTCACACAGACCGCGAGGAGTGTGTGAATAAAAAGGCACATACATGTGGTTAAGTATCGTGAATTGATATGTACAAATCACTTTTCTAGTCAAATGCTTTAGCGAGGTGTATTTTATTCATAGTGTGTTCAGCTCATTAGCTTTAGCAGTCACTTTAAATGTTTACGGTTCATGTAGCTGAGGTCAACTTGCAATAAATGCAGAAATATTAAAAAACAAACTAAACTCTTGTTTATGCATTTAGCGTCATTTAGCGTATGGCCTGCTTCTGTTACTGCTCACTCATTTCATCATCGCCGTCACTCTTACTATCTGGTGCCGTTTTGGTTTTGGGAGCTGTTGCTTGTCTCGGTCTCCTGTTGGACTGTCCGGACCTCCTGCCTCCCCGCTGGCTCTTGGCCAGCTCAGCCTGCAGACTGTGACCATTCAGATTGAGACCCTGCAGAGCCTCCAGGGCCTGCTCTGCAGCCTGAGGGTCGCTGTAGTCCAGGAAGGCCCTGTGTTGAGCTCCCTGCCAGGTGAGCCTGAGCGGGCCGGCCTCCCTCTCTCTGAGGGCGGTTTTCAGCTCGCTGACACGCAGCCCGGCAGGGATGCCCCCCAGGTAAACTGTGGTCACACTCAGAGGGAGCTTACGTTGAGAACCCTCACCTCCACCCTCCTCTGTGCCCCTTTCCTTCATGTTCCCTCCTCTTCTTCCCCTTCCTCTCTCGCTGTTTTCTCCCTCTTTACCTCCCGCACCATCTCCTCTGCTTTCTTTCCTCACTCTAGCCGGGCGCTGTCTGGTTTTCGGTTCTGACTCTACTCTTCTCTCCTGTTTGGATTCCCCCTCAGGATCCTGCCGCGTGTTTTGCCGTGGCCTCCGTCTGGTTTGCCCTCTGGGTTGACCCGCGTGCAAACCGGGCTCTGCTGCAACAGGCGCTGCCCCCAGTGTTACATCCTTTCCAGCCTGCTCCTCCAGAGCACGCAGCTTCTTCAGGATGGGGATCCTCTCCAGCTTTTCAGTGTCCAACTGAAGACACAAAACGGGACAGGCTCAGTGAGGCTGAAAAGGGAGGGGGGTCACACTGCTTTGAGCCAATGCTCCATACCTGAGGATGAGTTGATTTAATAACAAAGTGAAAGCTGACAAATTAATTGGTATTATTCCATCCTGCTCACAGCCCATACTGCTGTAATATTTTTTTTATAGAGGCAGGACATTTCACTTCCCCAGCAGTTAAAAATAAAGTCTGCGCTCTTGATTTGTTGGACCTTTAAGTGTCTTGGCAGCCTTTGATGCTGAGCAGTCCTGTAAAGGATATACGGGGCTATTGTTTTTACACTGGCCTGTTTGACCCGTCGTTCCCCTGCCCCTGCAGAGCCAGGCTGGCTGGGCAGAGGAGCCTTTGATGATCAGACATGGCCTTCCTGCCAGTGAGGTCACTGGGTCCTGTTTACTTACAAGTGTGTCTTAAGGAACCCAGAGGTTACACAAAAACTCTCCACATAGCAAGAATAATGTCCCCATCTTGTCTAATTAAAGACAGATTATCAGGTGGAGAAACACAGGACATTTCTCTGCCGGAGGCAGTAAATCAGACGCAGTTCAACATCCAGACTCACATTAAAATATAGCTGTTGATTACTGCTTTTTTTTCAATGTTTTTCAGTCTATATATGCTCTATATGTACTGTATCTGAAAAACTAAAATGCTGACTTATTTTATATTAGAATTACTGATTAAAAGCGTGAACCAAAACTAAGATGAGTACAAACCAGAGTGACACTGATAATTATTATAAGATATAAAGTAACCGCATTCAGAGGCAGACTGAATAAGTCCTCTGCTGAGGTGTCGGGTTATTAAATGTCCACTAGAGGGCAGCGTCGCTGAGCAGAGGAGCTAAATACTTGAGGGCAGTTAGTTAGAACTGAAGAAGACTCTTGGATGAGAGGTGAAACGTCTTCAAGAAACCGTAACACGTCCAGTTGCCTGCGATACAGCACTGAGAACTACCATGACCTGGATGACTGAGAACCTACATCAACATCTCAGTACAATAAGCTTCCATCAGTTCAAATTAATGAGTCATAAAGATTTGTAGTCAGATTAAATGTACAAGAAACGGGCTAAATTGTTAAAATTAATATACAAATATTTTTTCGCAATAATCCCCAAAATTTGGTCATCAGACAAGCTATGTAAGGGATCCAGGATTACATTTTTATTTTTTTTAAATATACCTTAGTCCAGATGATTCCCTGCGGTTTGGGCAGCTGGCAGTTTGTTTTAATGAGTCTGGTGGGTGTGAGGATGTAGTCCACAGTCAGGTCGTGACTATCCATTAACTCCTCTGGGATGTCCAGCACCTGAAAGCACAAAGACGCCAATTAGCACTCAAACATCTTTAAGTCTTTAATTATGTGTTTGATCAACAGAAAGTTGTATGACAATTTTGAGAGGTAAAATATGTATTTATATAATTCATTTCAAGTTAAAATCTTTACTTGCGACTTATTTTGGATATTTTAGAGACTACACAGCGAACTGACAATTTTGAAAAAAATAAACAAAAAGTTTAATTTTATCCCACCACTGTGGAGAAAGCAAGCAACACTCGACAAGTAACATTTTACGCTGTATTTGATAAAATGGAGTGAAAATACAGAAAGCTTTAATCAAACAATAATTTCACCTTTGTTATTTTGTAGTTCCATGACACATTCTCTGATAATAAGATGATGACAGAAGAAGTAAACTAACCTGACAGTCATGGACAATAGAAACCACCACAGTAGACTCATTCACAGCTCCCATAGAGGCCATCATGCCGTACTCCATGTCAGCAAAGCCCTCTCCTTTTCCAATCCGAAAGCCTGCAGAGGAAGACAGGAGCCAGAAGACCTTTGTTAAAAGACAGGGTTTTACGTCATGTGATTCAGAGAATTACGCTTCATCTTTGATGTGGCATTTTCTGCCTTGGAATGTATGAAAGATCCCAGAAATAACCAGCATCTGCATCACATTCAGCATTTTTAAAAATACTCCTAAATCCGAGGATTCCTATCTAAAAACTGCACTGAATTATTACACACTGATGCACATGTTGAGGGCAGCTGTAGTAATGCTTTCCATTCATAAAAAATAACTTTTAAATGTAGACCGATGGGAACATGGATGAACCCTGTGCAACCAACGCTTTATGAGAACCATGTGTGCTGTACACTTAGAGCCATTTAGAAATGCATGCATTACAGTAAACATGTCTGTTCCAGCGCAGCACTGCATCGCTTATCTCAGGCATTTTGAAAATGAGGGTCAAAATGCATTGTAAGTGATGGGACAATTTACATGGAGGGCAGAACACAGCAGAACCCACAAAGAGCGAAATGGATCTGATTAAGCACATCTGCACCCATTCTCATCTCTGTTCTTCTTCAGATCTTCCTGACAGGGTGTCCTGGTGCCTCCATGGGCTACAAACAACATGTAGTGATCACAACACAATATTTAATATGACCTCTGTTACATGATATGCCCTCTCAGTCTCTTGTCATTTTCCACAGTGTAATCAACCACCCTTATAGGATTTAATTTCTTATCTTCAAAGACCTGGTTTAGCAGAGTCAGTGTCTGATCACAAACAGTCACATTTTGTGAGACACTGATGTTCATTACATACATAAGTATAGGTAGAATATGGAGTCTTACCAGTCGGAAGTCCTGAAACTGAAGTAAATAATTTTCAAGTTCTCTAAATCAGCAACAACACAGGCCACACAAGCCGCTTTAATTGCTGTTTTTTTAAGGGTGAGGTCAAGCATTGGGGGTAACATGTTGCAAAGTAACACATCAACACTACATTTGTCTGAAACTGTGGTAGGAGATTTGAGGGGGGAATGAGGGGAGACGCTATCCCCATTCTTAGCAAACTGACCATAATGCATCCCCTTTGTTAACCTGCAACCTCTCCTTTCCCACCCGTCCCCCCGTTTAAAATGAACAAACGCCTTCTGTGTAACTCTCATATAACGTGTTACTGTTTCTAATTTCAGTTATCAGATAACAGTTACTTATCAAAGAATTATGTCATTACATATGTTCTTCAATTATCTGCATAAAGGAAAGATATAAAAAAAAGAAAAGAAAAAACAAAATCAGTCAACGTCCCCTGTCAGGAATAGTTACCTTTCTCTGACACTGCCACGGACCCAACCACCACCAGGTCTACCTTCACCTTCGCATCCAGTCCAACAGGCACGCTGAAGTCTTTCACTCCCTGAAGAAGAGGTTCAGAAGGGATGGGAAGAGATGAAAAGATAGGAATAGGTTCAATGTTTGGGGGTTTATTCTTCAGAATTCTGGGTGAAAATGTGTAAAATCAGCCAGTTCAAACCTGAGAGGAGGAGCATATGCGTAGCTGTTCTTTGTTGGCCCCCTGTGGAGGAGTGATTTTATTGAAAAGGCCGGTGCGAAGACGAGGAGTTGGGACCAACAAAGTTTTCTGTGCCTGAGAAAATATACACAAAAATTAGCCACCAGACATTTTCATTTGTTTACCATTATTAAAGATCAGTACTGGGTTGGAATAAATTCAGCGAGCGATGATGAAGATAGCAATGTTATCTCAATTCAAATTCAGCAGATGCAAAGCTGTGATGTGTCTTGAAATCATGTAATGCAGAAACTTAATTTTTTTTTAGCAACTTACAACTTGAGTGTAAGTGAGGCTTTTTTTTTATCCTTCTGATTATCTGACACAATTCCTGATTTAAACCCCCACGTGTAGGTCAAACTGACATGGTTACAAGACAGATAAGACAAAGTAAATAAATGTCTGTAATACAGCCAGAAGCAGTGTTGCTTTTTTTCCTCAGTGCAGTGCTACCTGCAGCACTGCCAGCCGGGCACCCTCCAGAGGCTTATCAGGATCCACCTTCACCTCAGCTGTGTGGGTGAACACCTGCAGCTCAGACACCTTGGCACAGGCTGTGAACGCACCCTGGGTGAGAGAAGAGGAGGACAAAAGGGCAGATGATAGTTGTTTTTGTTTGTTTTTTTCAACTTACTTCCAGGGTGACAAAGCGTGCCTGCTGCTGCGGTCTGTCTGGGTTTACTTTGACTGTCTGGCTGGACTTGAACTCCTGCAGGTCCACTAGCTTGTTGCATGCTTGAATTGCGCCCTGGTTATTTAGTAAACAGTGAAAGAGACGCATAGATGCACAGGACAGGAGAACCATTAATCATTCAGAATTCAAGAACATCAGTCAAGAGCTGTAGTGATTGTACCGATACAGTTTACTGCTTAAACACTTGATATCTACGATTATTTGAGCTTCCAAACAGAGAACACAACACAGTTAATAGAGATTGAATTGACATACCTGTAGAGGTGCAACGAATAATTGATTTGTCGTCACAAACTACTTTAATAATCAATGAATCAATTCCAGCACATTTTACAGCAATTAACTCATACTTCTCTGACTCCAGCTTCTTAATTGTGAATATTTTCTGGTTTACTCCTCTGTGACAGTGAACTGAAAATTTTTGGGTTATGGACAAAACAAGACATTTGAGGACGTCTTCTTGGGCTCTGAGAAACACTGATCAACATTTTTCACCATTCTGACATTTTTTTCCCGACCAAACAACTAATCGATTAATCGAAAGAATAATCGACAGGTTAATTGACAATGAAAATAATCATTTTGAGAAAAGTTAGCTCTGTTTTTTAAAAAAAGTACATCACATTTTGCTCAATGGAAAAGCAGGATATAAAAGTGGTCTTTGCTGATTTCAAAGTATCAATCACTTCCCCCAATAAAGTTTTAATGTCATTTCATAAACCATCACTCTTGTTTACATCTGGTTCTCCATCGTGTCTTATTTAAAGATACCCGTTTGTACACATATATCTAATATAATCACTACTTTACTGCTCTGTGCACACGTGGCCTCCCTGCAACAGACAGCTGACAGGTGTTCACAGTGAGGAGACCACCCTGAATGAATCAAACTACACTGAATTATAAAAAGCAGACAGCTGATTGGAGTCTTTGTCACAGCCTTCCTAAAGATGTCTCCACTGCATATTTGAGTTAACAATTCAACTACGAGCAGTGTATTTCATTTAGCACACAGCTACTTATAGCTATAGCAGCACATTTGGTGGTCGTGAACTCAAACCTGCTTTTAATAAACCTGCCTTGAAATTGGGGATTCTGTTGTGAACGGGCCGTGGGAAGTTTGCCAGATTTTTCTCCTCGATGTAGTCCCAAACTTTCTGGCGGATGTCCCATTTCGACGCTCCTGGAGAGAAAACAGAAAAAAAAAGGCATTTGAGACAAATTCAAAGTGAAGCTAGACGCTGGAGCAACATTAGCCAAACATGTCTGCACATTAGCATCGACGCTCATTTTTGACAACAAAGCGTCACGAACATTCAACCTACCAGGTTTTATTAATATAACAGGCTCCATTATGTTGTATGTTAACAAAAGTGAGTCTCTTCTACAACACTCTGCTACACTACACGATGTCAAATCTTACACGTGAGCCCTGTAACATAATACTGAAGGAACAGCTGCTTGTCAGTGTTTATCATTGCTACGGCGGCTCAGGGGGATCAATCTGTACCAAACGTGAAACCGGAAGCGTCACACTGTAAAAGGTCTGCCAGGGAAAACACGGTGAAATGTGACACAAAACACTGTGTAAGGGTTCAGTTCAGATAATACCTGTACTGTACGTGAGTATTTATCTTTATGTTTCACTTTTCTCCTCCTGCCTCTTCTAATATAAAGGCTAGCTGCAAGTTTAGCCTATTTGTTTAGCACCATTCAAGTGCTGTAAGGTGTAAAACACACATGGCAACATGAAAGGCACACATTTTGTGATTTAATAAGAGTAACATTATGTAGGAGATAAAAAACAATATGAAAATGTGGCCGTCTTGTAGTGTTAACACATTAAAACGTATGATTTATTGCTTTTTCGACCTACCCAGCTGAAAGAAAAAGAAGCACTACTTACTTCTACTTAGAAAATACAAAATAAAATCCATTTAAGGCAATGTCTGAAAGATGTAACCAATTATTCTTATTAATTTTATTTCTCAAAGATGAAACCAACTTAATGTAAGGCTTTTGAAACTGATAAAACAGTCATAGCTGGTATAGTGCTGGTCAAACTGGTTTGAAACCTAGGCTTAAGAATCCTGTATTATTTGTTAGGTTTTTGCGTTCGGTTCAGGCTGACCAGGCAGAAGTGAGGGGATTGTAGGGGATCACAGGGTCGGAGACAGGGTGGGACGAAAGCATTCTTGAGAGGGCTGATGCAAATACTTGAGGTGACCAGCTAAATGGATTCGCAGGAGTCCAGAACGAAGACGATTATAGCTGTAAGAAGAGGATGGGGCAGTGTCCCTGCTGAGAAAGGGACCAATTTTAGCGTCTGTTGTGGAGTACAAACCAGCAGGATGATGTTGTGGTTCCATGTGGGTATTGCATGGCAGCTGGTATTCTTGAATTACACTATAATTGTCCCATATTATCCCTCTTTTTTAGGTTCATATATTCATTTAAGGGTGTCTAAACGCTTACATGCTTTAATGTTCAAAAAACACATACTTAGATGCAAACTGATGCTGTCTGTTGCTGCAGCACCTCTATTCACGCTCTGTCTGAAAGCTCCATTTTAGTGCCTGTATCTTAAACCACAGCTGTGCCAGGGGCATTTCTGAGGGCAGTGACTCTAAAGCCTTTTTTAGTAGTAAAAAAAAAACAACTTATGGTCAAAGCAGAGAAATTTTGAGTCAATCTTCAGGTTATCTTTAGTACAGCTGCACTCGTGGCCATTATAAATAATTCAGTATTTAGGTATATCGCAACCTCAAGTAGAATACGCGTATTAATAATTTATTGCGTTTAGAAACTTCAGTTTAAAAATGTCCCTCACCAGATGTTTTCAGTACTTCACTTGTGTGGTCCTTTTGTTTAAAGGTGTCAGTTAGACAAATGAAACTGAAGGAGCGAGGAGGAGCACAATGGTTGAAGATGTTGCAAAGCCAATAAAGGACACAACAGCCACATGGAGCCTCTGTTGAAACTATGTCATCCCAGTACTGGTTTTGTTTGTTTTGCTTTTTATGTGATATTAACATATTTAGTTTGTTCATCAGTGTCTACAAGATTTTTAACAGACGCTTTTGTCCAAAGCGACTTACAATAAGTAAAAAATTTAAAAAAGTAGAAAAAAATAGAAATAATACAATACTTTTAAATGTAACTCAGGTAAACTGGAGCACTACAATCTTAGACCTCCGCAATCTCCATCTTCACCTGCATTGTTCAGGCAGTCTACAGGTATCAGTGATCAGTATCTACAGCGTGATGTGTGTATAATCTGTAATCCACATTTCCAAAGTCCCATGGGAGAAAGCAGTCTCTTCACAGTTTACATTACCTCCCTGAACTCACCACATGAAACCTCTGCACATGAGACCTCATGGTGCGTGAGTCATGGTTCTCACAAACTGCACTGGTCAGGACTTTGCAGTGAAATTCTAGTGGATGGTTGTGTTTGTGGCAGTTTTGAAGTAGTTGCAGATGTTCTGAAATATCCCAGTGAAGACAGAGGGTTTGGAGAGCAAGAACTGTTTGACAGTTTTCTCGTGGTGTTGAGAAAATGAGGAGAGTCGTCCTCCGCCGGTGAGCACACTTCTATACAAGGAGCTATCAGAAGGGAAAACATGAGGGGAAAATAATTACACTTATGAACTTATAAGGATTTTTGTGATCTGTATTTAACTGGATAAAAGGTTAATTTAACTTATTTACACCATAAAATCTAGCACTTACAATGTGACTGTTATTTGGACAACACTTTTAAAAATTCCAGTTCTTATATTTAGGTACATGACAAGAAAATTACATTTTCAAACACAGTGACAGTGAGCCAGCATGCACAGTAGGAGGACCCTGAAACTGAAGCAGCTGAATGGAATTCAACCATCATTAATTTGATTATTTTCACCTGATCTTCTGTTGTAACATGTCCAAATATCTTCTGTGGAGAAGGAATAGTGGAGGTTTCTAAAATGCAAAGGGCAGTGTACGATGTGTTCCTTCCTGCACAAAATCCTAATGTGACATATGGACACAATAACACCTTATTTTTACAGTATAATACAACAACAAGACCAAGAGTCTACGGCCATGGTAGAAACTCAGTGAGGCTATACTTTGTCCTATGAGCTAAATCCTAACATCAGCATGCTAACATGCTCTCAGCAAGGTGTTCATCATGTTTGTTAAGAAGGTGTAATGTTTACCAAAATCACCACTTTAGTTTAGTTTGTTAGCATGCTAATGTTATAAGCAAATGCCCGCACACTGTCTGACTTCCAAAAATACAGTTATTTGTGATGTTTTGGGACTAGACCTTTTTGCCCAATGAAGGTCTAGTATAGAAAAGTTGCAAATAAATGTATTTTTGTATGTTTTTTTTGTTTTTTTTAAGTCAGACAATGTGCAGGAGCTTGCTCGCAACTTTTGGTTCTACGTGTCCCTCTCCTTCGCACCTTGCCCATTAAATAGATGTATTAAAGTACTTTTTCTGTTTTGAAGCATACCAATGCCAACATTTCACAGGGAGTCATTAGGTCCTATGTTCCCCAGCTCTGGGGTTAGGATTATTTGACCTGAACGGTTCATGTGTATGAGCCGGCAAACTGAGGACCCTGGGAACATAGATTTCAAAATTGCAAATCAGTAAACTGGTAGCACTAGAAAGTCAGCAGGGTCAGCAGGTTCACTCTCTGAGCACCACGGATATTTATACCAAACTTTGTGACAGTACTTTTCAAGACATGCCGCAAAAAAAGTTGTTATCATGGAAAGTTCTTTCACATGCCACTTCTGTACAAGGGAGCATAAACAAATTATGGTGGTCAAGCCAATTATGCAGTAAACAAGTTCAGCTCCTGTGTTCTCCAAATTATTTCATAAAAGTCACATTCTCAAAGCCTCCTACACTGTTTATTGCTGAACACGCAGGTCCGTTAACAGCAACGTTGAGCTTAAGCCATCCTGCTGGTTAGGAGGTACTTTGATAAAAGCAAAGTCAAACTGAAAGTGTTGGATTATCCACGATCTTTTTTATGTTATTTATCTATTTATTTATTTATGATCTACACAGGTTTGTCTGTGTGGGCAAAAGATTAAAAAAAAAACAATAGTTGTCTCTCTTGTTGGGGGTCCTAGATACTCTATAGTAGAGTTTATTCAAGGCCCAGTTAATAATGGTTTCTTTTCATTACAGGCGGTCAGGCTGCCAAGCCAGTGACAACAGTTCAAGACTGAGTTCAACAAAGTTTGAACCCACTGAATATTTTAACCTCAGGGCTTCCAGCCCCCGATATAAACTGGATATTTCTAATAGGAAGACGGGACATCTCCCACAATGTGACGACCAAGACAGGTTTTGTTAGCCAAAATAGGATATTTTCCTCGCCCTAACCAAGAGGTGTTTGTGTCTAAACGTAACCAGATTTTAAACACAGCGTTGTCACAAGATGAAGTTGAAAATTGAACCTAAAGAAATGTTAAATTGCAACAACAAAAGAAGGTAGAAACTTACACTGCCAACATTTATTCTGCCCAACGGGTTGTCTTGTCATAGACTCTAATCACAGAAGCAGATGGAGGATGTGAGCCCAACCAGTTGATGGAGGTCTAGATGGCGGCTTCTGGTGGTTCACTGGCACAATATAATCTTGTGATTTCCTGCAGGAGGCAGATCTGACCACTAGAGGGCGAGCTCCACCAACAGATTCCCCTCAACAGAAAGGAGCACCATTTCTTGCTTTCCTGAAGGTATGTCAGACCACAGACCACAGACAAGAAATTCCATAATGGGTGTATTTATTATTTGTCATGGCTCTTCAGAACTGAAATGGAAGTCCTTAAAATATGTTTGATTCTCTTTCAATCATCTAATTTTACATCAACCAGCCCATCATCATGTTTAAGTATATCCACACATTTCTATGCTACATATACACAGGGATACTCATTCACACACAGGCACACAAACCCTCCAGTGCTCCATGAACCTCCCTGACACCCCATTCTCTCTCTCTCTGTCAGTCTGGGCTGTCTGCCAGCTCAACCCTCCCTCCCTTTCTCTCCCTTTCTCTCTCTCCCTCTTTCAGCCTGGATCTCTCTCTGTCTGTGTATTCTGTGCATACCAAGCCAAGGCTCACAACGCTGCGTTCACTACACCAAGTGGCTCAGACATTTGCAGTGATGTCGCTGTTCTCAGACCTCCCTCTCTGTGGCGGACTCCCTCTGTGAAGCAGTGCAGGACTCACACGGCTCTGATGGCAGAGCAGGGCGGTTGGACCGTGCCAGAAGAGAAATCACCTGTTTGGGAAATCTAGAGCAAGAGAGGACACAAAAAAAAGAAGGAGGAGCAGAGTCTTTGCAGAGCCGAGGTCTCGCCCCACTCCCTCTCTCTCTCTCTCTCATATGCACACACACAGACACACACACACACTCTCCCCTTGCCTCTCCCTTCTTCCCTCCCTGTTCGTCTGCGATGCTGGTGTGGTGATCAGCAGGACACTCTCGGCTGAGCTGCATGGAGGCACAGGGAGGGGCAGGGAGCCCAGGTAAGAGACATTTTCTGTTTTCTCTGTGCATCAGCTTTTGTCACACTCCTCGAGTGTGGTTGTTGCAGAGTGTCTTTGTCTTTTGAATGAGTTGTGCTCTGAATAGCAAGTGTCTTCCTTTTAAAGCAGAATGTCCCAGGTGTTTTGTATTGTGCTGACACTTTATAAATGGTGAAAAGAATCAGTAGGGTTTTCTGTTTGATCTAGACAAGTCGCTGAAAGGTACTTCTGTCTTTGATCATTTTCCTCACCTAGGATCCAGTTGTGGAGGGTTTATTCCCACATTCAAGCTTCATGTTTAATCCATTGCCCCAGCAGGGCAGGTCTTTTTATATCCACACACTGTTCTTTTTATATCCCCACACTGTAGGTCAACCACACAAAAGCTGGACAAATTGCAGTACAATAGTGGATGCATACGGCCTTTGTGTAAAAGCCGTCCAAAGGAGCGGGCTCTGTGTGGCAGCACTGCACAATACCACTATTGCACCGCAACAACTAAAAATTCAAAGGGCTGATTGTTGAACTTCATTTGATCATGGCCGTGTAAAACAGGTTATAACAATACCTCTGATAAATGAAAAGATATGCATCTCATCATGTACAGAGGGGCAGTTTTTTTTGTCTTGTCTATCACATTAGCTGCCTCTGAACCCACAGTGTGCATTCAGCCACTGTTAAAATGTTGCTTCATTACTCCCTCGGGCTAAAACAACATCTCTGCAGCCATTACAAGATGCAATTTCAGCAGGTACTCACAATAATAGTATACTTTTTAAATGGCGGGATGTTTTTCTCCTGCCATGGCTTTGTGCACATACTGTATGTGAGCACTACCTGTTCACGCTGACAGCCCATGACAAATTGGGATATTATTAGTTCATTATAATTAGAATCAATTAGAGTGAACATCATTGTTATGACGTATCGCAAAGTGTGACTTCCTGACAGCAGTGTTTGTTTGGATCGTGGCTGTTCTGAACATACAAACCGAACAGGACCAGCACTCAGAAATAACTAGCCTTTTTATTGATTGCACTCAATTCGAACACGTTTCAGCGAGAAGCCGTCATCAGCCTCGTTCCTCTGAATGAACTGCCACTCTGAATTAAGGAATTAGCAGGAGATAAAACATTACCAGCTTGTGGGGATTAGAATTAATATGGCTAGAAAATGCACCAAGAACACTTTAAACTGAAATTCATTCTGGAGTGCACGGCAATTCAGTCATCTATTTTCAGAGAAATGTGCATAGAAATGCTCATTACAGCATAGATTGTCAAATAAATAAACATGACCCGAGTACAGTCAGATAAATGACCTGACAAAAAGGATGTCGGGGTGTTAATTCATCCCGCCCCTGCTACAAACAAGTTGATTGATTTATTGAACTGAGACACCAAGTTTGAGTCAACTCTTGGCCAGTGTACATCACATCCTCCCTCTCTCCTTCTCCCTCCATCTGTCTGCCTGTCTGTCTCAGGTTAGCTGATTCACAGACAGTCACGGCTGGTGGCTCCAGGCATCATCAGCCACCGCCTGATATGACACATTTCTGATAGCTGAGTTATATTCTGGTTATTTGCTTTGGTTTCTTCACAGCCGGACCAGCAGGTGGTGGTTAGAGCAGACCATCTGTGTAAACATGTCGTCCTTTACATGCTGATAATACTGTGACCTTCTCGAGAACGCTTTTCTTCTGTCACTGATTAGCATTCTGACTGATCCTAGACTCATCTTCCACGAAAATACTGAACATTTGCGCCAGTATGAGCTCAAAAAACATGGGAATACTGTTTAGTTCGAACAGCAGGAAAGACTGTAGCAACACAGGTGGTCCGTAGAGATTTATTTTTGTCTTTGTGTTGAGACGTGACATGAAGTAATGCCATCTATCTTTCACAGTTCCTCTAAGAAAGAGTTCATTACAAATACAGCTAGTATGTGTTTTAATGAATGCAACTCCAGTAGCCATTAGTGATGACATTTCCCTGGGAGAGAAAGCTGATTTAATGGATAAAATTAGAGCTTGGATGTATAATAAACTGCCTCCAAGCAATGCTAGAAAGGTCAGGAACAGTAATCCGGCATGACTTTTTCAACAAGTGTTTACTGAAGAAAGGTGATGGAAATGTAAACCAAAGCTGCCGGTAGATAGTCTAAATATTGAACAAACATTTCATTATAACAGCAGAGGTAATGCTATAGTCCACAGTTTGTGTGGCTCCTCGCTGCTGGGGAAATCAATCAATAGCAGAGCAATAAGCACTCGGCCTCTCAGGGGGATATCAGAATCCCTCATTTTCGGGCTTGGCCTCGTGTAATGCACTTTTCATCCCAAATTAGAAATTCAACTGCAACGCACAGGGAGTAGAAATGGCAGAAGGAGCCATCTGCTGAGGCCCATCAGGACGCTGATGTACTCCCACACTGCTTTCCATCAACTCTGGATGTCATCATATAAAAAGCCATACTGGTGTTGTTTTTGCAAAATGTTGCTACCCACACTTCTTTTTCTGTTATGTTATGTTTTGATATAGTACTGGTGATCCCTCATGCAATTGGGAAATGTAGTTTCACTTGCAGTTATAATTTTCTGCATTCTTCGGTAGTCCTGTCCTTATCTCACTCAGTCTCGGCCTCACGTTCCCCACTGTGTTTTCAGCGGTGACAAACAGGTGAACAGTGTGTGCATACTCCGGCATTGGAAGGGATGCTATTTTAAGTAGAGTCTATTTTCAGACTTTGTTAATCGCCTGTGTGAACTTGTTTTTCTATTTTGAATGGATGTTTGAGAGGTTCTCAGAATCTTTATAGAAACATTAAAATGGCAAAATTGTAACAACTGTTGAATTAGACGTCTGCCAAGAAAACCGATCTCTTTTCTAGGAATCACACGTTTACAGATCAAACAACCGTGTCTACACAAAAGAATGATAAAGAATTTATCAAAGGGAAAGAAGAGGACAAGTTGGTTGTTAAATTGAGATATTCAAGCATTACAATAGACAGCTGATGCACTTACTTGAGGATTCATGTCAGGTTAAGATCTGGTAATTAAGTGCTGAAACATAACACGGTTATACAGGGAGGATAATAACTGAACATGGAAGACAGACACTGGAGCGAACATTCAGTTTTTCAGTAAATGGGATCGCTTAAGTGATTTCTTCCCCTTCATTACCCCAAGATGCAAAGGCAGACTGGGGATGTTTGAGGGGCAAGGCCGAAAACAAAAAGGGGCGCCAGCTGTATGAGGTGGGGCATTCAGAAAGTCTTAATACATTTGTAATGAACTAGAAGGGCACCCTAGAGGGCATTTTATCATCTTTTATCTACCATAGGGGCACCCAAGAGGGCACTTATGCAGTGTTTTTTCAAACATGGGGGGCACCGGGGAGCGTGTGATTGAGTCCACCAGTGACAGGATGTGTCTTTATAGATGTAACTACATTTTCTGAAGCCATAGCTTGTTCTGAGTTAGAAATGAGAGCTACAGCAGGTTAATTAGATCTTTTATTAAAAATCTAAAAACCTTTGATCATTATATCCACTTATTGCACCCTCTCACTCTGTTTCTGCGCTGACAGAGCCCAATAAAGACATCCAGAAGCTTCTGAAGCCCTCCAGCTCAGGTGACCTATCCAAGGAGTTGTTCCACCATCCAGCAGGGGAGGAGGAGGAGGAGGGCGGCCTGTCTGGGCACACTGCTAGTCTGCTGCACATCACTGAGAAGAGACGTGAGTACCTGAGGAGAGGGCTGAAAAGAGGGTAATATAAAGGATGTGAAATGGCATTGATGAATATTCATTGGTGGTAAATTACGGGTGAAAAATGCCTTCAGCGGGATGACTGATCATTAGCAAGTGTCTCCAATGGAGAAGGGGATGAGGAATGTTAAGTAAGGAGAGGAGAGGAAATCCTGCTTCTGTTAACGAAGATCTTATCAGTGACAGTACTGGATCAATCTAAAGTAAAATATAGTAACACTTTGTGAAGCACTAATGCAGTAGTTTCACACATTTCACGCATAAAATTCTGGACCACATCCTCATTCAGCGGAGTCGAGGTTGATCGTCTCCGATCTTTGAACCCGCTGAATGATTTTAGTTATTCTGGTCCCACATTCTCAAAGACCACTGCAGCTTAGCCTCAGTTGAAAGGACTCATTGTGCATCAGACCCATACACAGGCTTCCCTGTACGTGTCAGACTGTGAGCCCAGGGCACAGATCCACAGAGGGCTGCTGAGGCTACACGGTGACAAGGCAACCTTTATCTGCTTCACTAACTCGGACTAATGTATGTGTCTGTGTGATTTAATGTGACCCACTAACTATCCGTGTCACCTAGCAGGTCAGCTATCTGGCTATATGTAGAGGGAAAGATAAGAAGGATCTCTTTTCCTGAGAAAACATGTATGTATACAGAATTGATCATCCCTTATTCAGTGCATTAATTCTCACCTCTGTCATTGAGAGTTTGGATTTAAAAATGTACCTGCTTCTTGAATTTTATTGTGAGAATTCATTGAGGTTTTGTCCACAGCACCACAGAGCCAACCTCATCTTGAGTGAAAAGCAAATTTGTGCCTAGTGCTGCAGTTTCATTTCCAAAAAGAGGGACCACAGTTTTTCCTGAGTCATCTGCAACATTTATTTTTAGGCACGGAGCAAACATCCTACCCAAAAAAAAGACAAACATCTTAATCATCCAGAAGAAAGCAAATTGTCAGTTAATGACAAAACGACAACATGCAAAGCAAGTAGATGCACAAATACATTCAAACACATGTAAGACTGCAGTGCAGATAAATGGCCTGTTGTTATTGTGATTGGGTGGATGTACAGGAATGGAAGATTAAAAATTTATGGCGACTGCTGTGCAGTAAGGCTGAGAGCGAAAAAAATGTTTATCTGTTTTTGTTGATCGGTGATAGCAGAAACTGGGAGGCAACGAGAGAAATGTGGAATTCAATTAACGGAGTACAGCCTTAATCACAATGTTATCAAAATCGCAGAAGCTGATAATTTTTGATAATGTTAAATGTGTGACAAAAAAGCACTATATGAAGTAATGCTGCAGAGATACCCCGGGCTACACATCTTGTTGTGCGGATGTAAGAAAACATGTTTTACCCTGATTTTTATTTTATTTTTTAGGGAAAATCAAAATTGATTTTCAAAAAGTTCCTGCTAATTGTGAATCCAACCCAACCACAAATATGTTGAAACATTACATTTCTTTAGGTTTGATTCAGATTCAATCTTGGCAAATATTCTGTGCTTATTCTCTGGTTAGGTGTAGGCAAAAAAAAAAGATTTTGGCTTAAAATACGTGTCATGGTCTCCTAAACACAGCTGGAAATTGTCCTGAGGTCTCCTTAAAAATACCCAGTGTTGTCACACTTACAAATGTTGAAACGCAGCCTCAAAGTGCTGTAACTGTCTGCTCTCCGTTTATCTTGCACGTTGTATGGACAAGTGCCTGTATGCTCGGTCACTGTGAGGAAAAGAAACACTTGCAACAGAATATATTGTTTATAGAAAATACAACTTTCTTCCTGTCATCATTACAAGCTGCTCGTGCTGGACTGTTGACCTTGGAGCCAGTAGCGAGGGAAGGGGATTACACAGATACAACTTGCAGGGCGAGCATCCCCTCTCAGCTCTCTCATCCCTTCTCCCCAATGTGAACTCCTCCCTCTCACCCATCCTCCCTATTCTTTGTTCCATCAGCCCATCCTATCTGTACCTTTCTAAATGAGAGTGAAGAGGGGAAAAAGGGAAAGAAAATAAAAGCAAAAGCCTTCGATATTGACAACATGCGAACATTTATTTTTCTTACTGCTATATTCTGATTTAAAAGAAAACATATTACGTTTTAGTAAACAGGAGGAACCTTTATTTCACACATATTAACTACAAAGGCATGAATATAAAGTGTGACATAAAAATATGCCAAAAAAGAGTTGAAGACTGTGTGCGTTCTGTGAGAAGAGCTGGTGGTCTGCTCCAGACTCCAAGTTCTTCATTTTTATTTTTTTTTGTCTCAGCGTGAGTCCTCTATTGTCAGTCCTCCCCACTGGCATCACGAGAGCTCCCCTGATTGGCTTTTGAGATGGAGGCAGTTGTTTCAGTGTGTCTGCCTGGGAGAGAAAATGCACTGATCAATTATTCAAGGAGAAAGGGTGTGGGAGAGGAAAAAAAGAGACGGGGGGGCAGAGAGGTGGTTAAAAAACAAGCGCAGCAGAAAGGGAATAACCTTGTAGCCAATTGCAAATAATGGCATAGTGCTGCTAGCTTAACAAAATGCCTTCCTTCCTCTTCATCTAAATCCTCTCACATCCCTTCCCGTCTTCTTGTTTTTACATTTACCTTCGTACGAAGCATCATCTCTCCCTCTTCGCTCATCATCCTGCCTCTCCCTTTTTGCTCTTCATCTCCTCCTCCGCAATTTCCAACCACCCTGTCTCCCAGCCTCCAGTTTCTTCAGTCATCCTGAAAAGGGGGTCAAAAAAGACAGATAGCTGTGAGCAGGCACCTTACAGCCCGAGGGAAAAGTAGAATATATTCACAAACACAGTCAAGAGGGACTCTGAAGTGATGAGAAATACGAAATGAATTTTAAAAACTTGGTTTGTATGATTCCTGCCAATCAATAATTGTATATCACAGTGTTTCTCCCATGAGTATAACCAACCGCTATCAGACGGCAGACTTAGGAGATAAAAGCTTTGGATGTGAAATGTATCTGTCTGTTGACTGCTGAGCCTTTCCAGTGCTGCTGTGTAATCATACGTGGTGCAGTGTTTATTGGTTTTATAATGGAAACTGGTTATCTTAACTGTCTAATGAAGTGCCATGTAGCTCTAGAGTCTTCAGAGGGATAATATAGTCTTTTATTATACAGGAGTAATTTGAAGTCAGGCGTCAGATAGCTCTCTCTACAGACCAGTGGGGAAGTTGGATACTTATTACTTCATTTATCCAGATGGCAGAACAAGCTTAGCCTTTAGTGTGATCAATAAAATCCTAAAATAGTCTACATATAAGTGGTAACCTGTGAGATTGAATCCAGCAGGGAGACGTAAAACTGGCACGTGTCATCTCATTGGCAGTACTTAACTGCTGGATTTTTTTTGTCTTTTTTTCTTTTTTTTGACGTGGGTGACTGACTATGACCAAAACTTGGATAGATGAGTCAAACTTTCTTTGATCTCATTTTAAAAAATCATCTTTACTGCAGCTTTATGCTGGAGTACAGACAAGACAAGATTTCTGGAGCTTAAGGAGTACCAAATAGGATTTTATATTGATGTGCTTAAAAAAAGTCCTCAGAAATCCAACATCAAAGCGTGCGGGTTGGTTTTGAACGTGGGATAGCATTAAATAAGTGAGTATTTCAAACTTGTTACATGTAGAAACAGTGCTAATGCTATTCCTGATGCTATTGTGCTTAGGCAACCTTTATTTCACTATGAATTTGGACCCTTACTTGCATCCCCTTCTTAATTTTTTAGCTTCTGAAGGGGGTTACATGATAGAAAAAGTTTGGGAATAACTGATGTAGAGGAACAAATACAAGGGGACTGCAACGAAGCCCTGAGGCATCCCACGGGTTATCACTGTGTTATATTATACTTTTGACGATATGGGTACGTAATTTTTTTGTCTTATAGGTGCAAAAAGCATCAGTATTTGATGACCTGGGAATGAAGCTTCACAATCAACTATCTAACAAATTGCACCTTAAAGGTTTAAAGTTTAAAAGGGTTAAAACGGCGCTATTTCCTTCATTTTTCTCTTTCTTGAGTCTTTACCTTTTGTTAGCATTCCTTCATCTTTTCATCATCATTTCTCTCTTTTTGTCACCTTTTTTAATATAATTTCACGTGCAGCATTTGTATGCTGACAACACGGTCACTGGCTTTGTAAATATTCATGCATGTCATATCTACCGTGGTCTTGGCCTCCATGTGACCCAGTCTTTAGTTGTGAGCATGACAGCAAGATATTTTGAGTGGAGCAGATGGTTTGGGGTGAAATAGAGGACAGCCGATGCAGGTCTTTGTTTGATTCTCTTCAGGTGAAGATGGCTCATCAGGATGTCAAACTGTATTGGCTCACAATTTTTAACTGTTCGTTTCTCATTTGTATTCTCTCATAGTCGCTGCGTCCATATTTGTTATTCCGAGTGTCTCCTGGCATTTTAGGTGTTGAGTGTTTTTAATTTATTTGAAACATGACAGCCACCCTTACAGCACGATGATCAGTCTTCTTTTAATCAATATGTGCTCCATCAGGAGGATAATGCAGGGAATTAAATGTAGCAGCAGACAAAGAGCAGCAGGAGAGTGGACTCTGAGGCATTGTTTTAAACAGGCTGACAAACAGCAGGAAAACGACATGGGGTAATAACAGCTTTCAACCTGTCGTGTAACCCGTCGTTTTCTCCACAAATTCACGCCCACAAACAACCAGGGAAGTGTTTCATTCAGACTTGACGTTTCATGGCAGGCAGATCTCCGCTAATTCATACAGAAATACAAACACACCTCCATCTGCCTCAGTGCCGTCTCCAAACATCTTTGTCACTATCACGGCAGATTAGTTCAGCTCTGTTACACAGAACTGGTTCCTAGCTCAGGTGATGCTGAGACAAGCAGATGTTCTTTGACCCCTGCTAGGCTTTACATATGTAGTCTTTGAGTAAATTTACTTTACATACATTACATTAAATCTTCAGCACCGGAGGCAGCCTGACTGGAATGCTGAGCCCGGCACGTCGATACACACCACATGTGAATATCACCCCGTGGTGTGCAGCAGTGTTGGCTCCAGCCTGCTGAGGAAGGCTTGTGCTGAAATGAACAGGTGCAACACACCCAGGAGAAAGATGGAGCTCACAATGCGTTAAGGAACTCGCTATTTTCATCTCCGCTGACCTTAACTCTTGTTTCAGACTGACTGCAGTGGTGAGCTCAGAGGCAGACTCAAGAAATCTTCTGTGCATGAAACATTTCTGAAGTACAGAACAGATTCACATATAAAAGTGGATAAAAGAGTAAAAATGTTCACTGTCGAAATCGATTTTACAATAGTGCTGCAAGAGCCAGCTATTGATCTGATTATAAGCACAATAGAGATTCAAGAGTGTTCAGAATCAGTTCCACTTCCCCGACTTAAAGAGTCGCTCTTCTTCTGCACCGTCAGCAAAACGAGTGGATCCTTTTAATCTCTGTATTTTTAAACCCTGTTTTCTGTCTCTGCCTCCTAGAACCACTGAGTAGTGTTTCTTCTCTGGAGGTGCACTTTGACCTCCTGGATCTGACTGAGCTGACTGACATGTCTGACCAGGAGCTGGCTGAAGTTTTCGCTGACTCTGATGAAGAGAACCACAACGAGTCCCCAGCAGGTAAGGCATGCTAAAAATGCAAATGCACATGTTTTTACAATAAATAAGAATGACAAAAATAAAGGCAAGGGCGACATCTTTAATAGCAAAGACGATAGATTCACTTAAGGTTTGTGTAGAAAACAGTCCATAATGTGTGGAGTTTTGATTCTCCCAGTACATTCTCACTACATTTTGACCAAGGCAGGAGGTTCAAGCTATGTGACACAAAGAGGGTGGAGCAGTGGCAGACTCAGGATGTTTGAAGGGCAGGGGTAAAAAAAATACAAAGGGCACCAGCTGTATGCAGTGGGGCACCAGTGCGCAGGAAGTCATGACATATTTATAGTGAAGGGAAGGCACTTCACCACTTTTTGTCCACTGGAAGGACACCCTTGAGCGCACTTTATCATGTTTTAATCACCATAGGTGCATCCAAGGCACTTTCGCAGTGCTTTTTTGAACTGGTGCCCCCCCTGAGTTTAATTAATGCCAGTTTTAAAGGGGCACTATGTAGTTTTGGGGAAGAAACTTTAATCAGATGAGGAAGATCTTCATTGATTGATTTTTTTCATTGTTTTCATGACTGAATAAACTGAATAAACAAACTTAGTAAATTTTCATACTGTTTTACTGGCGGACCCTGCCACCTTTCTAGCCCCAAACAGTGTTATGGGGACCTTATTTTCCTCTGACAACAGCTTGTTTATACAGTTATGGAAAAAGTTAATATTTCCGAGTTCATATTATTCCTCATTAATATTGTAAATATTAATTCTGAGTTTGAATTTCTTCTCCAAAACTACATAGCGCCCCTTTCACACAAATTGTTAGAAAGAACTTTCTGTGCATGCAGGATATTTTCTTTGCACCCTTATGCCCAGCAGCTTCATTTAAAAATAGCTCAGTGAGATGCACTTTGAATTTTATTGTTGAGGGAAGCATTTCCCAAATTAAATCTCCTCCCTGCAGTCCTTTATCTCAGGATATTCACATCTTGTGCAGAGTTTTATATCATTATATCCCAGCAGGGTCTTAGAAAGGCCTGCTGAGCCATAATGACTTTAAAATGTCATGTGACTCCTTCAAGGATTTATCAAAAACATTTTTCACAGTGTCACGTATAAACTGCCATTTTAACATTGTCTCACTCTGTTTGATTCTTACCTTAAACAACTTTATTTAAATTCTGTCACTGAGGAGTCGTATCCTTCTGGAAAGCAATCTTGAAAGGAGGCAATGTCGTATAGGACCCAAATTAATCAAATGCAGTATATGCAGGGTTTTATGCACATATGCATATTAAAGGGGAGAAGTTCACCCTGCATGTGTCTCACAGCAGCAGGTACAGGATGGAGTCTGCAGAAGGAAGCACAAAATCTTCTCCCATGTTTTATTTATGACCTGTGAGCCTCATCCTGCATGCGGACGGTGAACTCTCTCCTCCTCCGACTCTCCTGCAGCCTCTCAGCATGCACACGGGATTTCATGCCGGCTCAAGACACAAAGGGGCCACTGACACAGTTTAGACAACGCCTCACAACAACAGTATATTCTGTGCATGGACTGTGCTTTTCAAAAAGTTGAAGCCATCACATTTTTCTTGATACAAATGTCAGACTTCAGTTGTGATACTGTCATCAAACATCGTGTAACCAGTTCTTGTACTTAGATATTCATCATTCTGGTGACATCGTGGCAGTACCTGAACAAGAAGCTCACAGTGGAGGTTGACCACATGTAATTCTGCATCGTTTGACTCCACTGAAACACAAAACAGATTTACAGTCAGACATTCTCACTCTCGTCATCTCAAAACTTTACAAATCAGATTTTCCCTCATATTCTTTCTTCATGCTGCGATCACTCACTCCTTAATTTTCTTATTGCAGTATCTCCTCATTCTTCCCCATCATTATTCTCTCCCTTCCGTCTCTTTTCTGTTTATTAGTAATATTCCATATCATGGCACAGCTTGTTAAGTGTGAGTTATTGTCCCAGTGGGCCATCTGTGCTATAAGCTGCTGTCTGCAGCTCCACAGCCAATTATTTGAATTAAAGATGTTAAACAGCTCTTGGTGGAGAGGCGCATGCACAGGAAAGAAGAAATGCCTTTGTTTCTTAGCCCTGTGAAGCCTGTGCATCGCTGAGTGTGGAGAACTGAATGTCAAATGCTTCACTTAAAAAGTATCTCCGTTTATCATTTACTGTGTGAAGATTCTTATTAAGGCTCGCACAGTGTCACTCATTGCTAGTGGTAAGAGTGCAGGTTTGTAGTTTCCCAGTAATCATCATTGTGGAGTAACTATACCAACTGAGCTGCACTTGATCACAGTGACAGATTTACTTAATAACAATAATTGCAATAACAGGGCCACAACATATCATCATCTTTAAAGTTGATATGACGACTTGTTAGCAAGCAGGTGCCTATCAATCCATCCAGCCATTACAGAGCGACATTAGCAGTCATTTGTAGTTGTATTTCTGGCCACCCCAGTATTCATGCTCTTTATGCTCTGTTTTTGGTATCTGGCTCTGTAGCTGCTAAATGCTCCCTCCACTATGTTCAACTGCTAGTCATTAGTTTCTGGAGTCTGGAGCTTTTTCAGTGAAAACAGCTGCCTGCTGTGACGGAAAAGGTAACGCGTGAAGTTTTTCTTCATACAGCACCACTCAGACACAAATGAGCTGACAGTTTTAGCAGAGCCGAGGTACTCGGGAAGCTCGTTCCACAGGTGTGGAGCAAAGAAACTAAAAGCTGCATCACCTTGCTTGGTTTCGACCCTGTGAACACAGAGTCAACTTTTCCCAGAGGGCCTGAGGGGTCTGGGTGCTTTGTAATGCACATGTTAATCAGAGATGTGTGTACTGTAAGCCTGAGACCATTTAGTACTTTAAAGACAAGTAAAAGGATGTATGAGACTGTAAGAGTGAACCAAAACAGTAAAGTTGTGGGTCTGGCAGATAAACAATGAGCTGAATCTGCTTAAAAACTCCACAAAGTCAAGAGAGGATTGTAATTATGTATTTGAATCACTTCGGTTCATTTTGAATATCATAGTTCAAAAAGTTTCACAGTTTTCCAAATGCTAATTTGTGAATGTTATCTGTAAAAGCCTCAAACAACAAGTCAGTAAGTTGTACTTGTATATGATTTACATGTATTTACCTCCTTAAACTTGAAACCTGCGTTCACCCAGCCAAGCAGACTAAACACTTGTAGCTTGTCCACTCTTTTCAGCTGCCCTCTCCAAACACCACCACGCAAGTTCCCTCCGCCTCTTGTTAGTCACAGGCCGCAGCTGCCTGTCAGCAGCCAGGTGCAGGAGATGGCGCAGCCAAGAGGCTTCCCATCCACGGCCTCACATCCGCTCCTCTGCTTTCTACTAATCAAGATGAAGTCCTGCTGTCAGGAGGTGTACGGCTGAATATCACTGTTATGATGCGAAATAATTTCATTTACCCAGCCTCAGATCTGTGAGAAAAACAAAATCCCAACCATGATCGAATGTTTGCACACTCACGACGACATATTCAGATGAGTCATCTGTTTTTATTGATAATTAATGCAAGTAACAAGCGTGTCATTCATTTCTTGTATTTTTACCTGCGCAAGTCATGAATAAAAATAGAGGACGCTGCAAACGTATCATCCTTGTTCAAAGTCTTTAACCTTCTGACATAAGACGTATCATTTTGTGCCTTGTTGCCAAAAATCTCTCGCTTCCTCTACCTGTGAGCTGTTTTTGTCTCAGTCTCTCCATAGACATGATCCTCCTCTCCTTCACCTTCTGTCTCTTAGCATACCTTCATCCTTTATTCCCCATCTCTCTGTCTGCCTCAGATGTGGCTCGTACAGAAGAAGGATAACCAACCCAGATAGATGCAGCTGCTGAGAGAGTGTGCAGACAGATAGTGTAGAGCAAGTGCATAGTGTTTTGCTTTTGCACAAAAGACATGAAACACAGCTGTTTCTACATACGCTGTTCTGGTATTACAAAACAATTGAAGTTTTATTTGAAAGAATAGCGTCATGTGTTACATAGCAGGGAGGGCATTGCGCCAGAATGTTAAATTTAGCATTCACGACAAAACCCAGAGATCAGCCCGATTCAGAATAAATGTTAGCGTAACGTTTCTTTATGTTGCAACTTTGTGTTTGTTTTGGATGAATTTCTTTATGTCTTTCTTGTCACATCGCTGAGCTTAAGCTCCGATTAGGTTTAGGCACAAAAACCACTTGGTTATGTTCAGGAAAACATCATGGAGATGATCCAACTTACCGTGAAAAAAAAAGACGGTTTTGAAGCCACAGTGTCCCCAGGTGTCCTTAAAAATTTCCAGTGGTCATGCCGTCGGCCATTTGGCAGCCTGGTTGGCTGTTATAACGCCACCATCCCCTCTACCTCCTGATGTGAGTAAGCATATATGAACATGGTATAACCAATCAGTACAAATGTCAACCTTGGACATAGCCTAGCTGTGGTTTGCAGAAACATTAACTGCTAACATTATATTCTGGGGACTGGGCTGGAGAGAGAGGCTGTCTTGCAGACTGTTGTTGCACAAACAGTGACTCTCCAAAATAATGTTAGAACTAGATGTCATCAGCTAAAAACATCTGATACATTGTACCGGAGAGAGAACAGGATGCTAAAGCATCACATTTTTTCTTCATTTTGAAAATTCAATCATTCTCATTATAGAAAAAACAAAGCTTCTCAGATGTGCAACAGTATTTTAAGTCATCTGAAACAGTGAAATGATGCATTTCGCACATGAACAAAGATATTCCATTGTTGCGTGCAGATGTTGTGGCGTGCGGACGATGACAGCGGTGTGTGTTTGTGAGTGTGTGGGAGAAAGGATTTATCCCAACTGCGACTTATTGCACGAATCTCAGCTGTGAGGACCAGCTGTTCTGTTTCATCTGGATTCCCTAAAACCTCCTACATTACTCTGCTTTGTAATTTCATGCAAGATGATTTTTGATAAGCCTTGAACACCCCTGCTCAAACTATAACAGTAACATATTGCAAGCTGAACTGTGACAAAGGCAGTGTAATTTAAGTAGGTACGTTTATTAGCCCATAAAGTCATCAGTGAATTGAGGGTGGCAATGACTTGATTTTAATTAATTTCTGTCAAAGTTTGCATTGCAAATGTGGTAGTATCGAGCTCCTCTGTCCTGTTTTAGCATTGGACTCTATGGGAAACTGCACTGAGTGTGTGGTGGGCATGAAGGAGTTGAGGGAGAGGTTAAATGAAGTACAGAGAGGAGAGGAGGAGAGGAGACGATGAAGATGGGTGAACGAGTTCATGCTAAATGTGGGTTCCTGAATAATTCACTGTTCCCTGCTGGAAACAAGCTGGCCTTCAGAGCCATTTAAACTGTTATCATAATCCGAGCAACTACACTAGCACATTATTTATAGATGCTCGTGTCTTGTTTTTTTTTTTTACCCTTCTGTCTCTCCTCACCATGTTCCCTTCGACCATTTCAGTGTTGCTCTCTTTCACTTTAAGCTGCTTTTATACTTCATGGACAGTTCAGCTGAACTGAATGATCAGGTCAGAGAATCCAGAGAGCTGAGAACGTACAGTAATTAGTGTTTCATTAGGCGTCTCTTGCTAGGGCAGCTCCAGAGGCACAGAACAAAAGGCTGACTTTGTCCAGTGGGTTTGCTCTTTGTTTCACACTGAAATGAGCTTGATGAACCATAAAGTTTACCCGCATCCCCGAAAAACTACCACAGGCAGAGCTTTGGCCTCCTATTCTTTGTGGTTGGAGCAGTAACAAGGTTTTAACTGATGACACTGCAGACTATTCTGTGTCTGTCTGGTTGAACTTCCATGAGTTGTGTTTTAGAGTTTGTTTTAAGGATTTCTTTAGTAGACATAAGAAGCGATGAGGTCACGCAGAAAATAAGTGGCAGAAACAGAAATGTATCCTTCAATCATAGTTTGTTTACTACACAGCATATCACTTTCAAATCCTCCGCTGATATGTTGTGACTGCTCAGTGACACTCCCATGAGAGCTGACATCTCTGACAGTTTCGAGGACAGAAATATCTCACTGGGACCACACAAAAATACAACAGGCCACACCCCAATCAGTGATTAGAGTGTGGCCCTTTGAGCTTTTTATCCAATGTGCTGTCACAGATACCTGCAGTGATGCCACCGTTTGGGACGCAGCCAGAAGTGAAGCATGTTGTAATGCTGTAGCCCGTAGAGAGGCAGCGCAGCAGCAGCTTTCTGTCTTGCACCATTTAGTGGTGATTCACAGGGAAAAAATGCCACTTCAAAAATATGTAAAAAAAAAAAAAAAAAATCTGTTTTTCCTTGCTTGCAGTAAGTAAAAAATAAAAAAAGAAAGAAAAAAATCTGGAAAAAAAAGAAACAAGAGGTTTTGATCTCACTCACAGCCATACTTTCTAGGTGATTGTGTCTTATATGAGATATTTTGACATGAATTGGACACATATATTTAAGTTTTAGAAGTTTTTTAGCTTTAGTTTAGTAGTGTTAGTATTTTATTGAATTTTTATATGAGCATTTTCACATTCTGGTCGTCAGATCAAATGACTCCAATATATACATATAAATAAAATATTAACAAAATAAAACAATTAATCATAGGTCAGTGAAATCAAAGGAAAAGAAAAGGGTAGTCAACAAATAATAGATAAATGAAGAAAAGTAGTGAGCGCAGGGTCTAGTCACATTCACATTACACCAGGCATTTCTAATATCCATAAAAATTACGAGTGTAAATAATATGTTCATGTTATTTATTTTTGTGGGGTTATCCTTTATGAGCACAAGACCACATTTTATAGACCCTCTATAGAAGCTCCTTTGTATGTAAAAGGTCAGACTTCAGCTCAACTCACTGCCCTCGGGCTAGCTTTAGGCTCTTAAAGACTAGAAACCGACCCATATATCGGTTGGCTGATATTATCAGCCGAAATTGGCTTTTCACAGATATATTGTATCGGCGTATATGTTTTCTGATACGTGCCGATATGAAAAAAAAAAAAAAAATCTGAGATTATAATACAGAATATGATACTTGGGGTAATTTTATAATTCATAAAATTCCCAGTGAAAGGGCGCCCCAGGAGCTCAGTTGATAGAGCGTGCCCCCCATGTACAGAGGCTGTGTCCTCACCACAGCAGCCCAGGGTCCACATCCGACCTGTGGCCCTCTGCTGCATGTCACCCCCCTTCTCTCTCTCATTCTGTTTCCTGTCACTCTTCAGCTGTCCTGTCAAGTAAAGCCGTGAAAAGGCCAAAAAAAGTTTTCGATAGTCACATTTAAGGGATCATTAAAAAAGATGCATACAGCAGCCGATACAGCAGAAATGCTTTACTTGCTTAACTTGCCCCAGTTCACAAACACTGATGGGCTTCGCAGGGATCAGCATGCACACATGAAAAGAGTGTTGTTGTGTTGAAACAGGAGGGCATTGTCCCACATATCAACACAATTTTGGTGTCAACAACAGTTGTTTTCAGTGTGCCGTCACAGGTTTTCTGTAGGAGAGTCGTGTTTCAGAAACATTAAGCGCTGCAACATGCTGACTGAAGAATGTAGTGGCTGCTCGCCAGCAGCACAGAGGGAATACAGCACAGTGCTCCATAGCTTAGGGGACTCTGTGGCAGCAAGAGAGCGATTAAGAGAGGGGAAAGAACGGGAGAGTCATTGTATGTTGTGGGGAGGTATGTAATTGCTTTACCTCTCAGGTGTGCAAACATTCCTCACTGTGTGTGTTTTCAATTATTTTCCTTTCAGTCTTTTAATTGGATGTCAGGGCAGAAACAGGTCAACAGAAATCTGAAGAATGCACGCAAGAAATGGGAGATGCCTCACACACAAACACACATTATACAGTTCGTGAATATTGGAGATTCATATAACTTGGTAAACACAGCACAGACATCAGCAGGTGTTCATGATGCCTGCTGCAGCCGTTGTTGTCCTTCTCATTAAAATCCAGTGGAGACGCCATCAATCTCCTGAGATCAATACGTCTCCTCCGCCTCCCCCTTTTCTCTCCTTCTCTTTGTCTCTCAGTCTCTAATGTGTGTGAGGATATGGACGTGGCTTTAAGGAGATATACAGTATAAGCCAGGTACTGAGTATAACCTTCACTTAGGAGACCTTACAATAGACTGATACAAGGGCAGTGTAAGGCAGAGTGAGCCATCAGTCATTACCTCAATTGCTGTCCCCCTGGTAGGCTGGACATCGCCACCAAGTGGTCTACAGCGGAACTGAAAAGAAATGTTTGGTTAATATTAAAAATGCAACTAAAATAAACTTCGTGTGAGATGGACAAGTTGTTGTATTTATGGGTTATACAGATTTACTAGTTTATACAAAGAGAAAGCAGATTTTATGTGAGAGAAATACGCTTGTGGATAATTTCAGTGTGATCCCACACTGTCATTTTAAACGGACAACAATCTGTGGTGTGTCTAAAAATGTCTGGTATGTACAGTATGTGTGTTTATGCAGGCAAACATTAGCTCTATCTTGCAAGGCCTGTTGCAATTAAACTCTGGCTCTGGAGATACAGTTCACCCAAAAATGAAAATTCAGGCATTAAATACTCACCCCCATGCCGGTGGAAAGTCAGGTGAAGTTTCGTAGTCCACCAAACATTTCTGTAGCTTCACAGCCAAACAGATTTGCAGCATTCTCCAAACGACTTAAGTAGATGGGGACTTGTTATAAAATGTAAAGTTAGTGTTGCACTACACAGCCCATCTAAAGTGCCAAGTTATTGGGACAATTATATGTTGTTTTTTTGTCGTTTTGGTTGTTTTTTTGCTGTGGTTTTTTTTTTTTTTTTCAGTTTTAAAAGAAGTCCCAGTCTACTTCAGTTGTTTAGGGGAATGCTGCAACTCTGTTTTGCTGTGAAGTTCCAGAAATGTTTTGTTGACTCAAATACTTTGTACACCCAACTTTCCATCGGCATGAGGATGAGTAGATAATGACTGAGTTTTCATTTGTGGGTGAACTTCACCTTTAAAGGTGCACTACCTAGTTTTGGAAAAGAAATTCAGAAACTCAGAAATGTTATATTTACAATATTGATAAGGTAACAAAATTCAAAACTCAAACAGAGTGAGACAATGTAAAAATGGTAGTTCATGTGTGACACTGTGAAAAATGTTTTTGATAAATCCTTGAAGGAGTCACATGACATTTTAAAGTCATTATGGCTCAGCAGGCCTTTCTAAGACCCCGCTGGGATATAATGATATAAAACTCTGCACAAGATGTGAATATCCTGAGATAAAGGACTGCAGGAGATTTAATCTGGGAAATGCTTCCCTCAACAATAACATTTACAGTGTATCTCACTGAGCTATTTTTGAACGAAGCTGCTGGGCACAAGGGCGCAAAGAAAATATCTTGCATGTACAGAAAGTTCATATTAATAATTTTTGTTAAAGTTTTGGAGAAGAAATTCAAACTCAGAATTTTAATATTCACAATATCAATGAGGCAATAACACAGTCATGAAAATGAAGAGAGTTTGTTTGTTTAGTTTGTTTGTTTCTCTCTCTGAAAATTTCTTCCCAAAAACTACATAATGCACCTTTAAGACAACTGTATTTTCAGGGTCAAGGTGTGCAGATGATTTCCTGATGTCTGTCTCTGTATGTATCTGCATTTATGAGATATAAATGCAGATTCCAAGATTTGGATTCTTGTCAGTAACATCTTTGTTTGGTCCACAGGTTCCCACCAGCCTGTGCTGCCCAGGGGTGGCTACATGCGCTCCCCCTCGTGGACACGCTGCAGCAGAGTCGAGCCCCCGAGAGAGAGAAAGCACCACAGTGACTCGGACACCCCGGAGCCCTTAATGAAGCTGGAGAGATCGAAGCAGCCGTGACATCTGGTGTGAAACAGCCAGACTGCAGAGAGTGAGAAAGCCCAGAGGCAGACAGACACAGCCAGAGTGTGAGCACATCGCGGACCGAGAGGCCCCTCATCTGCCACTGTGCACTCACGTAACGTCTCATGGTGCTGAAACAGTTCAGGTTGAACTCTGGACAACGTGCTCTGTGCTCTGACTTAAGATGTTGAGATGTGCAATATACACACTCTCTCCTTCTCTCTTCCTTTCCTCTGTTTCTTTCTCACACACAAACACACACAATCATTGTGTTTTTCATGCACGGGGTTCTTAATGCACCCTGTGCTGCCAGATGATTTTAAGCTTTGTTTTTGAATGACAGACAGGGTATGACATCAGCAGAAATATAACAGCACCTCCATCCTTACAGCCTCTCAGGGTGGGGACAGCCTGGACAGCGAGATTGATTTTACACTGTGTCCACAGCATGTGGTCAGACCTTCAGTTTGAAGTTCAGACACTGGGATTCACATTGAAATACCAGGATTTGAAACATAAATGCCACGCTGAGGCTGTTACTTCATGTTTTGGCTTGAAAATGTGACAGGGTTTTTCTTTTTTTGTTGTTGTTGCCTGCACTTAAGGTGGGTTGATCAGTGGAAGTGGATGTGAGTGAAGCCACACTCTTTATATCCATCACACCATCTACATTTTAATGAAGAATGTGTTGTTATTATAATTTCCTAAATGAAATTTTGCACTTGTCTCACTGAATTGTATTTACAGTGCCCCCCAGAATTATTGGCACTTGGTGCAGATGACATAAAAGATAAACAGACCAAGTAGCAAGCTATATGCGACACACTTTTCCATACCCAGATACTTCTTTTTCACAATTTGTTCAGACAATTGTTTTCCGAGTATCATTTTTAAAAATAATGGCTGCCAGAGTTGCTGCTCCCGAGGCGATTGGAGTTGGTACTTCAAAGCTGGAGAATACTTGAAGCAGTTAGAAAATTAAGGTAGCATTGCACCAGAGTCAAGTGGACTTCAGAAAGCTTTGCATGAATGCCAAAAATACAACAAAGTGCCAACGATTTTGTAATCATCTTTTAAAGGATGAACCTAACTTACGATGCAATATTTCACATCTTTGTACGTAAAGGTTATAGCTGATTACTTGATTTATTTATCTCACGTTTGGCTTGTCTATACCAGGAGTGCCAATAATTCTGAATGCTGTGACACGATGGATCAAAAGTGACACTGGGATAATAGAGGAACAAATAAAAGTCTTGGAAAAAAGTATGTTTTATTGCGTCATTTATTTACTAAAGGTCAGGGAAACTGCCTCATTCTGTATTGTGTGGGGAGGGCATATATTTTAAAGGAGGCCTATTATGCTTTTTTTCTTCTTTCCCTCACTGTTTTTATATAGGTTAAAAAGAAGCTCCTCTCTCCCACAGAAAACACTGCTCATAGTCTCTTCTTTAATTTTGTGACTTGGTGACATCATACTACATCATCAGGTTGCACATTTGCATAATTTATGCCCAGCAGCTAGTTTGGCATGTAAGAATAAATTTAGTGAAGCTGCTCCCTGGTTGTTAGCGGTGCTGGCTCAGGCATGTGTGAGCTGACCAGTCAGAGCAGACTGGTTATTCTGGAGGGGGGGGCTTAAAGAGACAGGAGCTAAAACAAAGCTTTTAGACAGAGGGGGAATACAGAACTGAAGCCACGCAAAATAATATTATGAACCTGAAAATGAGCAAAATATGTCTCCCTTAAGTTTTACAGTGGTTATTTACACTACGGTAAACAAATCTGTGATCTTGCTTGTACAAAATGAATTGATAAAGCATGATCACATCAGTATAAATGACAGTAAGGGTTTAAAAAGAGCCCTGCAGGAGACAAAGCACAGTGGCTGTTCACCATATGGAACATGCTAAAAAATCAATTGCTCACACTTACTGTGCAAAAATAAACTGCGTAAGATTGTGCTATTTACATGCAAGGCACTCTCTGATACTGGAATAAAAAACGTGTTGTTAAAACAGAGAAAGACAGAAGCAATGGAATGCTGACAGTTTTAGAAATTATACTTCTCGTAAAGAGAATCTGGGCTGACGGAAAGACTCGAAAATAAAAAGAGAAGCCACAGGGGTATAAAAAATGGTTTAATATTGGTGTGGGCCTCAACGGCCTCACATTTTTGATTTTTCATTCTTCTTTTCATTCATCTTGACATCTCAGTGTAAAATCAATAATCCTCACTGACAGGTAAAAAGAATTATTCATCAAGCAAAAACAAAGAATAGTGCATTGTCAAGCAGGCACGAAACACACAATAGCTCTCTATACAACCAGCAGCTCATCATTTATAATATTTTATGTAATCTGGATTTCAATAATGGACAATTTCACTGTCACAATAGTCGGGGTCTTAACAATCTCAAAAAGGGCCCACACCGCTCACACTGCGAGGCATTAGTTCAAGTAAATCTATTTACTCAGCTCAGGAGCCTCTGGCTTAACCATTAAGACACTATCAACATTATAATGACAGTGTGTAACCAACCCTTGTAGGAGTGGTTCTCAAATACATGAAATGAGTTGCTACATGAACAGTTATCTAGTTTAACTTGCTTGACTCACAATTACGGAGTGCATTCAAACATAAGCCACAATTACATGAAAGCATGATTTGATGTGGGAGGGAGAAGGACACCTAATCCATCCACAGTAAAAAGTCTATTCATTTTCAATTACCTTTGAGCCCTTACCCATTTGTGTTATCAAAATGAACTGCAAAGCACAGAGAGCATTTGGGTGTCAGGTTATTAATAACAAATACGGATTAAAAGAAACTAGCAAAACCAGACTGTAGTCAGTGTGAGTATTGTAATCAATGAGTTGTATAGAGAATAATGTTAATCTAAGAGGCAGTTAAGAATACAGAGGCTGTGAGGTAGTGTGTGTGACTGAAGAGTTAAAAATCTGTTTTAGAGCAAACATCTCAGCAGTGTGTGGTGTTTGTTAGCTTATATTTGATTCTTTCTCAGCTCCGTTGTTCCCAGTTCTATAAGTAACTATCCGAATAAGACGATGGATGTCCACATCGATGCAGACTCATTAGTACGGGACACCGAAGAGGAGAAAACATCCTACAGTACATGTGATCCATTAATAATTGTGATAACAGTCAGAAAGTTACAAAATGTACAAACACTGAGTTGTAACAGCTGCCTTTACTGATATATTAACAGGAACCAGGTTGGGGAACACTGAAGTCTGCTGGAGGACTATGACAGGGTGAAAATGTGTAAATGTACTGAGGTCGAGACATAATGTCCCTGAATGCCTTCATTGTAAAATGGTGTGAAGAAGATACAGTCAAAGCACCTCTGACATTTGAGGAACAAGAGAAGAAAGCATTCTTATTAGGTTGATAGATTTCTGGACATCTTGACCACAGACTAGAGAATCTGCATCTTTTTAAGGGCAATGAACCTCAGTGTGTAACCGACTAATACACACCACAGCTAATGTAAATGTCACACGAGGCATTTGATTTCTGTATTTTTGTGACTTGAGCTCAATACATTTCCTGACCGTGGTTTAAGATTATTATGTAGGACTTCATCAAGTGTTGGAGGATGGGTGTAGAAGGCACCTCCAGTGAACATAAGCCTCAGACTCTTCACAGAAGCTTTATAGCTTACTGACTTTTAATTGCCAGAACACTAAAAATAACGAGTCATTGTTTGGAATTCCTGCTCGGATATAAAAAAACTACAATAACAAAAAGCATAATCTGGCCGTGTAAGACCTGTGCAACACATCATCATCCTCTTTGCAGCTGTCTGTGAGAATAATCTTTTCCAGCGTCTGGACCAGATGGTGCTGCGCTTGAGAAATATTCACCTTAATCCAGAGGAATATTTGCCTCGAGGCTGCGAGTCCGCCTACAGCTAAACGGCTGACTTCTTCTGCCTGTTCTGCAAGTGATGTTCATCCCGTTTGTTCTTGTTCCAGTCCTTTAGGCCTTCGGGCAGAGAGGTATCCTCCTCTAAATCCCCCAGACCTTCAACAAAGTCCTCATATGAAGACTTCTCTCGGAAGGGACGAGTTCCTAGCAGCTCCACCATGTCGGCCTTGTCTAGAATCTCCTTTTCTAGCAGACGTTTAGCCACCTGCGACACGTGACCAAAAACAGTCAACAACAAGCCTTTTAATGATGATAATAACTCTATCATCAATAATTATGTAGGTGGTATTACTGATCACAGAGATTCAACACTCAAAACACAAAACAGGCTGTGGAGCGACAGTTTTAACAATAGTTGGATGTAATAGTAGCGTTCATTTATTTTTAAATAATGATTTCTAATATCACTAATAGCTATTATGCCTAAGGTAGCTTAGGTTAGCCCTCTCCCTCATACGCCTTCCACCAAGTTTCTAAAAATGCTTATTTAAAAAGGTCCAATGTGTAGGATTTCGAGGTGTCTAGATCTAAAGTAGCAGATTTCAAGCAACTGAACACCACTCGCAAATGGCCCTCTCTAGAGCCAGAGTTTGGTTTGTTCATTCTGGGCTGCTGTCTCTCTGTAGATATGAAAGACTCATTCTCAGGTAACAAAAACACAACGATTCTTAGTTTCAGGTGATTATACACTAATGACAGCATCAATACAAATATTATAATCCATTTCTGACATTAGATCCCCCTAAATCCTGCACACTGGACCTTTAAGAAAAGCACAAATGAGCCATCAGTTAGATCGTCAATATGCTTCTCACCTTCTCCACCATTTCTTTCTTTTCGTTGACGAGCAGAAGTGTTCGCTGGAAGGCCCCATCTATTAGCAGGCGCACCTCCTGGTCTATAAGCTGGGCAGTGGGTTCACTGAAGGGTTTCTCAGTTACTATGGCACCCTGCTGAGGGAGGTCAAAGGACATCTGACCCACCGCCTCGTTCATTCCAAACTGTACAACCTAAAATATGAAGAAATGGAGAACTGTGAGTCAAATTACACAGTGTTGCTTCACTTCAAACCAAACGCTTCGTGTGCTTCTTCAAAGTGCTGAAAAACTTTCCAGACTCTGTACGCCTTGACTACCAATTAACATTAGTGATTGTGTAGATGAAACACCAGGTTACATTGAAAATATTTTACCTCAAATTCAAGCATATTCTTAACCTTGAAAACCGTTAATAATCAAGCACTTTCCAAACTTTCAAGACCTTGAGCGAACCCTGTAGGTGACGTCTAATTGTTATGATTACCTGTGCATAAGCAGACTGTGTGACTTTCCTGAGGTCGTCCTGCGCCCCAGTGGTGATTCGATGAAAGAAAACTTGCTCAGCCACTCGACCCCCAAGCATCATGCACATCCTGTCAAACAGCTGCTCCTGGGTGAACAGGTACTGTTCCTTAGGCAGATACTGTGCATAACCCAAACCTTTTCCTCTGGGAACAATGGACACCTGAGGGAGAGCATTAAAATCAATCCATTTATCAATATAATCATTTAAATAAATCTTAATGTGACTGTGGAAGGGGAAAACACATAAAAGGTGTGTGAGGGCAGTGTGTGACTACCTTAAGTAGGGGGTCTGCATGTTCTAGGAACCAGCCGACCACAGCATGTCCAGCCTCATGATACGCCACAGTAGTCTTCTCTGGGAGCTGCAATACCTGAGTCTTTTTCTCCAGACCTGAAAGCAAAGAGGATGATCTTAAGCACAAGTGTTTTTTGTGTAAGGAACAAGTTATCAGCCTTTAAGTATACCCAGTTGAGAGGATCGGGTCTCCTCCCTACATGGAAGTCTCAATGAGATATATTAGGATATAATGTACATTAATAGAATATACTTGATCAAAACTTCACGTTACAGAATTTAAAGCAAATCTAACCACTTTAAAGGGACCATTCAAAATCAGAAAGACATATTTTTGTACTGCCAATATCTCCAAAACACACAAATAATCAAGACGAATAACTAGCACGACAGGTAAGAAGAAAAATGTGTATTCCTTTTAATACTATTGCTTGATGATGGTGTAAAAACCATATCCATTAGTTCTATGAGTATTATTATAATATCAAGTGCATGCACGTGGTTGTTAACTTACCTCCAATTACTCTCTCGACTGCCTGCTCAAAGTGCTTAGTGCTGATATATTGGTTGAGGTGACGTGCAGCTATCAGAGCTGCTTCATTACACACATTAGCGATATCAGCCCCTGAGACACACAGATAACATGATTAAGACTGTGGTGTGACAAAGAAACAGACGGAGAATACAAAACTGTGTGATCCGTTTATATCATAAGCACATTTCCTTCATTCTTACCAGTAAAACCTGGGGTTAGTGCAGCCAGCTTTCTGGCTAAAGCCTCTACTTCTATACTGGAGTCCAACTTCAGAGGTCTTAAATGCACCTTAAAGATGGACGCCCTGCCTTTAATATCCGGTGGGCCTGTAGAAAAATTAAAACAAACATTTTTTTAAACAAAAGAATGATAAGCACTGAAAAAATAGGATTGACATGTTTTGTTGCTGCAGAAGTATCGTCATCACATGATAATATTACTAAAACAGAGGCCAGTCTTACAAGATAATAGATCTAACCTTTTCAAGTGTGTGGACTCTGAACCACATGCCTAAAAAACTGTTTAAATGTTTAAATTCTTAAATTCAAACTACAGCTGCATACAAGACGAAGAGGTCAGAGATGTCAGCTACAGAAAGCCACATTAGAAATTGAATTTCTTGAGCTGTGCATCAAATCCTGAGGATCAAAGTGGGCAGTTAGAAGCAACATATAAAAAGACAAATCTTGTGACACCAATGTAATGCCATGAAGTTACACGGACAGTAGCATTAGCTCTTATAAGAGCTGTTTTCAAGCGAGCAGATTCATAATGTCAAACTCATCCTGAAGACAGCCTTTCAAAAAACTGGCATATTCTGGAGCTTATATTTGGACGTCTACTCTTAAAATGCCAGCTGACCTTAATGTAATGCATTATTCATGTAGTCTAAACTCACACTTTCTTTGCTTAGAAACATTAGAGATGTAACAAGTTCTGTAACTAAATACTGATCAAACATTAATGAGTAATGTGACTGTTTTTTGTCTGACCAACACAGTTTGCATGTAACAACAGAAATACTAGGACAGGGAACAGAGAAAAAATCAACAGAGAGAGGAGCGGTGGGTCCCATCCCTCACGTTGGCCTCCAGTTATCTAATCCTTCTTTTATTGAAAGCCAGCTCTCTCATTTTGACCCAGTTTTCTTTGTCAGAGAGAATTCTGCCATGCCCACTATTGTCCAGCAATGCTGGCGTAACGCAAATTAGATCTTAGCAGGCAAAAAAGATTAACCATTTTAGCCACAAAGATGAAAGTGCACAGTGTGTAACACACGCTTTTAATGACATAACAAGTGAACAGGCCATGCGCAGAAAAAGCACAAGCTAATCTAATAGGCTTTGAGCTAATTTTGTAAGTAAGTACAAGATCTGGGCGTCAATAAGGTTAAGCATTGCACCTCATCTGGAGCAAAAACACTAACAATATTAGATCTGGGTCTGCATGCACAGAAGAGCCACTGAATTGAATTTGTTGCATGGTAACGCACACATGCATCAACAACCAAGGAAACATTGCCAAACAACAAATGATAAAGGGAAATTTAAAAGTGGCAATATATTGAGAAACCCTTGAAACTGACAAATTATGATGTAGGGAAAGGAAGAGTGTGCATCAAAGATAAATGTCATGAATTGGTGGACCTCAGACAAGAGCTACACCTCACCTATGTATATATGTCGGTCAAAGCGTCCGGGCCTCATCAGAGCTGGATCCAGGATATCAGCTCGATTGGTGCCGGCCAAAACCACCACGTTAGTGCTACTGTTGAATCCTGCCATGAAAACATACAGATAGCATACAAAGGCCGTTTGAAATGTTGCACCAGGAATGAGAGGAAGGCTCGAACACTGAAAGTGATGACAAATGCATACCGTCCATTTCTACAAGCAGCTGATTAAGGGTGTTTTCCTGCTCGCTCTGGCTGCCAAAGTTCCCTCTGCCTCTCTTCCTGCCCACTGCATCGATCTCATCGATGAAAAGGATGCATGGGGCATTTTTTCGAGCTGTGGCAAATGTATCCCTTATCTGATATAGGACAGAGCAAAGAAAAATCACAATTTAGCTTGATTTCTTACGGTGTTTATCATTCAAACACAAGAGAGCAAAGCAAAGCTAGATTTTCAACTACATTTGTATCTTCGACAGAACAACCCAAACAATTGTTGTGCCAAGAGATGAGCATGAACAACATGTGATGCATCATTCAGCTCCCAGACTCCTGGGAAGAGTCGTTAAGCTGAGTACTGACCCTCGCTGCACCCACGCCCACAAACATTTCCTGGAACTCTGAGCCGTTGACGGTGATGAAGGGGACATTGGCCTCTCCGGCAGTGGCCTTTGCGAGCAACGTCTTGCCAGTTCCAGGAGGACCAGATAACACTGCACCCTGAAAACAAAGATGTTACACAAGGATACATATAAGTGACTCAGTGAATACTTCACCATGTGGAGAAGTTTAACACTTTAAAACTTAAACACAATACTTTATGATGCATAAAATATGGCACACCTTTGGGATCTTGGCTCCCAGGTCCTGGTACTGCTGCGGATTCTTCAAGAAGTTGACAAACTCCAAAATCTCCACTTTGGCCTCCTCACAGCCTGCAACGTCCCTGAATCGCACGTCAATGTTGCCTCTTATTATCTTGGCTTTGGATTCACCCATGCTAAAGGGGTTTCCTCGCCCCCTACCTCCACGACCTCCACCCATTGGTCCCTGCCGTGTGGCAAAAAGTAAAAAGCCAACCAGCACTAAGGTTGGGAGGATTGTGAGAAGGAGTGTCCTGTGGGGAGAAAGATGGGAATCAACATGAACTCATCCAGTACACATAAAAAAATCACTTCAATTTGATTTGGTCATCAGATAAAATTCTCACCCATCGCTTTCACTGGTGTAGAATACAGGTACTCGCTGTGTGGAGTCCAGACCCATGTCCTGCTGGGCCATCTCCAGGTTATGCTCGAATGAGTCAACACTGCCAATGTTGAACCACAAATAGCTCTGAAACATACAAAAACACTTTTTAGCTTAGCGGCTACAGTGGAGACTTCTGCTTTAAAAAGGGTTTAAATAATGTCTTTTCAAATCAATTTGGGACTTCAGGGTTTCCAGAGACCTTGGTTATGCCGGATGAGTTGTATGCAGCCATTTTATGTTTCTTTTCAGTTGTTTTATTACGTTTTTAAAACAAGTCCCCATCTACTTCGGCTGTTTAGGAGAATGCTGCAGCGCTGTTTTGCTGTGAAGCTCCAGAAATGTTTTGTGGACTATGGAAGTTCACCTGACTTTCCGTCAGCATGGAGGTGAGTAAATAATGACTGAATTTAAATTTTTGGGTGAACTTATCCTTTAAGTTTCAAACTTAGAAACTGTAGTTTGACCAAATTTTAACTCTAAATCCACTTTGGATTTGGATGGACTTTGCTCAGTCTTGAGTGGCGATTGAAAGTTGAGGAGAAGCCTAGTAAGAGGGTGTTGAGTTTAGTTTTTTTGTCATATTTATGACTCTTCTCTGCTTGTGTAGTGAGTGATCTCCAGTATAAGAAAAAACAAGAGGACAGAACAGCATTTTCATGCCACTTACCACTTCTGATGAGTTCACTCCGTGGGCAGGAATTACTTTGACATATTGTTTATTGACGACCTCCAGATGATTCACCTGTGTAGAGAGCACAAACACCAATCTGTTCACATGGCAGCAAAAACAAAAATGCAGATAAAAAACACCCACATTACACCAAGACTAAAACACGCTCTGCCTCTTACCAAGCCCCTGCTCAAGTAGAGATGCACAAAGTCCTTCCAGGAGATCTGGACCCCCGTCTCACGGAAGAAAAAGTACAAAAAAGCCGAGGTCATGCCTGCTGCGCCGATCACAAAGTTTCGAACAACTCTTTCATCCCAGGGAAAATCCTCCTGTTAGATACAAGAAATGTTGTAAGAGATGGAATGCAAAATAACTTAAAGGAGTAAAATCAGGTTTAGATTTAACCTTCAGAGATATCAGATTCTGGCATGTTAGGGAAATTATTCCATATTATCAGTCTGTGTAGTGCAGTTTAATGAGATACAGTTATCTGTCTGTGCCATGATTTGCACCTGAAAGCGTGTCCACCAATGTGACTCTTCCTTTTTTCCTCCTCTTTGTCTTTCGTCCCCGTCATCATTCCTGGCCTGCTCTTCCCTCATAAGAGATTCCTGTTCTTTGGTGTTTTCATCTAAACAGCAATAGAAAAAAAAAATCAGTCACACACTGCAGATGAAGTGAGAACAGAGGATGTAAAAATGCTGCTTGAAATTTGTCCCACCTTCAGCTGATTTGTTGACACCAGCGCTTTCTTCACTCTTTGGGAAAAACTTTTCAAAACCTAAACCAGTTCAACAGCAAACACACAGAGAAAAAGAATGAAGTCATCCTGAAAAGATTTAGGTCACTGTGTGCGCTCATTTGGCTACATGACATAGTTTAACGGCATTGGGAGGTGCGTTACCTTTTGGTGGCTTGTTTGAGCTAAGGAAGCGAGCGATTGGGACATTGTGTTGATATAATCCTCCACATCTCCTTTGCACCAGGGACATCTTCTGAAATAAAGACAGAGTATGAAGAATTTGTTTGTAGTTAAAAGACGAAACGCTGTAATTCAACATGCTATAATGTTGTATGCAAGATAGCAGACAAGCAATATAGATTCAAACATGATATGAACAGTCCGATGGCATCTGCAGCTGTTAGGATTCAGCCCCACCGAGTAGCTTCCATGTTGATATAAGAAATCTGTCCAGCAACATGTTTTTGTCCCAACAAGCCAACACAACATTATTTGCAGGATTACTGAAATCTCATTATGACCTGGGCAAACCGGACTATGTCCCAGTTAACCTAATTTAATTAAGTCATTGCAACACTGGTGCAGATAACCCACTTATACTTGACATTGGACAGTTGCTATAAAACTCACGGTGTTTACGAACATATCTGTTATTTGTGCATATTAAAACTGATTAAATTATTCTTCAAAAGGTACAAACACTGAAATATGGGTTTCTTCCACACAACTGCAAAATGAATTTGTTTTTAGGTCGATGTCATTATTGATACTAAAAGGTGCAATATGTAAGAATTTTCATTGTAAACATGAAAAAATGAACTACAGTTTTCATCAGAATGTGAAGAATGAACAGTTTTGACATTATGACGTCTATTCAGTGTATTGTTGCAGAGATATCTACTGAAGTTAGCCTGACCAGCTAGCCCCAGCCCTTACTGATCCAATGGTTCCTGTGCTAGCAGTGTAAACTTAAACACTCCCCGATGCTCTAACCACCCAGTCCAGACCACTAGCTGCACAGCTAACTGATCTAACTAGCTAAAGTTAGAGTTAGCAGCAGTTAGCAGTTACTCTGGTGATATGCTGTCCCCTATGTTTGAGTATGAATGTAAGAGGTGTCTAATTCTTACATATTGCACCTTTACGTTAATAAAAACCTGACAATATATAAACAATATACATTTCATAAAGATACATTACTTTATTATAATTTTTTTCCATATCACAATACATCTGAGTGAAGAGATGTTAAAGGTGCAATATGTAAGATTTTTAGTGGCAAACATTCAAAACTAAAATTATCAATGAGTTATGTGTTGAGCTGCAAAGCATGTCCAGCATGCTCAGCAGCTAAACCCGGCGCCTCCCGGTCCAAAGCTCCTGTGCAAGTCGTGTACACACCAAAAAATTCCTTGGGGATTTGAGCTCCCAGTCAAGACTGCTAGCTGCACGGCCACAGGTGGCCAGTCCTTACAACAATAGACAGCATCATCAAAGAAGTCACTATCAGTAAATCAGAAGTTCATCAACTAAGAAAAAAACATGCAACAAATCTAAATTCAACTTGAATTTAGAAAACTTTAAGTCAAATAAGCGTATGCTGGCAATAAAGCATGCATTTCTGCAATTTTTCTGATTTGCAGTCTCTGCCCATACGCACAGAAAACCAATATATCATTATTAACACACAATAAGCTGCCAGTGTATTGGCCAGGCTCTATTCACCACATAATGTTCACATGGAAGGAAACAAATACCTGCAAGAACTGCACGTTTAATGGACAGTGTTGAAATAAAGGAAAACTTGATGTATTGTAGACAAGTGTCATACCCCAAAGGAAAATAGTCCAGCTGTATCTCAAAGACATTTTCAGTCTGTTTTGATCACAATGATCAGTGTTGAAGTGAAGGTTTCTAGTCAGCAGAATGTGCAGACTCTGCTGCATCTTATCTTGAAGTCAATTTTAAAAGTTCAACTCAATTTAATGCTAATCAGCTTATTTGCATGCTTTGTTTCGAACATTGCAAAATAAATGCAACCGAATGAATGAATGAATGAATAAGAGTGAACACCACAGTAACAGAGACACGACCCCTCCAAACAAAACATTATGAAACTGAGGACACCCACTTACAATCCAAACATTATCAAACGGACATCTCGTGAGAGCATAAACAACAGAGGAGAGACACACAAACAGAGCTGCAGCTTGTTTGTTTACATGTTTTTGTGAGGCTGCATTCAGGGACATTGTGTTCTTTCCCACGACAGACCCTAAAACACAGTCACCCGAGGCTCACACACACCCGTTACCCAACACACCTCCAAGTGTCTGTTGCAAAACACCAACTTTTCTTTCGTGTTATATGAGAGGAGCGTAGCAGAGTTTGCATAATAATACGAAGAACAAAAACAACGCCACCCTACCGAAGCGAGTGGGCCGTTGTTGCGAAAAGTAGCAGAAATCGTGGAGAAGTCTCGGCTCCACGTCCGAACGGACCGGACCCGGGTCCAGAAGGGTCCGACACTCACAGACAGCAGCGCCATCGCGTATGCTGCTCTCTCGGCTTCACTGGACTGACCTCCGAGCCACCAAGAAGTACCGAGCAACAGTCTCTGCTGCGACGTGAAAGCCTGTGCCAACAACTACACAACATCTCGCGAGATTTCGGTTACAAAGGAACAGGGTGAAATTTCAGACGTAGAGCATTTTTGACTTGGATGCAGTTTTTTGTCTCGCGCCGGCGCTGTCAATTTAAAGCTATATATTGCGTGTAACAAAACATTATATATTGTTTTTTATTACTTGGCTTATAATATTTAGGTAGACCATGGGACGTACTGGTCTTTGCACAGGGTTGCATAATTTGGCAGAAATCCCACCACGCCTCCTCCTGTACCCTTACATTTGCTTTTCCACGTGTAGTAGGCGTGACTGATCCGCAGTGTTGCCAACAACTGGAAAGTCAGTACATGAGGTACTTGTACTTTGCTGGAGAGTTTGCATTTTCTTGCATTTTCTACTACTAGGGAAACATTTATTGGTGCAATGATCAGTCAATTAGTCACTTCACTTATTCAGAACATTAATTGGCAACAATTCTGATAATCTATTAATCATTTTTGGAAAAGAGAAAAGCCAAAATGATTTGGTTCCAACGCCTCATATATCAGAACCAGAAATACTTAATTTATCCCTGAGTTGCTCCTTCTAGAATAGAACCATCACATTATAGAGATAATTTAATAAGATATACACAGAGTAATTACAAATAAAATAAAACAACAACAAAAAAAACTTTATTGTATTATTTTACAATGATGTGTACTGGTTGTGTTGACTACTGTTACAAACCAAATTGCCCCTCAGGGACAATAAAGACTCTCTAAAGTAATCTAATATTTTTACATTTACAAATAGATATTTGAATCCTTAATTTTCTACTATTGTAAAATGAATATTTCTGGGCTTTTGAATGTCGAACAGACAAAACCAGACATCTATAGATTTCGTCCTGGACTCTGGGAAAGTGGTATGTGAGTTTTCGTCATTATTGACATTTTATCTACCGCGTTTAAGTGATTCATCAAGATAATAATCAGTAATGATCAGTTGCATCCCTACACACAGATATATATGTATCTGTTTAACATTTAGGATCTATTTGAGAGTGACAGCATTGTCCTGTTTTGCATTTTGGGGCTTCTTTTGTTGACAGTTGAATAACAGATTGTACTATCTAACATAGGTAGCCTGCATGGCTGGATTACCACATGGGCCTACCAGGCAGAGGTGTGGGGGCCTGAGGTTTGAGGCAGAGCCTGTGTTTAAAGTGACGGTTATCAACATCTCTCATGTGAAGTCGAATGGATGTCAAAACAAGGGGAGCCGTACTCCCTGAGTATATAGCAGTTCTGAGCTTGATGAAAATATAAAAAAGTCATGTAGTTTTACTTACACATCTGTGCCAATGAGGCCCAATATGCCACAACTCATCCCTGAATAGGTGAAAGATGAACTTGACACAGCGCTGTGGCTTTAATGCATTTCATTACTTTATTCATGCACTGCTCCAACATGTTTTTGGTGCTTTTACCAACACCATGTATGTCCATTAGTTTGAAATAAAAAAATAATAATACAGTACATCATGCTGAAAGATAACACAGCCAAAACTCATTATTTTAAAACAAATACTTGAGGTCAACATTTACACATTAGCAAAGGTGTCACGTTAACATCTTTGTCATCTCTGGACACAGTGTGCTATAGGTACGTTACATGATGGTGAGTGCATTAAGACGTTTGGATAACAGCTGTATGCAACCTGACAATCTGAGGCACACGATGTTCATGAGTAATCACATCTGTTTGCTACACACTGACTGCACTAGACTGAACCAGATTAAACACAGATCAAAAAGTCTACGATGAGTTCACAGTTTTGAATAAAAGGACAGCACATTTAACTCCCACGTGCCTTTTCTTTGTACTGGTTATGCATGCTCTGATTATGTATCTTTTGTCTATATATGTATGTATATTTTGAAATTATGATCTTAAAGATTTACTACACAACCTTTCCTATCTGGACATCTCTTTTTAAGATCTTATGAAATGTTAAACTGATCAACAGCTTATGACTAAAAGGATATTATGCATGTTACATGAGTGGAGGACCCGTACAGACTGCTCCAGGGACAGTATAGATTAGTGTGTGTGTGTCAGTGTTGGAACAGATTATGGAATAAATAAAGGGAAAAATAGTCCCAGTGATGTTAAGATCGCAAAGTCTAACAGATTTAATTCATTTATTATTGTAAACTAATTATGCATCATACTAAATTATCTGACCTAATGAACTGATGCTCAGTGCAAGGTCACGCATTTAACTTTCAAGCGCATTTACTGTTTTTAAAATAGAAACATACATTAGGAAGCTAAAAGGCAAATTTCTGGTTAATATAAATGTTGTTATTGTGTCTTTGGAAGCGGGAGTAATGATCCTTTAAATTCAAAACAATTTTTAGTATATATGGCAACCTTAAATTTTAGTATGCAGCAAAGTTGGCAGTTTAGGTTAATTCAGTCGAGGCTTGTAACAGCATGCATAATCACCTGCTGATAATGTGGCTTTTTTCTATAGGGCATTTATTTTGTACATTTATACAAGCAGACACATACACACTGATGCCAATCACTCACACAAACACACATACACAGTGTTCAGTACATCCAATTTCAGTATAGATTAAAAAGTTGGATAAAAAATATATATATATATTAATTTCCAGATGGGGTTCGAAGAACCCTGCTTCATAATGTAGTGCACAGGAAGATTAAGACACTACAGTATAAACGTATGCACACAACAAACCAAGGACAAAGACAAAAAGCTACTGTAGTCTTCTATCAGACTCTGTTGATAGAGTAGAGCACAACATGAGGCAAAGTGCAACATCCAGTAACATCAGGTGGTCCTCTCCAGAGTTATGCATCTTTCACATCGTCGTCCTGCTTGCGCTCGGTCATTCTGGCACATCGCGGACATGTGGTGGAGTTGTCGTAGTAACAATCTCTAAAGAGACGCAGAACAAACACAGACATTTTTTGGTAAAAAATGCATCATATTAATGGTGTCTTGTCTGGGTAAAATGTTTTTAGTTTAAAGTTTTTTGTTTGTACAATTGTACTTTTCTGCTACTTCGAGTATGTTGAGTGGAACAAACATAGTAATCCATTTCTTATTTCTCTGTATGCGATGTAAGGGTGTGTAACTGACGATCTTAGACCAGAATAGCCCAATAAACCCAATGACGTCTATGGATTACTAGTAGCTCCACTCAAAGGAGGGAAAAACACCATCTCAGTGCTGAGGCTTTATTATGTTGTATCCATAACTGCAAGCTGTGTTTTTCTTCACAGATTTTTTCACATCTACATTTTAGACTCCTCACAATCACATACTTTGTTGAGTTTTTCTGTCTGACTGGTCAGTGGTGACTAACCTGTGGAAGACAGCAGAGCACTCGTGGCACACTGAGGTGTGACTGTCAAAAGGGAAAAGGATGTCTCCTTCCTTACACAGTTCACACACAAATCCTTTGGCCTGACAACGCTACATACACACACAAAGACACACAAAATGAGTCAGAAAGTCTGGGTTTCACAGAGGTTATAGATTTTGTACTCCTTTAGCAAGTAATAAAGTTGTCATTAAGTGCCTATTGCCTCATAACAAGATGAAGTTATGTGTGATGTATACACCTGCAACAAGCTCACAAATCAAGAGAAGTCAGCAGTATGGTTATTTATACTTTATGTATGAGCTCACCTCACAGTCTAGTTTGATGTGCTTAGCAAATGTGGTGTGGATCTCTGTGAGCGAACAGCTGAGTCTGCCGCTGGAGATGTCAATCAAATCCTGTAGTGAGTACATGTCATCATTTTCCACAAAGTGCTGCCGGTCTTGTAGCTGCAGAAGACAAATACAAGAGAAAAATAATTAGGAAAATGTGTTATTGCACCATAAAAAAAACACAAACTTGCTGAGGGAAAATATATACATTTTTATGATACTCGCCATCAAACACTATGATTTGGACTCAAACTATTCTGTGTATTGGCATGTATTTTTTGTCTGTTGGAATACCTTTTTTCTTTTATAAATATTTTACTTTTCAGTTAATAGTTACTTTACTTTTAATCAAGTCAGGTTTACAGTATTTGTCTAGACTAATATCACATACAGCGTCTCCATTTCACATCAGGCACCTGTCCCGATGCAGCACAAACTGTCCACTTACACCACATGGTGGTGCTGTTGTAACATGTAACTTATTGGTCACATCATCTAATTATATCAGTGTACATATAATGATACTTTAACTGCAGAAGGCAAAGTCAGTTTGGTTTGTAAAGAGATACTGACCTGTAGTAATAGCCGAGCCTCCATGGCCTCCTTGCAGGTAATAAAGTAGGGTTTCATCAACAGAATATCTTGACGGAGTTTCTGTAAAGCAAAAACCCACAAACACACACATCACTGTTGGTCTCACTTAATGCACACAGCTGCAGCAGGTTTTCAGTCTAAATGCACATGCTAGCAGTACTCTATCCAAAACTCGTTTGATTTTCAACATCATGGCACTTAACATAGCAACAAAGCACAGGAGGCATTGGGTGATCAAGCAACTGTAAGAGTAACCATATCATGATTCAGTTATTTTTGTGGTGATTCCACTCTAAAACAGAGAAGACAGCCATCTAAAATAATTTGAACTGTAATCAATAGCAGTGCCTCTAAAACAAAGTGAAGCTACCCACCCTGATCTCGACCAGTTCCTCCACAAAGTTAAATAGCAGCGGGTTGATTTCTTTTAGCTTCAGCACAGGTCGTGGTATCATCAGGGACAGGTAACGCATCGAGGAGCGACAAACCTGAAAATTATACACGCTGTCAAAACACAGACTGCACATGAACACACTCATCGTTTCATACCAACGCAGTGAGGTGGGTTAAACAAAGGCGTGTCATGATTTCTATGTTAAATCGAAACTTGTTCAAAATGAGCTTTCAATTTCGACCATCAAATTCAAATGCAGCACTGGGAAACCCTTTTGTTTCTTTAGTTTTTTATTTCTGAATCATTGCAGGGCGGTATTTTGGGTAGAAATCTGGAACCTTTATTTTTGGTGAATATTATCTGACTTACCTAACCCTGATCTTTAAAAAGATTTTGAAAATGTTAATGACAGTTGTCAGGGCATGAAACCAATGGTCTGTTGATCTTAATAAATCCAGATGCGAGTCTAAGAATAGCATAGCTGTCAATGCTGGAAAAAATAATCGAAAAGTGAATCGAATCAGGACCTTACACTCGAGTCAAATCAAATTGTGGATTTGTAGAATGGTGAAAACCCTAGTTAAAGCTGCAGTGGCGGACAGCCTGAATAGGTCAATGCACACCATGTGACTTAGAATCACAACCTTGTCCTGACTTGAGTTGAACTTGATAGCGAGAGTCAGATGCTGACTGGCTTTACTAAACAGGCATTTTTTGTGATTTCATGTTTCTGATATTTAAACCACAACTGACTTCACTTGAAAAAGCTCCTCTGTAGTCACATAGTAAGACCGTTTCCACAGTCTGTACGGCACTCCTCATGACTAGTATGACTAGGAGGTCCAGCTTAAGTTTATTTGATGCTTATGTAATATAATTCTAATAATACATAATACAATTCTGATGTTCAGCAGTGACATTTATAAAAGAACAGTCCCCACCATACACTCATCTACTGTTTTTTAAGGGGTATAACTTGACAATAAGTCTAATAGATAAATATATAAATGATGCTTTTACATGCTGAGTGTATATTGTTGTGCTTGTTGAGGGTACCTTGCGTGGTTCAAACTCCCAGTTGTGGATGACACGAGCTGGGACAATGGCCGTGTCGTTCCAGTGGCATGTGCTGCAGTAATACTGGCCTGTGTAGTCACACTGTCGGGCTTCACTCGGCACGCCCCCTACAAGACAAATGTGGCAGAGTATAGCCAAACTATGAAACAAAAAGGCAGGATGTACTCAGATTCATTTAAATCACAGCTGTTTGCAGGATGCACAGCAATGAGGCGATGTAACTCAGATTAACAACTGTAATATGATGATTGTGAAACAAAGTTAACTTTGTTTTAGTGCCGTTCACATACCGATGTTACATGTAAGTCACAGCTAACAGAATCTTTTGCTCAGTAATAGTAATTCTGTTGAGAAAGCTAAAGTTTTCACCATTCTGTAGTTATGTTATGTCTTTATATTAATAAGCCAACAGCATGACATAGCTTGGTAGCAAGGCCAGCATAATATGATATAAGTCTGTTGTTCAGCTGCTATCTGGCAATACAGAAGTATCCACTGCATGAAGTATACACAAGACTACAGAGCAGCTTCTTTCCTCTACTAAGCTTCTACAATATAGAAATTGCCAATCTCATTGCTGATGGTCTCATTTGAGGCATCAATATTATATATATATATTTGAGACTGTTTCATAACCAGTAAAAAGTTCCTTGTAGTACTTGTAAGATATAATATTTGGATGAGTAGTAGAGTATAAAGATTTTCTCAAAATATGTTCCATATTAAACATGCACACTCAATTTTTGTAGCTCACTTAATCCTTGTCAGCAATTTCTGGATGCCTGCAAAGTAACCTTATTTTCAACTGTGCACACGACTATCAAGGAAAACTTTCAAGTTGTCAAACATATACCAACATAGTAAATATGTACTCACTCAGTGAAATAGGCGTGCGACATTCTGCACAGCGGTAGTCTTGCCGGTCTAGTCCTATCTCAGGGCAGATGCTGAGCTCGTACTCTGACTGGTGGCTGACCTTCGACCTGACACAAGGCTTGGTGATCATGTTCATACACTTACTATGACAACGATAATAGCAACCTGAAACAAGAAAAGAGATAATCACAGGGCATGAGAGTTTTTTTTTGGTGCAACTGCATTACTGCTACACACAGTGGGTTTGGTATGACTGGTTAATGGCTGTTACTTGGAGAGCTGTACAAAGATGCTCCCATTGAGTCTGAATCCCCCATTCAGGAAAAATTAACTAGAAACATGAGAATATAAAATTAAAATCTAAAAATATTTCGTCAAACTGAAATGATTAAATTGAATCAAAGTCTTCGAATTATTGTTCTAACTACTAATCTGATAAAAAAGGACAGTTAAAATGAAAATTAAATCTCTGGCTCAGATAGAAAGACATCTTAAGACAGTTTGCAGACAGTGAGACTGCACACACATGTGTCAGAAGTACCATATTATGAGCCTTGATGAAGCTCTGACAGCATGGAAAAGGGAATTCATATGGAGCTGGTTTGATCTTGTTTAGAGGTCTAAATTGTGAACAATCGATGCGCCATTAAAACATCTATTCCATGCACAATATGATGTTTTACAATTTTGCTACTAAAATATCTCCACAGTGCTTCATCAGAAAGTTTAACTGTTTACTGTGTCTCACCTGTGCAGGTATACCAAGTCTGGATGAGACCCCAGATGATGGTGCTACACTTGTCACAGGTCTGTTTCACACTCTTGCTCTTTTCCTTGGAAAAGCGATGCTCCAGCAGCATTCTCAGATTAGGCTCATCCTCCTCAGGGTCCTTTTAGGGGACAAATTGCAAAACAAAACATTTATTAAGACCACCAACAAAGAAGTGATATATTCATTTATAAATGAGAAAGACATTGATTACTGAATAACATGATAGCAATTTTTGTACAGTGAGACATTCACACCCTCTCGTAGACTAAATAAAACTTTTACATTATACGATGTGATCTGATACGATCTGATAAAATAAATAAAAATATGCAGCATCTGTTTATATTTATTTTCATGGTCCTGTTCTAGTTGTATGATCCTCCCTGAAGCATCAAAGACAAAACTTGCCTGTTTAACTGTAAAGGCAACAAAACTCTGTTTAACAAGTGCAGCCTAATTCATGAAAAACGTTTGTGCATCACTGTTGCCATGACTGCTGCAGTACAATGTTTTGTCTACAGTAATCAGCCTGAAACATTGTCGGCATGCCACTAGACAGATAGTTTTATCAGTGATACAGAGGGTTTGTAAAGGAGGGGAAATCACTGAGCCATTAAAAGGTGTCATTTGTAGGAAATGGCATGAATTCAAAAGTAGCTCCAAATCTATAAGGGCAGCAAAACTGCTTACTGCTGCTAACTTCACTGAACTTGGTTCTCTTTGCTGTAGCTATCTTTGGCTGTAGCAACTACCTGCCGTGAGCAAGTAGCTCAGTTTGCCATGGAGCTAAGTGGCCTTATTAGCTGAGAGAGTCTGCCCTCACAGCAACAAGAAGGGGGCTGGACTTGAATTCAAACGGTGTACGGTTGTACTTTTCTGTTTAGTGAGGGAAACATTATTTTTCTTTCCCAGTTGAAACTACGGGGCCCTCCGGCGGTACAAAGTGTTATCAGGAGACAGAACGGATCAGGGCTAGCTGGTTAGCATGCTAACCTTGGAAGACATTGGCTAGAACACACAAAATGCAGCTCCAAAACACCACCAGAAATTACTAAACTACTACTAAAAATTCACCACAAAATGAGTTTAATTGGTTCGTCCTGCAAGAACAGACTGCACGTAACACTGTACTTTCTGTACCTTGAAGGAAATCTCAGGAAACAGAAACTGAGTTATTAGAAACATGAGGAACTTTTGCTGGAAGTTGCTTATCTCCGCAAACTTGTTTATCACCTTATCATTCTCCAAGAATGTCTACCTGCTCTCATTTATCTCATACAGGAAAATGGCTAAAAGGTCAAAAGTGATGCAATGAAAGCTGAAGAAAGCCTTTTTTTTTTAAATGTGTTGTTACAAAAAACAGGTCAAGCAGGATTTCTTATGACATTCTCCATTCTCTCTCTGAAAGTTCTCAACTACAGACCAACTACAGTACAATATATCATTCAAACCCCCAAGTTCTATATTTTCCGAATGCACTTGAATGCAGCATTACTTTCAGAAACACCCCTCTGATAATCCAGTAAAAAGGCATGCCTAACATAATATATTACACTAAACTGAAAACATGCAAGTCAAATCAGTCAATTTTGAATTTCTTTGAAGTTTTACTGACTGTGCCACTGAGCCAGCACCAACAACTACACTACCATCTCATGTACTTCTCCATTCACTACTCAGTTCCAACCTTAAGCTCCTGTAGTTTGAGGCGAAGGTGGATAAGTTTCACCACAGTGTCCTTTTGTCTCTCCGAGTGCTCTGGCAGCTCCAAGATCAGCTTCTTACACTCCTCTATGGCAAGTTTCAGCTGCTCAATGTCGGACGCCACAAATGAACCCTGTAAACGGTGAACAAGAGCAAAGGCATGCGTCAATATACAGTAAATAGAAGAGAAGTTCTGCATGCAGGCACTCTCAGTCTTACGCTATGAAACAGTTTCATTTGGAGTGGGAAGCTTTACTTACCACAGGCCTTGAGAAGTGGTCCTCAGCTAGACCAAGATCCATGGTCCGATCTGAACTGTGGGTTCTGGTCCCAGAGAACAGCTCAGGCCTTGTTTCTAAAAAGAAGACCACTTGGCATAAGGCACCGTTCTTCTTGTAAGCACACACACTATGGTCTGCCAAGTGCACTCAGGCATGCATGCTAATTTCACACACATGACTGTGGCCACTCAAGACAAGCTCTACACTCTGACTCACCACTCAAGAAGTCGAGGAGGCAAAAACTCACAATGTACAACTGAAGGAATCACAGGTCATTTTTTTTAGCACTTCTGGTAATGTGCAACCAAGTCAGCTGACAAAACAGATCACCTAGCCAAATGAACTTTTCTCGCATTTGCATGTTTACGATCAATCTGTTACGTAGGCATTCACATGGTATGCTTCTTTTTTTTTTTTTTATAATATATCAGGGAGGTCATACATAGTCCAAGATTCACACATGGTATGCTTCTAAATGAATTAAATCAACATTCTTCGACAACTTCTTGTGCTACTATCAACTATTTCTGTACAAACGCGTTTCATCTGCGGTACCGTACATGTAAAATTAGTACGGTATGTGTGCTATGTGCATTGGTCTATTACATGTGAAATTATTCGTATCCTTATTAGTTACATGTCTTTAACGTTTGGCTTAACTAAGATAATACAGTAAGTGAAATAACATTTTTTGTTTGAGTTTATGTGCAAATATTAAAGAATATCTGTAAGACCAAGGAGTAATGCTTCCATAATATCAGTATATGATAAAACATATTACTAGCACAGAGACACAACAACGTTTTTAGGAGATGCATAGAGTTGTTATCAAATACGGGTGAGCTTGTGCTTTCTGATGTGTGTGACCATATTAGCTGCTTAGAGCTGCTTTAATAGATTTTATATTTTGGCTACTTGTTCTGGCGAACCTGTTAGCAAACTAAAGCATACACACAAATCCAGCAGACATGGAGCAACCTCTGGAGAAATGTGTCTGTTACTGAGGAATCTAAAAAAAGGGGGAGGAAATTAAGCCAAATTTGAAAAGCTTTACAAAAGATATAAAATTTACTACACAGACCACTAGATTTAACAAACCACTCTCTATCTTTCTGAAAAAGTGTAGACAAATGTGGTTATTACCTGCATACACGTCAGAGGATAACATGTTGAGTAAATTCAGCTTCTCAGTGCGACAGAGAGAGGACAATGAAGCAGCTCAGCTGACAGCGTGTCAGGCTTGCATGTTAAAATCACTGTGATCTAATAACAACGTCTCCGATTCCCAACTCCTAAAATACAGGAAGTGTTACTACAGTAGTGCTTACACTTATGCTTTTATTTCCCCTGGTCCAGTCTCAGTTTTTAACTTCCTTTTCTATAAGCTTATTAACAACAGTCCAGTGTTCTTCATGTACCGGTATTAGGATCTGTTCAAGACTAGATGAAAACAGTTTGTTTATTTGTAATAATCATTTCCAGGAGAGAGTCACTGCGCCGTACAGCAAATGAGCCATAGCAACATGATCTAAGCACCTAATCGCCTCACTGCATTTGGTACTGTAAGGAGACAAAGTTTATATCTGCAAGTATGTGACATTTAGAAAAGCACAAACTACCCCGCACTGCAGCACCAATCTGTTTAGTAAGGGAAATGTCAAGAAAATCGATATATTAGGCAGATTACTACACCCACTTTCCACCCATAGATCAATAAAACATTTCTTTTTTTACTCAATGTACCTACAGCAAACAACTCAAGGAGAGCTGAGTATTTAAAATGTGTTATTTCTATAAAATCCCAGATTTATTGGCTTTTTTCAGAGTCTACCAAACAAGACATCTTTTCAGAGTGTAACAATATATTAATGTCTGCCAAAGTAAACTAGACTGACAGCCAAAATCAAGATTTTCAATAGCTGAAAGGCATCCATTCTTCATCCTCACAATTTTAACAGCTGCACTTAAAAGCATCAGCAAATAGTTTCTGGGATATTGATACATAGAAAAGACAAAGGAGGATAAAACAGAATTATGTTGCGTTCCAGTCCTACTCCATGTATTTTAATAGTCCCCTATAGTGATACGTAGTGTGTGACATATTAGGTCCAGTTGCAGCCGTATGACTTCATGTTTACACCTCTTGTTTTATTCGTAATAAGATAAAGTGTACAGAAAAACAAATTTAAAGGCAACATTTTGTTTCCTTGAACTGAGCTACAGGTGTGAGGGTGTGAGAGAACTTTACCATGCTGTGGTGGCGTCTTGTCTCCTTGGGGACCATCTTCTCCCTCTCCGCGATCAAAGGGATTGAGGCGGGTTTGGCGGAAAAGTGCGAGTTTCTCATCATACTCCATTTCATCGGCTACATCTGAGGGAAGACAAAATATATTACAGTCACCATTCTCTGCTCTTGTGTTTTGAATTACGCAGGAGGGAGGCTCCTGGCTGCCTTTTAATGGAAGTGAGGTAGCTAATGTGTCTTCATGGTTATTGCTTATTGTGCAGTGTGGTCGCATTAAGATCACAATTTAACTGTGCTGCTGCTATCCAGTAAAAAATGATTTCAATCTGGTTGTAATACAGACTTTCTGTTATAACTCCACCTGTCATCATCAGGGTTGTTTTCTCAGATGTAACAAAGCTACTCCAGAGCCACAGAAGACATTATAACTTGTTTTTACAGGCTGAGTAGTAGGATTTTAACAGTGACACCTCTTTTTTTGCTACAAATGCTCAGATTGAGTTGGTCTTCAATAAACCTTGAGTAGGCTACATGATAACAGGCAACATCAACATAAGCAACACTTCACCTTCAACCTCTTATGAGCTTAATTATGTGCAATTAAAATGACCTGAAATTGAAACCACAGCCTTCCTATAAAAATCAATGTGCTGAGAAACAACGCTGTCACTAAACAGTCTGCAACGCTAGTTGACAGGAAGTCATTTCTAAATAATGATTCAAACACGGACATTTAATTCACTATTTTTCGCACATTTTTACCAGTAACAGAGAAAACTGTGCAAACCCTGAGACGATGTAAACACAAGTTGAAACCTCGCCTCACCAATTACAGCCAATCAGAGCTGTTGTTTACAGTCCTCCTCTACACATCGGTAACCTCCATTATGTCTCGAGTATTACAACTTGACATGTAGGGCATTGATAGTATTTGTCGCAGGTAATATGCTATCAGCACAAACAGGGCTCAACAACATCAACAAACAGATGTCAACAGCCAGCTAACGTTAGCTAGCTAACTAGCCTTAAAAACAAACCAGGCGTCGGTTTGAGGCTAATGTTAGCTGATTTAACAGTTCGGTCTGGTCCGAAGCTTACCCCGTTGTTGACCTTATCTATCAACAAGGAACCGACAGTTGTAAAACATATATTTTAGTCGACGCTTTTGGTTATAACGTACAGTTTTCCCCGTGTTGTTTTGTCCCTGTCATCAGCAACATCACCAGGCAGCGGCGTCAAGTCTTCAGTGGTTCAAACGGGCGAATTCCGGTGGGTATTTTCAAAATAAGATTACATGTCCGTAGCATTGCTTGATTAACATGGGAAAATTAAGAATAATTAGGTAATTTTTCTGTACTAAACCAAAATATTTAATACAAAATAGGTCATGCTTATGTCTCTTGTCTAAATGGTTCATATTAAAGGCTATTATCTTATACGGAAGTAACGTTTGGTGCTTTTACATTGAAAATGAACATCCCATATGTTCGATGAAATGTGGGACAGTAACTTCCTCCGAGATGAAAAGAGATCACCTTCACAGTGATGGAGGGGATTTTCTTTCCTTAAATCAAATCTAGTTCTCACAACATCTACTCATCCTATAATACGACATGTGTACATACATGAATTTCCCATATAGGGAATCTACATATATCTACAAACCATATATGAAACCTATTAGAAACTGGAGCTATTTTATATGTTGACTTATATATCCAGCCCATACAAATATGTATGTTTACGCATGTCAGTGACATATTTTGGCATATGTCACATATGTAATTATTTATGCATATAACATAAATGTGTTTGTATAAATGTTTAATATACAAATTATACATATATGCATATCATATTATGTACATATATAAAAAAACATCATCATATATTCTTTAGATATATGTACATACAAATTGTACTATGGGCATTTTATATGTGTTCTAAATGTTTTACATATATCAATTACATATATATTGTTAACATGTTAACATACCATATAATTATTCAACATATAGACATTTTGCCATATATGTGCATATACAGAATTTACTATGGGTATTTCATATATGTTATGAACCTATATCTCCATAAATCCAAGGATGTATGTATATAATAATATATACATATACATATATTGCCTTATATGTAATATACATGGCAGGATCACTCTTGGTATTGTTGCATATATACTTGTATATATACTTGTGCCAGGACTGATCTTGGAAAGGCTGGTGTTAGTGCGGCAGACTCATGGAATCTCTTGAAAGTGACCTATACCTACCTATACCTATACCTTTATACCTCTTGGACACTGAAATGTACTAGTCCATTACCTGTTGGACTAAAATGAAATAACAATTATCCTATCATTAATGACAATAAAAGTGTTTATACAAATGCCCTTAGTTTTTCAATTACAGTCCATGTATGTAAATGGATTTTTGTTTGAAATGAGGTAAGTAAGCATTAGTTCCCTCTGCAGATTATTCCAAGTATAACTGTATCTTGTCAGTTTGAGTTAAGCAGTACCAGAACAGGTTTTACACAGCTTAGCTTCTATATGAAGACATGTCACCAATAGAAAACTACAGAGTTACTTCAATGTGACAAGAATCATCAAATGATTACTACTACTATAGCACTTAAAGCCATACATTATAGCCTACTCCTGTCATTGTCAGATATCTGGGGGACTTCATATTAAAGGTCCCATCTGTAAGAAAATTTTGTTTTTGAGTCTCCAACTTGTCAAGATCTGTAATTCTTGACGAGTTGGGAAACCCAAAGCATCAGTATTTGATAAGTTGGGAATTAGACTCAAAAATAAACTTTTCTTTCAAATGGGACCTTTAAGTTTAATATGTAAATATACTAATTAGCAGCTGACAGTCTTCATCAGTCAAAACTTTATTAACAGTATTCAGTCATTTGTTTTCTGGTCATATGGATATGTCTACCTAATTAAAGCTTGAGTGTGTTTGTTGTCCAGCTGAGAAAATTCTCCACAGCTGCCATTTAGACAGTAAACAGAACCGCTTTGTGCAGCTAAATGAAGGAAGAAGCCATAACTGTAAACATCCTGCTTCCTGCAAATAATGCAGTCACACTTAGGCCATCCTTGAGGTATTTACATCCTTGAAAAAAATTGAAAGTCAAGCACAAGACATTTCTGCCTTTGGCTTTAACTGTGAACTTAACACTTTCAATATTCATCCAAGACGTCATGTGTGTTAGCCAGCGGGCTAATTGTTCTACTTCATTTGTAGTGTGGAGGACCAATTCTGACTCATCAGAATCTTTTTTAAATTAAATATTCAAATGAAAGTGGTCACTGTGAAAAGAAATTAAGTATTTAAAAAGAATAATGTATCAGTGGCATTTGTTTGAGACCTGGCTGGAGTCGGAGAGTTTTCTCCTCCTGCCTGCAAGTTCTCTCCAGGTACTCTGGCTTCCTCCCTCCCAGTCCAAAGACATGCAAGCAAGATTAATCAGTCACTCTAAATTACCTATGTGAGTGTGAATGGTTGTTTGTGTCTATATGTCAGCCCTATGATGAACCGGTGACATGTCCAGGGTGCACCCCACCGCTAACCTAATGTCAGCCGGGATCAGCTCCATGCCCCCCGAAGGACCCTGCCTAGGATAAGCAGTGAATAATGAATGAATGCAAAATACACTTCTACAAATAACTACAATGAGATGAATTCAATTAACATTTATATTTTAATTGGCATTTGATACATTTATATTATCATTAATTTGCAATATTCAGGTCAGGTTTGGTCCTTCATGTACCTAAACAAATCAGCACAGCTCAGCTCTCAAGTATATAGACTGCATCTTTTACTTCTTGTAAACATATATGACAAAACTGCCATCTCCCTTCTCCCTCCTTAGAGAGAGAGAGAGAGAGAAGTATTCAATAAATCAATTAGTCTGCTCTGCCTGTCTCACTGATCTATGACAGATCATTCGCCTAACTGCACAATGTACTGATAAAACGATTAAACATAAATATGAATAAATTGATTAGTCAGTGACATATGAACATAAAAAGTATGAGACAAGTAAGATTTATGAGGAATAAAGTAATACTTTGCACATTGTCAATCAAAAGCATGAGTAGAATATTTTCCCCCTTCAGTAACAGCCAAGTTTGGTATTAGGCCATGAAGTTCAAAGACTTCAAACAAATAACACAAAGCTATGGGGCAAACTCCCTACAGAGACTGCCATCGTGAAATTAAAGTGACAAATTAGTTTTAGACACAGATCAACAAATTATCACACTGATCGGTTCTTCATTAATTTTTTTTTTTTTTTCATTTTTCATGTCCTTCATAATCCTCTGAAACAACAAAAGTTAGGCCAAAAAAGTTCTAAATATAAGGAATAAAGTTACGCTTTTAAACAGTTTGAAACAACAAACGCAAAAGAAGTAAGCAAGAATTCAAAAAATATATTGCAGACATACATTTTTTGTGACAACTTTATTTAATCTTTGCTCTCTTGCTCTTTCTGGCTTACACTGCTTAAATGGTGAGATCACATTTTTATTTATTTGTTATTCATTTTTCAATTATGCTCATGTGGTTGAACTATAATAAACACATATCCTTTGAATATTATTTTAAACAATTAAGACTAATTTCTTCCGTCAGTGCAGGATGCGGTTTAATTTGTGCCTGTTGGAAATCCCCCGTCCCTTCAATAATTGTTTTCATTTACAGCGCAGCATCCGAACTGAACTTGATCATGAGTTTAATAACTGAGCATTTCAAAAACATCTCTGTTGTGTTATATATCAAAGAACCCTCTGTCTGCTGAGAGCACATTGACTTTCACACTTTTTAAAAAGAAGTGGAAGAAAAAACTGTTAATACTGCATTTAAATACGTTAAAGTTGAAGACTGTGTTGTTTAGTTTATGTCCTCTGTCTTGTCTTACAGTATCATCTGTAGATATTGCAGAGTTACTTCTAAAGGCAGAATTAATTGAGACTTTTACTTCCAAAAAACCATGAGATGCACAGCTGTCTCCAAGCTCTTATCTCGTAAGCAAATGAATTAAGCCTTGGGTTTGGATATTTGGTGTTAAATAACCTGCTAACTTAGCATACTTGGTAATGACGAGAGGAGAAAGTGTATTGGACGGCTGATCAATAATAACGCTTCTTTTACCATTAATTTGCATCAAGCTTGGGTTATTTTGGCCTTGTTATTTCACACTAACAGATAACGTGTCAACAATTTCAATAAGATTACACTTAACGTATATTCCTTTTAGTGAATAACTGCACAACATGGACCTGTTTTACCCAGTTTCAAGTAAACATGGGAGGCATGCTGCAGTTTTTTGTTTTTTTTACGCCCACTGCATTTACAGCTTGTGTTGAACCAGGTTTACTTTAGGGGATGCAACAAAGTACATAGTGCCACAGTGTCATGACCTTTAATAGTAAGATTTATATCGCAGACACCACAAAGACATACTGTACATTCAAAATCCTCTCTAACAACTCCAACGCCAAAAAGAATAGGAGGCTATGGAACAGAAATACCATTACAAATACAAAAAAGGAAATAAAGTCATAATTAACAATCAAAAGAGAAATTACACAGAAAAAACATCAATAATAACAGTAGGGACAGTGTTTAAGTACAGTTACATTACTCAGCAGCAAATACTCTGGCAGGCATTCTTCAAGTTATTGTGTACAACAGTCTTTATCCTCAATATTAATGTGCACATTTCACATTACAGGGTCGACATCTTCTAACCAGTAAAGTTATACAGCTCAATTCCTGCTTATGATGGGATCTGTGTCTTTCCCCCTTTAATTTGGAAACTAATGTAACAAAGCACTGAGGAGAGAAATCTAAAATAAAGACAGGTTATATGGCTGAATTTCAGTTTCAGAGTCTAAAATGTAGGTCCTATTAACAACAAATCCTTAGGATCAATAAAGAATATGAGATATCATAGGGTAAATAAATAAATACAATGACAAAGCTGTGAGTTGTATCTGAAAGAACATTTGAGGACATAGTTGGAAAGGTTTCTCTGTCTTTTGCTCGTTAATGACTCTTACATCTGCGCCCTATAGACAAAAAGTATCAGGCTAAGTGATTTTTTTAATACTTCATTTTCATGCTACATTTTAAATGACATTCCCCACAGGCCATCAGGCTAATGTCTCGCTTATTTGACCTACATAACTTAATCAGGCCGCATTTCAAGCCCTTCCACAAACTGACCCGCTGCCCATTTCTGGGAAATAACACAGAAATAAAACTTCGACGTGCCTTCTGTCATAAATCCCATCATGCCTCGGGCATCAGGCCTGCCACCAAGCGAGGCCGTTCATGTGATTTAGCTCACCCTCTTTTTTTTTCCTCCTCAGACATCCAGACATTTAGTCTTGGTGGAGTAATTCACACGCAACACCACCAAACAGACAAGAGTTTTTAAAAAAATCCTTCCTTCACCACTTTCTCTTCAGATTTCTTCTTGCACCAGGATTCATTAAATTATCCCATTCATTGCTGAATTTAAAAATCATAAGTATCAGCCAAAGTAAATGTTATTCTTCTTTTAGTGAGTGCTTCTCTGCCCAAATGGGAATCATTTTAAAACAGTGGGAAATGGACTGCGTTATGATGAGAAGGGAAGTCATGAAAACCACTCGACACCAGAACCAACGAGGCAATTTCTCATCTCTAACACGTGACATTAACCTTAACGCATTGAATGTCAAAGCTTGTTTTTGTCATGAGTCATGAGTTTAGTTATATCATTTTTTATGACATATCTCCAGGGCAGATATTGAGTTTGTTTCCTTGTTGTCTTCAAAAGCAGCTTTTAAAAGCAGAGATGAGACGGATCAACAACAAAAAAGAGGCACTTTATATACAGGAAACACAACTGATTTACAGAAGAAATGGCTCTTTCTTTCTTTTCTTTTTTAAGATTTGAACTTGATTTAATAAAAATAAAATACTTCTCAGTTAAAGCATGAGTCCAGCAAACATGAGTCCAGTAACCTACAGACTCTATTGTGTGTGAGAGTTCACAATCTAGTGAGTCACTGCTGGATTAAACGTCCAGATGTTTGGCACATACAGTGTAAACCCGCAATTAACCTGATGATTATAAAATCCACAATGAGATGCACAAACTTATTATTATTATTTTCCAGGGATACAGTCTTTGTCGTGTGCAGCTTCGATTATGGGCATCACCTGCCTGTTCAATCAGTCACTCTTTGGGAGCTGAACATTGTTCATTGAACCTGGTGTCACACCCCGAAGCACCAACAGCACAGCACCAGCTCCTGTAGGGTTTTACGCAGCTCCTGGCTCCGGTAGGCGTAGATGAGCGGATCGATGAGCGAGTTACAGATGATGAGGATGAGGAAAAGGTTAAAGTTTCTGAAGAAACAGTTACAGAAGGGGCTGGTGGGGCAGGTGAGGATGAGGATGAGGTGGAGGAAGAAGGGGCCCCAGCATAAAATGAACACCCCGAGCAGGATGGTGAGGGTAATCGCGCCCTTCATGCTCGTGGACTGGCGCCTGGCTTTGTGGAAAGCCATGATGCGCCGGGAGTGCACATGCGCCAGGAGGAACATGTGCAGGTAGAGCACGGCGTTAAACACCAGGGTGGTGCAGAAGAAGGTCACGAGGCACACGATGACAGCGTTGTCGGTGTGGTACACGATGAAGAGGATGCTGGAGGTGATGCTGGCCAGCCACACCACCACGATGATGGCGATGGCGCGCTGCGTGGTCATGATGCTGTGGTAGCGCAGCGCGTAAAAGATGGTGATGTAGCGATCCGCGGCGATGGTGCACAGAAAGGAGAGCGAGGACACCACGGAGCTGCAGATCATCACGTCGATGACGTTGTCCAGGAAGCGCAGCATGCCGGGGTGCACGTCCATCAGGCCGTGGTCGTTGAGGAGCATGAATATGGTCTCCACCACGTTGCTGACGCTGACCAGGATGTCGGAGACGGCCAGGCAGCAGATGAAGTAGTACATGGGCGAGTGCAGGTTGCGGTTCTTGATGATGGCGAGAACCACCAGGATGTTCTCCACCAGGCTGATGAGCCCCAGGGTCAGGAAGAGCTCCTGAGGGACGCGGATCTGCACGCAGCCCAACGAGTTCTGCTCTCCGGTGGTGAGGTTCGTCTCGTTCTCGTCCATAAAGTCAATCAGGGTGAAGTCCACGTGGAGGACGGAGGGGTTGGATAGGGACGCGTTGCTCAACGCCATGTCTGATTTTCTTTTATTTTTTGTTATGTGATGGATGATAAAAAAAACGACAAAATGAAAAATCAAGCGAGTCGCCCGAGAAGTTGTTCAGTCATTCAACCCATCAACGCATCCAAAGACTGTTACATATCTGACAACACTTCCATGAGCTGTTATTACTTTATCGTTCAGATGTTAAACTTCTGCTCGGGGAACAGTCACATCAACGCACCGCGGCAGTCCGGAGAGTTGGCGCGTCTCCTCGCCTCTTCTGTCCTATGGATGCAACTTGTCCAGCATGGAGATCCATAAAATGTCCTTCTCCATCAAAACAGGGTTTACACCTCATGGTTTTCCATTCTCACGCGCCTCTCAAGCTGCAGACATCCTCCCTGTTTCGGTTCTTACCAACATGGTGACAGTGAACACGACAAAGAGAGTTGGGGAGACTGACTTGCTTGAACATTTCTCAAAGTGATGCCGGATTCTGGAGGACTTCAGGCGACTCCTCCTCTCACACAGACGTCAGCTGGGCTGCGGCGCTGTCAAAGGAGCGGATAGTATTTCTTTTCTGTGAAGCACTTTGTTATTATTATATAGACGTTACCTCTGCTCAAACTGGATGCAGAGAGAGGCAATGAAGCAATTTTAATGTAAGTGATGGGACACAAAATCCAGTCTTTTTTATTCTAAGGGCATCCACAGAAACTGAAAACAGTACATTTTAGGAAAGAAGAAAAGGAAGAAAAAACGTACAGGGACAAACAAAACAAAAACATAAGACAAACAGAGAAACAAAAAAACAAAACAAAAACAGCACAAACAGAGAAACAAAAACAAAAAAAACATAGGACAGAGAAACTAAAACAACATAAACAAACAAAAACACATAAGACAAAGAGAAACAAAAACAACATAAACAAACAAAAACATAAGACAAACAGAGAAACAAAACAAAAAAAACATATGACAGAGAAACTAAAACAACATAAACAAAAACATAAGACACAGAGAAACAAAAAACAAACAAAACAAAAACATAAGACAAACAGAAACAAAAACAACATAAACAAACAAAAACAAAACAAACCAAAAAAAGTATTCCCGTTGTAGTACAAACCTTTTTATAAAATCAAAGTAGTGTATTAGTTAAAGAAGTTAAATTAGACAAATTCATATTACCGTATTAAAATAAATATAATAATAACTCCATACAAATGCCAACACATACATACAAATACGTATGTCACACATACAAATAAATGTTTTTAATGTGTTTTAAATGTGACTCATCTGTATTGTTGAGCCTTGTCAAAGGAGAATTTCTGTCACTATTGGGACAGACAATAAAGTTTATTCTATTCTATTGTATTCTATAGACGCATATATCTACACACGCCTACATAGACCTTGTAAAAATACAGTAGATATATGGACATGGAGTTAAACAAAGAAAAGGAAAAGTGTTAAAAATAACTGCTGACATCCATTTGACCTCACCGCCTCCAAATGATCAACTCTGATTCCAGTCTTCACCGTGACTCAAAATGTCCCATTCATGTTCAAAAATTACATTTTGCTTCTTACTCCTGTTAACATCCTTTTTTGAGAAGCCACTGATGCTTCAGAAACATTTGATGACACCCGATGTTTGATCGTGTTTTTCTTTGTGGCTTTAAATATGAAAATCAGGTCTTTGTTTTGTGAAAAACTGTCTGAAGCTAATGTGAAGCTTCAGCGGTCTGAAAAAGTGAAATCTGAATGGAGCTTTTGGTACAGAAGTCGCTCTCTCTGTTTCAACAACAACGTTTGCTGCTTGTGCCGCGACAGTACCTTTGGAAGAGTTGTCAAACTCTTCATACTGTTGAAGTCTCATATTAACTCTGGCTATTCATTTTTGCACAGAACGAGTGCTGTACATGTGCGCTCCTTGACTTATACTGAAATGACCTCTAACAATCTTTTTCACTGTGCACAAGGGCGTGTCCACGGAGGCCCAGAATGGCCACGCTTGCAATTTTTTCACAACACAATTATAATATTAACAGAGATCATGAGTGCTGTTCCTGCATGCACAGATGGTGTCTTACCAACTGCAGCGACTGATTTAAGCTAAAATGTACAATCAAGGAGTACCAATAGATCATATTCACAGTGGCCTTTTTCCTTACACATCACACTCAGGGTGTGAAGCTCAAAGGTTGTACTGCTGTGTTCTGGGGCACAAGTCATACAAACGCAGGCAATCTGACAAATTGTTGTCATTTCACTCTTTCCTGATTGATTAGCAACTATAAAGACAATGGATAGTTTCTAGGTAAAACAACAGCTGATGTTAGCATTCCACCACATTCTAGCAAACATTACTGTTTAGAACCGATTAGAAAAGGCGTAAATGAATTCAGAAATGTACACACCTATCTTGGAGAAATTTGTCTGAGATTGAGATGTACATTTATACAACTTGCAACCTGGAACACAGCAGCATTACATCACCTCAGCATTCGAGGTAGGAAAATGGCTGCCTTGTAAATAAGCTCTACCAACGATCAACGCATCAGATTGTACTTCAATCTCACTTTTGTTTAATATACATACTTTATTATACCATTCAAAGGCCCACCAGTGTGGGTAGCTTCTTTTACAGTTTTACAGTTCCCTTATGCCAACAAGAATTCGTATGGCTATATACTGGAAATGAACACATCTGCTGTATGTTGCCCACTGTATGTACAGTAAGGGCCCTGACACACCAAACTGACATCAAAGGAACTAACAGCGATGAAAGCCGACTGTTGCGCCACCTCTCGTCGCTTGTGGCAAGTTTTAAAAGTTCATAACAAGTTAATAGTGTGTGTATATCATGTTTTACTCTAACGATATATATTAAATTATCTTGTTATCTTGAGAAAGGGGCATTTTGTTTTCTCTGAATAAGATATATTAACCAGTTATCACAGGTAAACCAGCTTTGTGATCTCAAGAATAATTAACTCATGATCTCAACGCAACGACATAAACAAAAGAAGGCACGGCTGCTCTCGGCCTCCATACATGGCAGTCTAGTTTAAAAAAAAAACAAAAAAAAAAAACATGAAGCCATCCTTTAGTGTAATTGCAGATTTATGATACTTTGATTTGAACAGCTGAGAAGTCAATGGGTCAAATTCTGCTCTTAATAGCCTGCTGTTGTTCCGGAAATTCCTGAAGTTAATAAAACATGAAATATCTTTAAAAATGTGTGACATATGCGTTGTTATCGACTGACACGGAAAAGATACTTATGTGTAATAATAAGGCTGCTTGCAAAAGCCATATCTCACTTACCTTAGACAGGAATATATTAGTGTCAGTAAAAACTGGAATTACCGCCTCGCTGTCTTGAGAGTCAAGTTGCACTTTACATCCATGTCTGTCTAGTCTCATATAGTAAAGCCTATGCAGTGAAGCCTTTGAAGGACTTTTATAAAAGGCATTGAGTGTAAGGTCTTGGTAAAATGGAAGTTTCAGTGAATCATTTCCAGTGAGAAACATGTTGACATCTCTTTGAGACTATTTTTACAGAAGAGTACAGAGGACTGATAGAGAGCTTCATCACATGGTGCAACAACAACAACCTGAAGCCCAATATCAGCAAAACCAGCAAACTTGGAGTTGGAGTACTGCTCTATGTCTATTATGTGTAAGTTAATAAAAAACAAAAAAACAGTACAATTCCTTGTATGTGTTCCCACGATTGGCTAAAAAACCTGATACAAACATCAATGCTTCACATACTTCAGTGTCTGACCGAATGTGAAATTTGATCACAATCTCCCTTCTGCTCCTGAGTTATGGTTATGAATAATGGGCGGCAAAGTGTTTTCGCAGAACGTTATGATGTCACAGTGAAGCTGACCTTCACTGACCTTTTGGATATAAAATGTCATCACTTGTTGTCAAAATTAGCACATTAATTCTCGAGTTACACCCAAAAACAGTGACCTTTGACCACCAAAGTCCAAAGTTCATCCTTAACTCCAAGTGGACCCTTAGGCCAAATTTGAAGAAATATGAGTTATTTGGGTAAACAGTGTGAGATGATATCCCAAACTGTCCTACTGGACAACCCACAGACATCCCACAGTGAGATGTAGTCCTATCGATGCCTTTTAAAACAATGTGCATATTGTCCCATGAAGTTAATGACACTTTGCTTTAAAAAACATCTTCAAAAATTACTTCCAAAATGTACCGCTCATTATTTCCAATTTCATTCACGTGTGTAGTTCAGTCAGTTTTTTTTCTCAACGTTCAAAGTACGTTACGTCATCAGAAATGTCGGCCATAGATTATAATCAGAAGTTACAGGGCATGTAATAAAGAAAGCGTTACAGAATAGTGTAACACTGCAGCTCTGCCTCTCACACGAGGCTCATACCTGTCGTCATGTAACTCCCGCGCACTTGATTGGCTGACGATTAATCTACAACTATTTTGCCTATCAATTAACTTTAAAGTATTCTTATCTTGAAATAAATGCCAAACACTATCTGGTCTCAAATGTGAAGATTTGCTGTTTTACTCTTTTTTTATTTCATTATACACTGAACATACTTAAGTTATCCAATTACAATTCCCGCCGTGCAGCTGTATGGCTCCACATACCAGTCAAGTTGCTATTCCTTAGCTGTGGCATTGAAAAATAGCCAGGTCATTTTTTGCTTAACATTATGATGTCACATTGAAGTTGACCTTTGACCTTTTTGGAAGCAAAATGTCATCACTTCATCATTTTATCCTATTAAAAAAATGTGTAAAATTTTGACATAATTATAAAATTAATTGTGGAGAAATGGCCAAAAACTTTTTTTTTTGTGAGGTCACAGTGACCTTGACCTTTGACATCTGGCAACCAAGGTCTAGCCACTTCATCCTTGAGCCGAAGTGGATGTTTGTGCCAAATTTGAAGAAATTACCTCAAGGCGTTCTTGAGATTTGATGTTCACAAGAATGGGACCGAAAGACAGCCTGAAATCATAATGCTTCCAGCCAAGGCTACCACCAGCGCCGGGGCATAAAGTTATTTGGGGTAAATGTGAGGTTACTGTCATATTCATTCATTACACAGTAATGAATATCTGTGCAACAGTGGTGGAAACAGTGGGGTTGAATCAGGCAGCCTCTGAGCCTCACACACAGCTCCTTCTGAGGCTCTGATATGAAAGACTCGCTTTACTAGATCACATGAAAAGCTCTAACAGCCTCATTGCTCCAGGTGAACTAGGGAACAATGACATCATTGGACTATCCAACAGTCACACTGTGTCACACTGTGTTAACATGCCGCTCACGGACTGTGTTACTGTATGTATAGAGGGTGATTTGTTCAGTGTCTTCACAATTTATCCAACTGTGACCGAAAAGCCTTTGGGTCGAACGTTTCTAATTTGATTTAGTTTAATTATATTTAATGGGAATCCGGTGAGCTAATCACGACTATAAAAGAAAAAGAGACCGAAAAATAGAATCATGTAAAAAAAGAGATTTGACAGGAAGACAAAATAAGCACATCATGAGACAAATTCTTTCTTCTGCCAGATGAAAACCATGGAAGGGCTTTGCAGACTGTCTGGCTGAGACATCTAAGTTTAGCAACACAAGAGAGAAAAACTTGAAAATAATGTACGTAAGTGATGAATATTTTGTTGATGTGTTGCTAGAAGTACAGTTGCGGCCTCAGGTTTTAAGTGCAGTGAATCAGCATCATTGAGGGAGGTCATGAACGTCTAAGTGAGAGTGCAAAGGAACTAAATTCAATCCAGGCAAAGCTTACGAACTATCTGCCATAACTGAGCACTGAATACACTGAGACTTCATAGACAGCAGCTGGCTGATGGAAAAAGTTATCTGTGTGGTTTGTTTTGGTGGAGTAAGCCACAAATAACTGAAATATTAGCAAGCCATCTTAAACTGAAACGTGAGAGTCAGTTACCGACACAGCAATTATAAGATTTACACAAGAATGAAAAAACATAAACAAAACTAAAAGCCCAAGGAAATTGGATTAGATTGTATAACTGCAGTTTCCCAAAGAAAATGTGTCAGATTCCCAGCATTGTGATAGTTCTGATCGAGTAAACGACAAACGAAGACAAAATAAATGAATGAAGGCATCGACATCAGGTCACAACAGAAACAAGTTCTCTGTCCCAACAGTATCTCACTCCAGACTTTTTACACTGGTGCGCCTTTTTCATTTAGGTGCACCAGGGCATAAGTCAAATGCATCCAATCATACATTTTATCTTAACAAATTGTGTAAATGATTATGTGCAGAAAGAAATCTACGCAAAGGCAACTGTCTACACACCCAGTTGGTGTTTGTTAAAAACACTTTTAAAGGCTAGATTTTCTTAACCTGACCTGTTGATTGTCAGGCGCACCGGTGCGACCAGTGAAAATGTTTAGTCACGTCACGCATGTGCGACCAAAATAGTTGCACGCTTGTTTTATTTTTAAATGTTTAGCAAATAATGTGATAGGAAAGCAAAGAAGTCAGAAGAGTGGGTAAACACAGCTGCTATTTATGAAAAAGCTTCATATATATTTATTTTAATCAATGTTTTTACTTGATTTATTTCTTTTTAAATCAGAATAAACTCTGTACAAGATAATTATGGTGACAGCATTGCCTCAGAAATGCTTCTTTGGGAAACTCAACACAATTTCTCCTAACTGATTGGGCGAGTGTGTCTCAGCAGCAGGTCTCAGATATGTTTCTTTCAAATAAAGTTGTTTCGAAGATCAAAATGGAGGATATTCCCAATACAAGCTCAAACAAAAGAGGTTATTATTTCATTTGCAAAAACAGATCAAACAGATTCAAAAGGCTGGTCTGGTTAAACATGTTAAAGAGAGCAGAGAGTGTTTAAAACACGATAAAAGAGCCTTCAGTTTTCACCTCTATTTTTCATGTTAAGCGCCTTTGTCAATGAGAATAAAGTGTTCTGTTTCTGTTACATCCTGTATTAAACTGCTCAATCTGAATTAGCGATAAAGAACTTCCAGTCAAAATAAAAAGACTGTTTAAACTTTTTTCTTATTTCATAAAGCAGTCCATTGTTTGTGAGCATGACAACTCTCACAAACCAGAGGACGAAGAACAAAGAGTGGCGCCTAGTATATGTGTGTGTACTGTGTTTTTTATAAAAATGATTCATTTTGCAGCAACAACATATACTAGACATGTTGCAGATATGCTACAAAATGGGTATTTTTTATAAAAACCACAGTGAAATTTATGGGAACTAACCAATCTGACGGGTTGGACTAGAATAACGTTTCCCATGTTGACAAATGTCCGGAAATTGTGTTTTTGATCAACGCCACTAAAGCCGGGGAGAGACTCGTAACTCCATCTCCTCCTTTCACTTTAGTCCTCTGAAATTGTGACAATTAAAAAAATACTATTCGGTTGTCCCACGCCATCTCTTTTTTAATTATAAACAACATTAAATAATTTCATTTTACTTGTTGTCATTACACTTTATTAAGTTTATTATTGTCTATCGATTCCTCTTCATCCTCACACTGGACATTCCTCCTCTGTCTCCCTCCTCTCTCAGTCCCATTCCTCCTCGTCTCTGTACGGGTTGTCCTCTCTCGGCGGCTCCTGAAACCTGATGTTTGCCAGCATGTCCCTCATTGCCACCATTAGTCGATTCACTTCCTGGTTCAGCTCCTGACCAGCTCGAGCCACTTCCATGTCGTCCTCCTGCCTCAGTTCACCCTTAACGAGGAAAGAGAGGTCAGGAAATCACATTATTTTCTGTTAGTCTAGTGTTGAACTGATATTCCACGATTACCACAAGTTCAACAGTTTCATCTCTCTGGATGAACTGGATGGCTCAAAGCTGTCAGACCAGAAGAATGTGTCCTACTGTTTTATTTTACAAAGCGAGTAAATAATACTAAATCTGCTCTGGAACTCCCTGCCTCAGGCTTGCAGAATAATTAATCTTTCAAGCACTTCACAAAACTTTTCCTTTTGAAACAGCTTTTAATTGATGCTGATACAAAGTTTTATTTCCAACATGTCCTATCTGTTTTATAATCATTGTTTTTCTTTATATGTTCTTATTGTTTGGTATTTCATTCCATTTTATTTTGGATTATTTTAATTTGCTGTATTCTATTTGCCTCATTGAAGACCTAAAATGTTTTAATCCTGGTTCAACGATGTTTTGAGAGGTCATATACAAATTAAGTTTATTATTTTGATTAATATTATAAACAATCCCACTTAATTAATCAGCCAAAAGTACTTTTATTCTTTGAAACACAATGCACCCTCAACCAGGATAATCTATGCTTGTGTTATGTAAAGATAATATTATCTTGTTTGCAGATCTGTAACAGTAAAAATATACTGTATATTCCTTCGTCTTAACTACATTTGTTCTATCCAAGTTGTATCTCTTCCTCTCCATTAGTGGATAACATGATCAAAATAGATGGAACCATCCTGATGGAAACATGCCTCGGGCCCATCTGGTAACATGAAGCATGTATGACCCACAAGATGAGCAGTAAATGGGTGTGCCTGATGTATCTTTAAGTGAAGGCAGTTGGATTGTGCCACACAGTGGACTTAATATGGACAATCAATAAGATCACTGAACTTTCTAACTTCAATATTAAAGTCTCTGTATATAAAAACAGAGAAGTATGCACACACAGTCTTTGCATAACATTTACGATCACCTGGGAACACACTGTTCCAGGCCAAGCACCTCAACCATCGTAAGAAATTGACAACGCCCCCCTTGTTCAACCTTGAACCTTCAGCCAAAAATAAAATTCAGTCATTATCTACTCACCCCACGGCGGAGGAAACTTGGGTGAAGTTTTTTTTAGTCAACAAAATATTTCTGGAGCTTCACTGCAAAACCGCTGTACTATTCTCAAAAACAACTGAAGTAGATAGGGATTGTTTTCAAAATGTAAATAAATAAATGAAATGGCTCTTTACAATTGGTCATGCTTAATCCAAGTCTCTGGATTGATTTGAAAATACAGCCATGCGTCGAGGGTGTAAATTATATATTTTCAAATCACTCTGTATGGAGCCATTTGATGTTTTTTCTGTGTTTTTTTACATTTTAAATCAGATCCCCAGCTACTTTAATGTTGTGGATTACAAAACTGCATCTGACTTTTCATCAGCATGACGGTGAGGAGATAATAACTGAATTTGCAAATTATTCTTACGGAGTGTTTTCAGGTTTACACTGCTCTTCAGTTCTCCATCCCTTAAACAGCGATAATCAGCCAGAGATCAATGGTTTGAAGTTTCACACTTTTTACACTGCAGTCATCACTCGACAACAACCACTCAGTCTGCTGACTCCCTTACTCCCCTTGACAGGCATGAATGTTGGGGGTGAAGCCTGTTAAGCCAATGAGTATACTCAAAACACTACGGTACATTACACCAAGATAATTTCTATTATACATAGCAAATAAAAATCTTGTTTCAGATAACGGTAAATGTACATATATATTACTTAAATCGACTTAAATAAAGCTAAAATTTAGTGGATTTTTAGAGGCACTTAAGACACAGCTTGCTTTCTGAACCCTCCAAAATACAAGTGGATAGATAAAGACAATTATATATATGTTATGAAAAGGATTACTTTTCTATCCATCTTAAGAAAAATATCCATTAAATTCTCGATCAAGTGGGTCAAATTTTTCATGCAGGTGTTAAATGAATAAAACTGTAATATTTTTTCTTTTTTTCTTTCCAGCAAGCCTTAATGCTTTTTATTTTATTTCCTTTTCAACCTCCCTCTGACATCCTTTGCATTGCTTTTGTGTGTACCTCTCCCTAAATGTACAAAGTTTTCCTACATTTTGTAAAAAATCTGTGGATGGCAGAAGAAATGAGACTTCCCTTATCCTTGCAATATAAATTTCTGCCCAAAAATAAAAAGAATTAAACAAATGGCTAGGTTGCCTCAGAGTAACTTCCACTTCTTTGACAAAAAGATCTTAAAACATTCACTCCTTTCTGTCAAACAGTCAGCCTCAAACAGAAAGTGCTGTACAAGTTCCTGAGAGTCCATGAGGGTGGACAGATTTTGATGTCTGTATGACGGCGAGCATTTGTAGGAATGAATAGTGATTAATGATTAAATGATGAAGTGTAAGCAGAAACATGGAACGTGCTCAACTAACACTGGACATATTCTAAAGATTTAGTTCCTATAAATATAGATAACATTCAAGATTGACAATACTTATGAAAAGTAGACAGAGTAAACTCACTTGGCTCTATGTTTGAATAATATATAAACATAAACATATAACTCAATTACAAGGAAAGAGACTGCAAAGCCAAAGCCACAAACAACTTCATGAATGTTGTTATTGTTTTGTCCTTCAGTGACACACTGGGAAACGGTGGACATGCTGTTAACAAGGTCATATGCTTTCCTTCATATTTAGCAGTTGTCATCCCCTCAGGGTAACCATGAGTCTTTGGAGGAAGTGTTCCATCTTGTTAGAATGGTTGTCCAGATCTTTTTTACCAGTTCAGTTTCCACCAGCCCTGGAGGGTCCGGCAACTAAATGGGTACATCTGTAAATTATCTTACTAATCGTTTCATAGAAAACCAACCTTAAACACAGTTAACTTTGAGCTCTTTCAATGATTCGGGTCAGGAAGCTAAATAAAAACAGACGACTCTTGGGACATCTCACAGGAAGATGATTCATGATTTTCTCTGGAGCCAATCAGTTTGCATGTGGGACTCAAAGCTATTCATCATATGATATCCCATCCACAAAACGGGCCTTTGCTAGTGTCCTAGGAAGCTTTCTACTAATACTTGCCCATTTTTTTAATGTACAGAGATAATAGTACTATGTGTCTTTCCATAAAATTACCTCACAACTCTTTTTTCCCCAAATCCTAATCCATTCGTTATCCATACCCATTTCCTACCAGACCTATCTTGCCTGATCCGTGCTACTCACCTGAAGGTTGAAGTTTGGCAGCAAAGACCGGAAAAACAGCGACAATGTACTCTCATTGGATGCGCCAACATGCTGCCTGTATGCAGACACAAACACACAGAGAAATCTCACTAAAGTGTGACATTGGATACATGATAAAATGCCTGTTGCTTGTAAACAACAATATTTGCATCTTCTTTTGACTGTACTGTGGCATTTCATGTGCACAGCTGTCTATTACCTCTCTGGTCTGTTATACGATGTGACTGAGTCCAGTGGAGGCAGAGGGTCGAAGCCCATCACAGGCTGACTAGTCACGTCCTGAAGGTATCAAACAAATGGCTGTATTAGAGTCACTTCCTCAGGGGTGCATGAGTTAAGAGAGACATGAATTACATGCAAGACTGGAGGCTTTGTGAGGATCCTCTGTAGGGCACAGATTATATGATTCTTCGAAGGTCTATGACTCAATATTGATTTGTGTTTTTTGGGGGGAGGGGGGGGGGGGGGGGGTGACCTATGTGAGGTGAAGCACAGCAGAATATGTTACAGTATATAGCAGCAAGGTTTTGCATGTGAAAAAGCAACTATGCCGATTAGAAAAACCTCTGCCATTGTCATTTTAGACAATTACGTTTATTGTTAAACTGTAAATATTCAGTCTCTGTTATGTTTTTGTCAGAAGTGTTTGACAACCACATTTGAGGTATCACTGCAAAAATCAGTGTATATCTGCTGATATATCGATACCGGAGTTTTCTGCTCCCTAATATTGGTATCATCCTCAGCCCCAAAAACTGTATATCGGTCAGGCTCTACTGGATTTGACAGTTTGATCTATAAACTGGTTTAATTCCTCTGTCTTGTGAGGATACTTGGAACTCACACTGTATAAGAAAATTGTCAAGATTTGATCCTACTGATGCTCATCACACCTCCTGTGTCTACTGAGTGAATTGAGGACAGTGCAGATTCAATGAATCATAAGTGTGGTTCCTGATTGTTCCTCACCAGGGGCAGACTTGCAACGGCTTCCTTGATCTCGGAGAGGAGGACGTGGCGATGGATGTTCCTCGGTGCGCTCTGGTACCTCTGCTTTCTCCTGAAACACAGTAATGAAGGTAAAACGCTGGTTTACGAAGCACATATTGCACAGAAATGTGGGCAGCCGAGCAGCTTATTGAGATCTTACTTGTTTTGGCAGTCTTCAACAAAAGGGTCTTCGGCATCATCTCGACGCAGCACCTCTTTCACAGACTCCTCCAACCACAGCATTACTGCTGCTTCCCTCCACAGGCTGCAGGTCCTCCCCACATACAGTGCCGTCAGTTCAGCCAGGGCTGGGGGCTGCCTAGAGACAGAAGGTAGGTTGAGTTTTTTTAACGTTAGGGTAGGAGCAAAATTGATACAGGATAAAAATAAAGGCCATGGAAAATTTTGCAGCTAAAACATACGCCTTTTTCATAGTTGATGGTTATACAACATTGGATGATAAAGGGTACCATACAACATTAATATCATGGAGTTTTCATGGATTTTAATTGCTCGGTTTGCAACACTTCAGATAAGAAAGGGAGCAAACATTACCCTATCTGACTCTTTGGGCCAAAGAAGGCATGTGAGGTGACTGTTGCATCTGGCTGCACAGTACACAGGTCCAGTAGAGGCATCAAGACTGCAGAAAACATATTCACAGCAACACAATAAGATGAAAACACACATTAACAATGCTTTTGAATAAGAGGCAATAATGTCTAAATATTCATATACTGGTAGTGGTTCATTTAACCTCCAGGGAACATGATGAGAGCATCCTGCAGCATCCGGTCCGCTTTACGTCTTTGTTTGTCACTATCTTCGGGATCCAGATCTTCCTGCTGACTGAGGTGGAAATGGCAAAGTGCAGTGGAGAACGCAAAGTTTGGCAGCTGGGACAGGTTTCTGTGCTCCTGAAACACAAAAACAAAACGTTTCTGTATCAGACTGAAACGCTGACGCTGGTCATACCAGCAAAAGCATTTTTTCATCAACCTCTCCCGGTTTCTTCCTGGGGCCCAAATCTCCTATACTTTCCCCAATGTATGGCAATATAACACACTCCTTCACACACTTTCCCCTTTTAATTATTATAACCTGATTCTTGCACAGTAGAGCATGCTGTGTGCCGTTGTGTGCTGTTCTGTTGTGCCACGTACTCGTCAGTGAGTGAAATGGATAAATGGAGAATATCTTAACAAATTTCAGACACCCTGGAGAGAAGAATTCACATTTAAGTTTTAAAGGGAAGGGGCTGTAAAATTCATTTTTCTGTCAATCACTGGGGTCACACCGAATCAATCCCCACTGAGAGGCTGACAAACACAGGGCAGTGGCTCGCAAAGACAAAAAAAATTAATAAATTAAAAGTGATATATATTACTTTTTGTCACAGATTTATGCAAGTTTATGCTAGAGGGCAAATTATTCTGCGTTGTTTTCTGAGAATTAAAACTGAAATGAAAATAATTTGACAAAAAAATGCAGTTGCGCTTCACTTATTTTCATCCTTTAAACATCACCAGAATGCAGGAAACACAGTCCTTGAATCAAACATTTTTTGGGGGTTGGACACCCAGAACCCTGCTTTGGTTTCGAAATCCTAAGCATGATGCTGGCACATATCTGCACATGATGGCACACTTTACCTCCCAGTCCTGGTATAACTGGAGGAGACACTGGTACTCTCTGGAACGCAGCATCAGTAAATCGATGAGCAGGAGCATGCAAAGAGGGTCGGAGTCCGGGTCCAAACTGACAAAAGAGTTGGAAACAAGACAGGAAACAAGTGATCACTACAAGCACTTAACCAAAAAAAAACAGACCAAACAAACAAACAAACCAGATAGAATCAAAAGCACTACAGCTCTACTATTTCCTCCCAGAGTAAATTGAGGAACTTGGGCAGACGGCCAAATTAAGTAACCACGCAGTGTCTTTGCTCAAAACTGTCAGTCTGCTGTGCATAAAATACTTCTGACAATAAAATAAATTAAATAAGTTATTTTTTCTGGTTTCCTTCAAAAGGCTTAAAAACTATCTGAGCCTTATGATAATACCTAAAACAAAATATCACTATTGATTTGTTTTTTTTCTCTTAAACGGTGGATTGACAGAGTTAATCATATCACATATATGAGTTTTAAGAGTGCTTTGTTTACAAAATATGTAATCAATCATGTTGGCATTGTGAGCCAATACTGATTTAATCACTGCTGGCTGGAGGAGGACAGATTTTCCAGAGTAGGATGGAAAATCATAGATAAGCATCGTCCATCATATGGGAAGGCTGTAAAGCTCGAGCTATGGACAACTGATGGCAGCAGTGCGTGAGAACAGTCCTCTTAGTGTGCATTATGTAAGCACCAGCATGATATGGGAGGTTTTAAGTTGTGGGTTGAGGTTTGAATAATTACACTGACTGATCTTATTATAATCCAATTATTCTATCATATGTAAGATCTTGGTCAAACATATTACATCAGCCTGTATGTCACTGTTATACAGATCCAAATCACATTGTGGATGATAAAGCACAAACTAGGAATTCGGAAGAACTTGGAAGAAACACGTGTTCAGCTGTTGTACTTTTAATAAATAATTTGGGGGGTTATGCCCCTTGATTTGCCATAGTGTGTGGCAAATCAAGTGGCATAATCGTGTCATACCACGAATAAAAAGCACATTTTCAAACTTCCCCTTGTGCCCGAACAGGATTAATACTGGCAGAACACTAACCTAATAGTTGAGTTTAAATTCTGTGAAGATTATTTCCAAGTCTGCTGACTGGTGGCTATTTTTTTCAGGGAAATAATAGTTCTGTTCGTTGCGCTCGGAAGCCAAACAATACTTTTTAGTGTGATGTCAAACACAAGACAGTGTCTAAACTGCCACCTTCCTTCTCTCTGAAATAGAGTGAGGGTCAGAAATAATGGGAACAAATTAGATAAGTTCATCATAAAGGGCCCGGGGATGTAAAGACTGTAACTGAGCTAAAAGCATTGTTTATTGGTTACTGTTTCCCTTTAACTCTATAGCACAAGCTTTTCCACATGTACCTCAGGATCAGTTTGCAGTACTCCAAAGCCGTACGTGGGCATCCTCTCTTCTCCAGAAACATCATGTGCTTATAAAGAGCCAGATAAAATGCCCTGTAAACAGAGATTATTGAATCATCGAATTTCTAAGTCCTTATACAAGTGTCTAACAAATGAAAAGAATAACCAACCTGTTCTCCGGTCTCAGATAATCAAGTCTGCAGGTACCTGAGGTCAGACTGAATAAAGGGTGAAAAGCGCACTCAAAGCTGTACAGGGCCCTCTCTGGAACAAAAAACAAACAAAAAAACACTTTCACTGAAGGAGCAGCAAACTGGGTGTTACACAAAGAACAGAGAGGAGCACAAAACACAGCTGTACAACGCTGCAGTTGCAGGGGTCTATCAATTCATTTTAATCTCTGAGATAATCACATCCCCAGCAGTGTTTTGTATAAAAAAAGACCAAAACTGGAAAATACTGTCTTACTTCTCTGTCTTAAGTTCAAGTTCAACTAATGGCATCTTATTCAATCAGCCAGGGGAATAAGACAAATGGCTGTTGTTAAATTATCCCTCGAGGTTGAGGAGGGGGGGGGATAATAAACCGAGTATTGTGCTTTTCATGGACTGTGATTTTTTTAACAATGCCTGTTTTGTTGAATTAACACTGACAAAAGCAAACTGACACTGAGCACGAAAACAACTTTCTGCCTTGCAATTGTTTGTTGTTCATGACTGATCAGCGACAGGGGGTCACGTATTACAAGGTCACACGCATATAGACGTGACAGTGGATTGACACGCAGTCCAAGTTGTTTGTGCGTTGTTTTTCAGCAACAAAAACAAGGACTATAAAGAAAAGAATATGAGTGAGAGGATGGATTAAGAGGATATGCGGAAAGCAAGGTTTATTTTTGCACTGAAAGAGATATCTAGCTGTCGTCGGCTGGCCTGCTGTCCCCGAGTTCCTTTTTTTGTTGAGCAAATCACAAATACTGATCATCTTTCACTGGTGCGTGCAGCGATCTGCCTCCGATCTGTGTTTTTTTGTTGATCTCTCTAAAAACCATCGGCGATGGCAAGATAAGGGATAAAATTCTGAGAGAGCTCCTAATGGAGCCTTAAAAAAATCTAGCCAGGAGTCCTTGCTGGAAACGTGATTTAGGAAACGTCTTAGAGCAAATCTGAGCAGGGAAAGAACAGAAACCTTTATCTCGGTGATGAGGCAAGATTTACCCCATTGCTAGGGAGCGCACCAGTAAGCAGAGGGAGACGGGAAATTAAAAGTTCTTCTATTTTTAATCTTATCTAGGAGCTAGTCTTTACTTTAAGGAAAAATTCTTAGAAAGCGTCACAGTTCTCAAGATTTTCTTAGAATTTCATCTCTCTTTGTACCAGGAAACTTTATGAATGCGGCTCCTGTAGTGTAAACTTGGTTTAACTACAGCAACTGACAACTGCAGAAATAGATATAATCATTAGAAGGAATAATAACTACACATAATTATTTTCATTAGTGTATAATCACCTCAAAATAAAAATCACTGTGTTTTCATGACCTTAGAATGAGACTTATCCCAGCCCTTCCCCGGGTTTAAAAAGAAGTCAGCTGGCTTCAGGGCTTTTTATACTCGTGTCCCCTTCCTCTGAAATAACCTCCCAGCAGACATCAGACAATCTGGCTCTACTGACGCCTTTAAATCTAAACTCAAAACTTACTTCTTTGACTTAACCTTTCATTAGTCACTGACTAGCTTCTTCAGTGGGTCGGTCTCAGTCTCAATAAGTCTCTTACTATTAGAATTCACATTGTCCTGCCAACGAGAAACAATCTGTTTATTCTGATTAATGCCGCATTTCTCTAACTTTAGTTTATTGTTTTCTGTGCCCTCAAGCTGCAAGCTGTGTTGCTCTCTCAATGTGATCTCTATAGCTTTCTGCTCCTCCTCCTCCTCCTCCTACTCTCTTTTCATTCAGGCTCCCTTCTAATGAACCACAGGTCCCTTGGAACATCTCCCTCTCCTGGCTCCCGCTGCCTCACATATTGACGGATCTGGATCGTCATATCCTGGGCTACGCTCATTGCTCTCCTCTGTTTTACTATTTCCTTACATCTGTACTTCTGTGAAATTTGATGCGTCTTCACTCTGATGTTTTCTTTTTTACTGCTTATTATCTTGTATGGCCTGCCCTCTTCCAGGTCACCACGGTGGAGAGGAGGTCGTGTGGCTCGGGCACCACTTGGCGATGTCTCGGCCTGCTCAGTCGACCTCCTGGATCCACACACTTTACATATTAAATAATCACTTGTATCAGATATTCTGTCAATGCAATTTGTAAGTGTGAGTTTGTTGTTCTGTTCCGTACATGCGGCATCTATTGCATGATCCCTCCTCTGTGGCTCTTCTTGAGGTTTCTTCCGTCTGTTTTTTTGATTTTATATTTACAGAGGGAGCAGGTCTCCTCCATCCTCTGTCTGTCATTTTGCGCTGCCCCGTTTCTACAGTAGCCCAGACTGGACAAACCAAACACTGGCTCTACAGAGGGCCTTTCGCGTTTCTTGCAGTCACTGTAGAGGAAGGTGAGGTTGGGGGGGATTAGGTGGATTGCGATGTGCAACCACACTGCCTGATGCAACTAATCCTACACACTGAACCTTCAAAATAACAAACGTATCTTTTTTTCTATATGTCAGATGATCTCTGTTAGTTGTAAAGGGTTGTATAGTGCATTTAACCCAAGAACCCTGACCATTATTACTAGATGAATTTTGTTCCTAGTGTGGTATTTCTTACCAACTAACAAGGCCAACTTGTAAGGCCAAAGGGAATGACTTTTCATGTGTTCAATTAAAGAGATCCAAGCCATACCCCTGCTGGAAGCAAATTAAGTGATGAATAAATATTAAATGAACAGTGTGTGCCTGGTCCACTTAGCCAGGAAGAAACACAGAGTTGGACTTAAAAGGCTTAATAATGTCTGAAGAGGAACTGTGCAAAATTTGATGTCTATAAAGGAACAAAACTGGAACAGAAGGAGCTTGTGTATGAAGAGGTCTGTTTTTGAGATAGGAAAAACTCAGACGAGTAACTTTTAGGTTCATACTAGATTGTAGCTTAACGTTATGAGAAGAAAACAACATCATGCACTTAATACAACAAATAGTGTGGGTTTACCTTTAAGCTACATTAATCAGTTGCTCTGATGTTGAACTAATTCTGGTCAAATACACTGAATCCCTGTGTATGATTCTAATAACACCGCTTATCATTTACACATCTAGAGTCATGCCTTTGGTTTAGACTTTATGTAATTCATGAAAGGAAAAGTTGATCCTAACCTATGAGGTCCCTGGCCATCTCCTGATCCTCCTGTATGCGGCAGACATCAGAGAGCTGCAGCAAGGAATCGATGTGGTATGGGTTCAGCTGTAGCAGGGCCTGAAGAGAAGAAGAGAAGATGGACAAAGACATGAAGTCAGGATAGAAAAAAAAAATTTCTTTAGAAAAAGTGGGATTAGAAAAGCCTCACTGATCATGTGGTTACATTTTCTCAGAACTACAGATTTATAAATAAGTTGTGAAGTAGACACAGGCTAACCTCCACTAAGATGGGTTTTAATTATAATGCATACATGCATGCAGAAACATGAGACTCTCCTGGATAATTTAATGAAATTGCTAATGCAATCCAGACAGAAGAGTCACAAGTTAATGTTTGTCCATTGAGTGTAAACATTTGAACTTCTTTTCAGAAAGAAATTCTGTCAGCCTGGTTAATGTCTTAGTTTTACTACAGTATAATCACAATTCTCAGTTGCTGCATTTAATAACAAAATCCAAACATGGACTGATTCGTATTTCTTAGAGTATAAAACTACAAAAGCTCAACGTCTAACTTCACACAGTGGAGACCCGGACAACAGAACATTAAACTCAGTGAGTGGATGAAACTCTGACCTCTCCCCTAAAGTTTTAGTACACATCCTTCTATTTGGCTTTGAGCGAGGACATTTTAATTGCATTTGTTGATTATTTTTTAGTTACTTTATTCAAGGGCTAATAGGCTAGAATGGATAACATTATCTGTGCAATATTACGTAAACATTCTTGCCACCCAGACAACTGATAATTTTATGAATCCGCATCAATACTGAGGATGCATGTTTTTAGGGCTGTCCTATTGATTCATTTGATATGATATTTGTTTCTATTCTTTTGCTCTCTTTCGTTTAATGAGGTTTTGGAAAGAAGCTGAGAATTTCAGTGCCAATAAATATGGATTGAAGCAGCATATCTGTCAGATAAAAAAATATATATATATATAATATATTTTGTGACTTTTGGAAATAAAAACATCTATCTTTTTCAATAAACATTTAAATTTGTACTATACAACACTCTTGAGTTATTAGAAATTCATAATTATAACGTGTAGCCTTATCTTTATCTACAAAATAAAATCTGAATTTGAATGGTACAGCCCAACCTGATTTGAAATGTTACTACATCATCTTCAAACTCACTGACACCAAAGTGCATAGCGGAGAGGAACTTTATTTATTTTTTTACCACAATGTTGTTGGGATCCATGGACTCGACAGCATCCAAGAACTTGAACTGTACTTGTTGGTAGTCCCGATTGTGCTCAAAGGTGAAGAACTGAATGCCATCCTTTGACTGCAGCAAGCTCATTGAGATTCCTGTGGCGATGTCAAGCAGAGTTAAAAACAAGAACACATAATAAATACACAACAGGCTGATACAAGGTGAAGATCTATATCATTCACATTAGTAGATTTAAACAAACAAGTATACAAGACCCATATCATAGTGAAAAATGTTACACGCACAGTCCGAGCAAGGGAGCGATGTCTGAGCTATGTTCTACAGCATGTGTACTGACGAGGCTGGCGTCATCATTTCAATAGCTACTCTTACATGTGTTGAAAAAATTCTCATCTGACATGGCATGAATGGAAAAATTACCAAATACCGTACTTCAATGGTGACTTTCAGCGTGAACACAATCAGCCAGTCTTTCTGATGACGTCCGTGTAACAAATGCAACTTTTAGGCGATTTCATGGTGCCTAAATATAAGTAAACATTGCTCCTGAGGTGACATTGTTGCTTGTGCCTCGGGCGGCAAGGTGCCATTTAAGTTTGTGTTACATAACATAAAAACAGACCATACAGAGACTTAAATTGCTAACACTTGCTGAGAGAGGCTAGACTCTAGGGGGCCAGGAAAGCCCACAGAGACTATGTGATTGTGATTATGGGCTATAAAAAAAAAATGGTTTGAAAAATGGATTTAATTGGCTTAATTCACTTAAAGTTCTAAAAGTACTTGTTCTGCAGAAAAAATGTTCTATTCACTTTTTTACTTTTTCATCTGATGTTTTGATAATAACAGTAACGGTGCATTAATGTGTACATGATATTTTACTGCTGTACATGTTTAAGGTTGTGCTACTTATACTGTTGGGTAATTTAACCGACAGCAATGAATCATAGCCAGAGTTCAAAATGAACTTCTTAGTGTTTCTGCCAACGGCTGGAAACTGAAATAAAAGGATTAGCTGCTTTTCCTAACTTTAATAATTTAAATCTATTCTTAAATATTTTGAGATTTGTACTACAGTGGGAATCCCACTGGACTCTTGGTTATTGTGATGCCATTTCTCACTATGGTTAGAATTTTTAAACAGCAAACAATCGATTAACGAAGAAAATATTCATTAGATGAATCGATAATGAAAACAGTCATTAGTTGCATTAGTTGTCCTATATATAATAGATAAAAATGAGCTCCACGTCAACCAACTAAAACAGTGAAGTGCTGCTTTTACATTAACGCATGAGTAATAATAATATAATAGCATAACAGTCAAGGGGCAGTTTTTCTGTACTGAGTACTTTTACTTCGAACAGAGTATTTTTTCAGTGTTGTTTTTGTCCGTTAACCTGTGTAGGTGACAACAGGTTTATTTTGGGAAGTCTCTCCCGGTGTGAGGGAGAAGTACCAGCATGTTTCTACAGTAACTGAAAAGTGCTTCATGTTAAAATAAGTTAAGTTATAATATAAAGTAATCTGTAATGTGGCTAGATAAACATAATCACTACTTAAAGGCTGTGTTTGAAAAAGTGCCTGTTTATGCAATGTTACTGTGTTATGTTATGGTGTCCTCCACCATTCTTCACAGCAGACTTGTGTGAAACTCACATGGGTAAATGTTACTAGCAGAAAGGCAAGGCAAAGCAAGGCACTGAGACTACATGACTGTAGGGACAGCAGACATCTAGGCTCCATCAAATAACTGCGATGCAATTATTGAAGGTCATATTTTTTGTTATTTGCAGGATCAGTTGCATTAGTATCAGCCGTAGACATAAAAAACAGTGAAGTACTGTAGACCTGACCTGTGAGAATCTCTATCTCTGTCTCCAATATCTCTATAACTCAGCTTTTCATGAGATCATAAAAACAACCCTGTTTTCTCTGTGGTGATGTATTTTTCAGCTAATCCAAGAGGGTTTTTAAAAAGTGCATTAAGCTTAAGAAGTTGGACAATTTTCTCAACCCATAAAGGAACACTTAATCCTTCAGTTTATCAGAAATATCAAATCCAAACTCACCAAACTTTGAAATATATGGTTTTCACTGGGCTGTAATCTGTAAAGTAACTAGTAATTAACACTGTCCGAGAAATGTAGTAGGTTAAAATTTACAATATTTGCCTCTAAGATAAAGTGGAGTAGACGTATAAAGCTGCATTAAATGGAAATATTCAAGTAAAGTTTAAGTACCTTGAATTTGTACTTTACAGTTCTTGAGTAAATGTACTTAGTCACTTTCCACCACTGGGCACAAGCTTTTATTCAGATGACTGTGAGGAAAATCCTACCTGGGCGGCTAAAGCGAGGCCAGCTGTCTTTAGGACTGGTCATCCAGGTGCTACGGTGAAAATGTCGATTTCTCTGGCGAGGTCTGTCATCAGAGTATTAAAAAAAAGAGAACAAGAATAAACAACGTCCACACAGAGGACACAGGCCATTTAAATCCAAAAAATGTCACAAACGTTTTCCTTTTCCTTTTACCTTTGATCTCCTTGAACAGCTCGAGCCCCAAAGTACCTTTTCAGCTCCGTATCTGGGTTGAGATTCCTAATGAATCGACAAAGAAAATAACATTCAGCTCTTTTACTGGCAACTGGACAATGTGGGCGAGCTGAGGAAATACAATCAGAGGGAAACACAGGGGCTGTTTGATTTAGATATTATAGACAGGTCAGTCTATGTTTGCTTTAGACTTACAACACAAATGCAAAAGAAATTAAATAACATATCAAGCATAATTTTGCTATTATTTTCGTACTTTAACAAGTTGACTGGTAACAATACTGATCAAAAAGTAAACATGTGGATGGCAAGATTAACTATGACACACATGAAATTTTTTTCCTTTGACAGTTAATTGAAATGGCATAGACTGACATCACTGGTTGTGTGGCCAGCTGTGCAACATTTTTCAATAAGTTTTAACCATTGTTTAACCACTGTAGTGCATCCCCGGAGGTAGACAGCCTCTGAATAGTTTTCTTATGTGAGCAAGGTGCCACCACATGGTGGGAATTAGGAATCACAGGGATGTATATTAGTAACGAGGACCACTCACTCTCTATGGTCAGCCATTGTCCAATTCAAGCTGTTCACTGGTCAAGAGCTATTTTAACATTACTACTTAAAACATATTAATGTACAACTGTGTTTATACGAAATAATGCAGTACATTAGAAACCAGAGTGTTAGTTGCATGTAAATGTAAAGATTAATACTTCCGTCAAGGCCCACCTCAACTCTGTGTGGTGAAACGCTACACAAATAAGGACATGTGCGGTGAGACTATTTATTTGGCTGCATGAGAGATGTTGTCTCTTCACCTGTGCTCCACATGTAACACAGCTCTTCTGTCGGAGCCTCCACAATCCTCATTTTGCAAACTCAGACCATTGGACTGCTTCAGGTTCTCGAGCAATAAATCAATGTTATCATCTGGTACAGCCTCCTGCAGGTCATTTAAAAACAGTGAATTAAGAGAGAGAGTTTGTGGCTTTGACGAAAAATTGACTATGTTATTACCAGTTCAATGACTTTCATCATATGTTACAAATGTAAACAAAATATCAATCATTAATACAGTGATTGTTAATTATTAGACCATACCATCAGTTATTGTTTATCACACTATAGTTTCACAACTGTGTTACCAGAGCAGATATAGAATCCATTCAAGACACATTTACTGTACCTGTCCATCTTCTGGTGCCGCTTTTGTCTTCTTCTTTTTCTTCTTCTTTTTAACTCTGTCTCCTCCTGACAAAGACTGTTAAATAAAAGAGAGATGACAGTTAAATTATTACAAAATATGTAAATCAGCGGAATAATAAAGTCAAACAAAAGAGGATAACAGAAGACAATCTTCTCATATTACTTTATATTTACCTTTTTAGAGGCTTCCTCTTGCTTCTGATCTGTCTTCTCGATGTCTCTGTTATCAGTCTTTTCCATGCCACTTGTTTTGTTTTCATCTGGCTTCTCTGCCTCTTCATCAGGTGCCTCGTTGTCTGCATCGCATATCTAGTACGAAGTGAAATTGTCACGAAAGCTTGTTGTTTAAAGCAGTACTAAGCGTGATAAAAAAAACAACCCATATATAGACCAAACATTGCAAAAACTTTGTCCAACATCAAAACAACAACATCTCTTCCTGAGATAATGTCATCATGGTTAAAATAATTGAATTCAAAATACTACTCATGGAGAACATGTGTGTGTTAAGATGACAAGAGTTCATATTTAAGATTGTTATAAATCTGAAGTCTAAATAAATCTTTCTTTTAACTGGTTGGCGTAAACAGCTTCGACATCAAATGAGATTACTGTTATGACAGATAATACAGCCTAAGATGCTGCTCGCACTCTGGTATAACTCGAACTTTTAATATTAGGATTTAGACAATGTATTTTATCTTCATTTAGAAGTAAAGTTGATCTTAACTTGATATAAAAAATGGGTGATGTCTTGATTTAGTGATCAATTGCTTTATAACACAATGCAAATCTAATTTTATGACTGTTCAAAATAACTGGTAAACTTTCTTATTATATTTGAACATTTACATTATTTTAACAATTGATGATTCGACATACTTTAAATTCAAGTATTAATAGATTTTTGACATTATCTAATTCAAGGACAAGGGCTGAACAAATCCACAATCAACTTGACTTCATAAGGTTGTGTGAACTTTTACATTCAAAGCCACATCTGTCCAAAATAGGATCATCACTTAATAGCCAAGATAACTGTCTTTACCTCAGTTAAAAGAAGAAAAAAAAACCTGTAGAGGTAAATTGGATATTGTGCAATATGTATATATGAGTGTCCATTTTCTGTCACTTTAATAACATGCTAGTAAACATGCCTGTTGTAAGTTACAGTCCACTGGACCCTTGATTATCAGTGTTTTCCACAGGTTGGTGATGTAGATTGCTTCCCATAGATTTTCCACGTGTCATAGCCACATTTTTTAGCTAGCTAACTGTAACCTGCAGTAAAATGTTTAGTTTAATAAGCAGAGAAATTAGCTAACGTCACAAGGTTAGCCTGTGTGAGCAAGGTTCATCCACAGAGAGCTAACAGACACGTTACAGCATTTACTGGGAGGAAACACTAACGACTCTTTAACATGAAAATAGGGGAGTCACACCGTCACCTTACCAACTCATAAATGTTGCTGAAGTTTTTCTGAGCCTTGTTTTTCTTTGCCTTTCGGCCGCTTCCTTTCCCTACAGTCTGGGGAGAAACATTAGCCGTGTCCAGCTGCTCCTCTTCAGCCGCAGCCTGCTCCTCCTCCGGGCTGTCACCCAAAGTTAAATCCCCGCAGTCCAAGGCCTCCTGGCCCCGCTGTTTCCCTTTGAGCCTTCGCAGAGCTCGGCTAGACATTTTACACTACTCGTGTCGCACATACACGTCAATAATCGCGATTAAAACAGTTTTCAGGGGAGCTGACAGACACAACAAACCAAGGCAATGAGGGTCAATTCCATTGGTTTCCGTTTCTTCTTCTTCGAAGTGTTTCAACACCTCTGAGTGTGATGCTGCCCCCTGCAGGACGGAGGAGAAATTGCATCAATAACTATTTGTTCATTTGCAGGAGCATATCTTTAGTTTTACAGGGTCCAGTCACATTCATCAACAACGTGTCCAATTTCTTTTTACTATTTTTGCTCAGGAAAAAATAAATAAACAAATCCGTTAAAATATAAATAAAAGAGGCTAATCAGAGAAAGCAGAGCCGACACTGAGGTCATGTCCTCTGTATTTTTAATGGGTCTTTGATATCCTCATATACATATATACACTTTATGACAGCTATCATATCATTAAAATGAACTTTTATATTTAATTGAAAATGGCAAATTTGTAGTTAAGTTTAGTTAATAGTTACTTAACTGTTAACAAAGCAATGAAATGCTTTATAAACTATTTATTAGCAGTTGTTTCTTGGAAAGTTGCAGTTGATGTTCATTATACTTAATACTTCAATGTAAATGGCTTATACATACTGTGTAGTTCATTTATGAACATTATTTGATGGCCATTACAGAGTTGAAACTGATGTTTTTAACCTTTACAATTGCTCAATACATGTTTTATGAACCATTCCATTTATTCTAAACAGTACGTAACTACTGAATATTATTATTACTGAACTAAATCTAATTAACTACAAATTCACCATTTATTAATGATAGTTATTATAAAGTGTTATAAAGTGTATTTTGAGCAAAGATATAAGTTTAAATAACTTTATTTAAATCAAAATTTAAGTCAAAATTGGCCTTAAGTGTTCTTATCTTCTTGATCTGCTTCCAGTTTTCATCAATGTGCTGCCACTGATGTTATTTCGTAAGTGATTATTGGTCCCTTCAAAATGCAGAGAAATGCAGAGATTTATACTATAGTGTTTAAAAGGTTCTCAATGGATGGGTGGCTGGCATGACCTCAGTATTTCTAAAATCCTGTCTACGGCCCTGACAGAAAGTGATAAGTAAAGCAGCTAAACGGAGTACTGTTGCCAAGAAAAGAAGATGGTGTTGGGGCACTGCACTAAAACAAGTTTCCTTTGTTTCAACATTGTTATCTTTTGTTCACCAGGGCTGCCAGAATCAACAAAAAACAAATGTTCCTGGTAGAAGCTTCAAAACAGGCTTTGCAAATGTTTTATAAGGAAATAAATGAACATGACACATTCCTTACACCTCAAGGAATCACACGATGAGTTTTGTTGATTAACGCTACGTGCAAATATAACTTTTGTTGTTCTCCACAGAGCCCCTTTAAGTTCTGAGAATGGCATAGTTTCCTTTTCTATTTGAATTACATCAAAAATATTCTTTTCTCTTGGTTCTAGCAAGCATTAAAAGTTTATTGGATCTTTTTTTATTATCTCATCCCATAAAACTTATTTGGGCATATCATATAATTTCTTTCACATCTTACAGTCATTCCAAATTGGCTTTTTCTTTGCCGCACTTTGATATTGTATCTCATAGAAATTTGTTTTGAAATTTGATTTTTAAATTTCTTTTAAAGTTAACTTTGTAGGTCATTTTATTTGAAACAGCTGCAGAGTATTAATTTATCTGTATAGCCTACATGAACTTGTTTTGCTTCACTTTGCCATCAGTTCAGTTTGTAGTTCTCTTGTGCTCCAGGAGGTGGCAGCATCAACCTGATTAAAACTGCCTGAATGGTACAGATCATCTTTCAATGACTTTTATCGATATGGGCTCAGCACTACGATTGGAAAATACACCAGATTGCATTTCTTATCTTGTTATTATCAGCAAACCAAACAAACCAGATTGTAAATGACCTTGTTTGACGTATGTTTGAAGTATAACATAGAGGTGAGAAAAAAATACTGTAAATCCAAGAAGTATTGCACATTGGTGGTGTGTCTCATGTAACTACCCCACAAACTAAAATGAGGAAGTATCACTGCACTTCAGTGGTTTCAACATACACTCCAGATGCTTAACAGGTGTAGCCAACATAAAGAGAGACATTAAGACAAGAAATGAGACCGACTTGCAGAACTTGATCGACAACCGCCTGTTATGTCAGACGTGTTAATGTGCCGTTTTTTCCCATTGCAAGCAAACAAAGGATGACAATGTCACAAGAGGAGCTTGAGATGAGATAGGGAAATTCTGAAGTCTTGAAATTCAGTGCGTTTGCGAAAGAAGGAAGTTGCAAATGTCATTGCTTAAAATATTTTCCAAAGGAAGCTTGTAAAAGAAGACCTATGAAAGTACAAACCCAAGACAGGTCGTGATTCAGGGTGCAGAGGGGATTTATTTACAAAACAGCAAAGTACAGAAAAAAACCCAATAATCGATGTCTAATATCAGCCACATACAAATGTGCTAATATGTCGTGAAGTCATGTATGATCAGGGACAAACAGAGTGTATATACATAAAACAATATACCCTAAGATTTATGCATGGCAACACAATATAGTCAAGTCAAGACAGATTAAAAATATATATGGTGTTTGATGCAGAAGACAAGTATTGGTTTGCTCTTTTGTAACAGCAGTCGAAACATCACCTACAATCTTTTGACTTGACAGTGTTTGACTTGTCTGTATTTAGTTGCCATGTAGCAGCGATAGTATTTACATGAATCTCTTATGGCCTGGGTTTTTTTTTTTTATTCAAAAGTAAAACATTTACTTTACCCTGGATTTTTAATTCTCAGTTCCTGCTAAGAAACATTCTTCTGTGTTCTCAAGACGTTTCTCTGCAGGTTGAGGTATGAAGGAGTGGACCCAACATGTATCCCAGCCCCTCGCTTCACTAAACTTCAGAAAACTCTTCACTTGTCCGGAGTCTGGTGACGCCCCCACTGTAACTGGTTGTGATGGGTCATGCAGGCAGAGACACAGAGGATGGGGCGGTGGACCGGCTACTCGTCAGTGATAGAGATGGGGTTGTCATAGGCTGCGTCCTCCAGGTCGTCCACCCGTTTCCTGCGGGTCTCCGCGGGAGGTCTTGGTGGTGGATTCTGAGGGGGGTTCTTGATGCTCTCTGCAACTGGCATCCGGGTCTCTTTCCTTGGAAGAATGGGCTCCCAGTGCTCACCTCGGATTGCTGCCTGGAAACAAGGAAGGTGACAAGGAAAGCAAGTCAGTAATGATCGGCTAGCCACACCCCTGACCGGTCAGGTTGCACAACCGCAGGGTGATGTCTCAAAAGAGGTACCAATAAACAAACAATGTCTTCCTTGTTGCCATTTCCTTGTTTCCTCCAACTAGCCACTTCCTTCCACAACTAAAACTGTCGTAAAAGTTTCCAACTTACCACCAAGTAGATGATGCTGGCAATGCCCAGGCAGACACATCCGAGGACGGTAGCAAGCATAAAACCTCCAGGTACACAGATACTATTAAAGACAGACAGAGATTATCAGGACAAAGGACAGTCATGACAATACTTGGCGTAACTATGAATGAGAAGAATGCTGCCCTGCGAAAGACAAGCGGCTGACTTAATGGACTCACGCAGCATGTATAAATGCTCTGACATAGTAGTTCCTCGTCAGTGGCCCGAAGAGTTTAACACACACTGTGAAGCAGTATTGGCCCCTGAGGGAAAAACAAGGGACAAGATTGGGTGATAAGCGTTGCTTCATCACTGAACATGCTCATTAAAGTGAAGACTACATGTTGAATTATATGACAGTGACATCACTCACGGTCTCTCCACACTCGTGCCCTTGGTCCTCTTGCTTCTGGGATATTCAAGTAGGCACACAAACACCCCAGCAGCACTGGTTATCTGTCAAGGCTGTTTTCATCTTACATGATTTCACTAAGTCACATAAAACTATGAGATGATGTTCAAAACAATAACAAAACATGTTCAGTAGGAAAGGAAAGGATGACTGGATCGACGGCTTCTGATGCAAAGGATTAAATTTGCACAGAATGTAAAGTATGCGAGATGGAAAAACTATGTTTACCATGTTGTGTTTTCACTGATGTAAAATGTAATGTATACAAATGGTAGCAGACACATTTGAGACTTCCTATATATGGGTTCAAGCATTAATGTAAATAAGTAATTACTAGTGGCTTCAACTTCCACTCTACTCCCCTAGGCTTACATCGTAGTTACCTACAGTAGATCACATCTTAACTTTTAGCTTTTCATTCATTAATTCTCGCGTTATTTTACTGAAAGGCTGCCAGAACAGCCATAAAGGTGCAAAGCTACAATTTTCTTCTGCATAAACTCCAGTTTTGGTTAAGAAATGTCAGATTGATGATAGCAGATCTTTGAAGGGGGACTCAGAAAAGTGGATATTGGAGATTTTCAGAGACAATTTGAGTGTCACTTCTTTAAATCTGACTTTGGTTTGTTCAAAGTATGAAGGATACACTGCATAAGCAGCAAACTGCCAGCCTCTGAACTGTCCAGCCACCCCCACAATGCCTCCAGTGAGGAGAACTGAAACGAGGAAACAGGAAGAGTAAATTAAAACTTAAGCCAAACATACAAATACCTTTCATGCCTCTACTCTAAGACAAAGGGCCATTATGAGTTGTACATTGACTTAACTCTGAAATGCAGTTTCTCATTTATTCATGTATTATTAATGAGTGTTTTCTGTCATTACTGATTAGAGCAGACATTTCATCAAAACGATGTGTTAAGCTGAATTAAAAAATAATAAGTAGCATTTACTCCATCAATAAACTGGTGGAACAGCTAAAAAAAAACCAATTTCCTGTGAAAGTAATCAATTTTGGTCAAACTGCTCATGTAATAATAATACAACTTGTGAAACTCATTAAACAGCTCAAAATAAAGTTGATATACTCACTGAGACCCGAAGCCAGAGCCTGCTCGTTGGCCCACATCGCCCACTCTATTTTCCCCATCGTGTTCAGATAAACGACCCCTCTGCACGCGGCTGTGACTCTCAGGTGAGCGACTCCAAACTTCTGATTGTTTCTACAAGGAAGCAGATGTATTTACGTGATGTGAGGTGTGCAGATGAGCAGGCTGGATGGGGGGGCGGGGCTTAACGAGTCGTCATTTCCGACAATGGAAGAGGAGGGGCCGACCAATCACCAGACAGGTGAAATAAAGATTAAACAGGCAGGTGTGGTTCATGACCTGCTGTCTGTCTCCGGGAAGTCATTGTGTATGAAGTCATTGAATCAAACCAAAGTTCATTTATATTCTTTATTAGGGAAAAAACTTTTTTTTTTAATGGGTTTTACAGTTGACTCTAGGGCTGAATGATTTGGGGAAAAAATCTAACTGCAATTTTTTTTTAAGTCAAGCTTCAGTTCAATATTCACTGTGTAATAGATTTAAACATGTGATGGAGCATTACCACATTGATATACAGGTCTTACATAGAACCTTTATTGTTGCACGTCTGTCTCTTCGAAGCCGAAATACTTCCATATCAAGGAAGTGCCCCCTATCTTTGTCAGTAAATCGTCCAAGGTTGCTGCTGGACCCGAGGACGCCATTTTTTCTGCACCACAGTTGTAAAGTTTTACTTGGTTTTCACGTGTTGTTGTTGGTAGGCATATATGCAGCCGCCTATACACAGTATATAGTTTTTAACGGTGCGATATGTAAGAAAATGGCCACCTCTTGAATTCACACTCAGTGCTAATAGGGAGCAGCATATCATCAAAGTAACCACCAACTGCTGTTAGCTAGTCAGTCTGTTAGCAGACTGGGAGCCTGAAGCACCGGGAGAGTGTCAGCATGTAGGCTAGGCTTCACTGCGGGCACAGGAGTACTGGGATAGGGTTGGCTGGGTAGCATGTTAAATGTCCTTTGCCACGTAATACACAGACGTCACTCCCTCACATTTGTTACGTTTTGAATGTTTTCAACTGTAATTCTTACATACTGCACCTTTAAAGTCAACAACACTGTTATTGTCTTATCTTTCTGTCGTTCTTGGTGTCTGTCCCTGAGGGAAACAAACTCTTACAAAAGCTACTGGAATCTGGGCATGGTAAAAGAAAACGCAAAGAAACAATCATATTGACTAAAATATATTTTATTTATTATCACAGAATAAAATTCACATCAATTAAGTGTGTGCTTTCTGTCTGAGATGATGTTTTCATGAGATGAACAATGAAAACATGTTTAAGTAAAAATAATTAATGCACCCTCCTTAAACACAGTCAGAGGGCAGAGGATCAACTGTATTCATGACTCAGTGCACTGATACTTTGTCCTTTTAGGTACTTTTCTTCTTCTCTTTTCACTGTGACATTACAGAACCAGGTCTTTTACTCTGCCTTTTCATAGCACTGAGATCAGGGTTTGTATGCAAGTTGGGATTCTTACGGTTGTCGTTTGCTTTCAACCGTAGCCAGACTGCTAAATATAAAAAGGTATCTGCCAGAGAAATCTACTACAAGAACAAGCAAGAATATCAAGTGATAAAGAGATGAGAGACACACCAGTACAGTTCGATAATTAAAGGAGGATGGAACGGAAGCTGCCTGTTGTCGCTGTGATTTGTAAAAACCTATGTGACTAATGCACATTTGATCTCGGCTTTATCGCTGCTCAGTAGAACTTCGTCCGTTCAGAGCTTTACAGCTTCAGACAGCTTCCTTGGGCAAACCGTCAGATCCAAGCAGATGCTGCGCGGGATTCTCCACAACACGAGGGCCTGGTCCAGCCTTGAACACAAAACAAGAAGAGGTCATGTCACTGACTAATGCAAAAGATCAGACTCATCCTCTGTGAGTGTGTTATGATCTTCAAATGCATCTACTTTAAAAGCTTGCTCTAATAAATTATAACCTACATAAATAGTGTTGTTAGTGAAACGTTTGAACACTTTATTAACCTGAGTGTAACATCAGTAAAGCAGGGGAACTACCGTGTGCCACACTTTTCAACTGAAGGAGTGCAACACAATGTTACATAAAAGGAAATGTGGACATAAATCTAAACTTGTCGCGCAATCTGCTGATTAATATATTACATCTTTCTAGCTTATATTGTGCTGCCTTAGGATAGACACACCAAGACATATAAATCACCAACAGATAACATTGATTTTCAGCTGCTGTTTAAAGTAAACTGATAAAGGAACTGGGCTACAGAGTGATTACATCGGTGTGTACCTTTGTACTAATAACGTAGCTTATTCCCTTTGGCATTGGCTCCAGACCAATAGCCTGTTTCAGCTCCTCGGAAAGAGAAGCACTCTTAACTGGAAGACCCTTAATAAACCTGCAGAGAATGAAGAAACAATCAATGAGTCATCCCAAAGAGGCTGAGAGACACACCTTAATAAACAACAGTGTAAAACAGCTTCTATGAAGCCAAAAAACATCCATCTATAGTTGTGTATTTATGGTATAAATGTATTTATATAAATTAAATATATTTTTAGATAAATTAAGTAGTTTGCATTCAAGCATAATTTTGCATAAGACTAGGCACTAAAGCTAACTAAGAAAGGGATAGCTATTCACTCACTGTCCTCCGTTGGTCTCTGGAGGGAAGAAGTGTTGAACCACCCGAACAAACTCAGGAACATGCTGCTGCAGAATAAAGATTACAGCATTGGGTCCTGCATCAAATGTGTAGGTCACCTGGAAGGAAACAAAGATAGACATGTAAAGAGGGAGGGTGTTTCTGTTCCCCGGTTTAAAAACCACCGCACAAGTTTCACATCTTCATTACACCAGCTCGGAAACCCAGCTGCATGAACTGAGACAAATGTCTAACGCAAGAGAAAAATGAACAAACAGAAAGCAGGATTAAACCACAGCCAACAGGACTGCTAAATCGATATTTTCTGCTCTTTCACAGAAACAGAAGTGTAAAGCTGCTCACCCTTGTCTCCCCGTAGTGTCTGTTATACCGATGTACCAAACTGATGACCTGTTGAGACACACTGTTGAGGTAGAAGATGGGAGGGTATGTGTCAAGGCAGGTGGCATGGAACTGGTTACTGTCCTTCATGGTTAGTTCAGCAAATGCAGCAAAGTCCTTTCTTCGCACCGCCTCAATCATCTCTACCATCCGGCCTGGGACGACAGACTCAGCCCGGTGCTAAACACACACACACACACATGCACACAGTGAAAAGATTGACATAGACCCTCTGATGAGTAACAGTAAGTTAGCTTTAAATGCAATGTAAATGAACATAATCTCCACTTTTAACAGAGAGTAAGTCAGCAGTACACAGTTAGTACAATGAAAAAAGTGAATTTGAAAAAATTACCTTTAAGAGACAGCTTGTTTGTACACTGGTTTGCATCCCAGAGGTGCTGCCCACTGGCTTCCTCTCAGCACTGGCCTGTGACAAAGTGCATTAATAGGCTTATTGGATTTTTTTTTACCATCTTGAATGAAAAAGTGCATTCTGTGCCACTAATCATGATGCCTTCTCTACATTTTACACAAGATATTGTCATTTATACAAGTAAAACATCAAGTATCTGACTTTCACCATATACATGTAGCACCTGACCTACCACAAGCACAAGGATTCTGAGCTCAGGCCAGTGAGTCTCTGGCTCCACCTGCTGGGCTATACTGTCCTTGCCATCATCTTTCTGTCCCATGATCCACTGGACAAACCCTCCATAAATACTCCGGCATGCGCTGCCTGAGCCCTGTCGAGCAATGCCAGACAACTCCCCCTCTACACCGAACACCCGGGCCAGAGTGTAAACTGCAGCACAGGCACAAAAGAGGGAGTAAGAGAGGAGACTGGATCAAATATGAGATAGATATTGTACATTGAAGAATGTGCACTAATAGGCAAAGCATTTGTACTCTAGAGTCCTTGTCATCTCAGTCATGCATTAAAACAGAGCTCACCTAGACAAGCAAATCCAGCCGCTGAGGAGGCGAGGCCGGCAGCAGTGGGGAAGTTGTTAACAGAGCAGATGTGGACTTTGTGAGACAAATCCAAACTGGGGTCCCCGTCATTACGTCTCTTCCTTGCTAATCGTCGAACTAAATACAGAACACAGAAGAAAATCACTTGGTTACCTTCAATCCCTCTTACATAGTTTTTGGGTGAAATAAAACAGACAGCGCTCACTCTCTCTCAGGCAGGACTGTAGTCTCGGATGGGTTATATCCTCCTCTTTGCCATTGAGCCATATTCGATCTTCCTGAAATGATCTGCTGGTTGCGACTGTTGTGGTTGTTTTCAGCTTAACAGATGGAGGAAGACAAGGCAGATGTGTGTCAAAGTGCAGATCATTAATACAATGCCAGATGCGAAAACTTTAGCCTTAAGATATGTGCGCATCATATATGCTGTATATATGTTACCCATCATCCAGCCTCAATTCAAGGCCAAAGTCAATATTTCTACGATCTTGTAATGTTTCTGTTGCAATTTAAACTGCAACCATTAATTATACCATTGTTGGTAGCCCTAATGCACAGTGAATATAAATATTTAAGGACTGATCATCTGAACTGACACTATCAACACAAATAAGTCACGACAAGACAAACTGAATTAGCTTCCTTCTACACTTTTATTCACTCAGTCTTTACATGATGGCAGGAAAACACAGCTGTACCTCACTTTAGCAGCTCTGGACAGGAACTATAACACTTGGAAAAGCACACTTAGAAAGCTGATTGATGATAATGCAGTTATTACCTGGTCTTGATGCAGTGTGACACTCAGAGATGAGTTAATGGGTAGAATTAATTCCTCATCCCTCTTCCCCCCTGAAAGGTAAGCAAGTTTTATACACACTTACACACTAAATTAACTCATTTAATGCCCAGTACTCAGAGAGAAAGACAACACAAGTCACCATACAAGAAACACATGTATTGACGATTAGACAGGATTTAGCTTCCCTTGAGTTCAACAGCTACAAACCTAACGTGACTACAAGAGGCTAAACATGATACTTACAGTATTTTATGACAGCTATATTCACAGGAGCGGTGCATGTCGCTATCTTCGGCTTGTCCATGCTCTCCTCAGACGTTGCTGTGTATGAAAACCTATTTTTCTATAAATAAAACTACCTGAATATCCTGAAATACCCTCTACAAGGCTATTCTGTGTTTAGCAGTGTCAGTTTAGCTAACACTAGTCAACCTCACTACGGTGTTTCATCGAGGACTCTCTCCATTGGCTGATGGTGAACACATGGCTAACCCCGCCACCAATCACAGCCCAGACGTTTGGATCAAGCAGTCGGAATAGCCAATGAGAGGTCATCTGACCACGCTCGTGCGAAAATGGGGCAATGACAGAGACCATCCCACAACAAGATGATATGAAATTCAAATAGTTTATAAAATCCTGACAACAGTCCAGGAAAAGTGATAATGATTGGATAATTTAAATTAAAAAACAAAACATTTATTGTAAATGATGAAAGCTGCAGTAAGATAAGTACAAGTAAACAATTTAAATCCAGTGTGATGGTGGTTGAAAGTAGTACTATAGTACTGCACTTCAGCACAATTCTGAGGTAATCATACTTAAACATTTCCATTTCATATATTTTACACTAATTAATGATACAACTAATTTCCAAAGCTAAATTGTCAAAAGCTTATTGCTCCACTACATTCATTTGACAGACACACTGGTTATACATGCCACATTTGATGACCTTATGACATAGAAAGCTATACATTAAACTAAAAAGCAATATACAGTCAAAATAAGCTTGAAAACCATTCCGGTGACATAATAAGTCTAAATTCAGTACTTTGAGTATATATTGTGGATAATACTTTTACTTTTAATGAAGCACTTTTTAAAAATGCAGGACCTTTGTCATTGAACGTTTTCTGATAGTGGTATTGTTAGCTTCATTTAAGTAAAGGATCTGAAAACTATTTCCACCAATGGTGATGAGGAAATTATTAAGCCACTTATTCCTACTTTTCATATAGAATCAGATGTCTGTCCTCTTCAACTTGGCATTGCAGGAACCCAAAAGTGCAAAGCAATAACGTTAGCATTATAAGTGGTAATAACATATGGCTAAATTGTACATCAGTGTTAGTAAAAATGAATACGACTGTAAAGCTCTGCCCACTGCAGCGAATTCAAAGCCATGCAATGGTTTTAAACTGTTCCATTGGTTTATTCCACTGTGGCAAGTGTTGGCTGTGGAAACAGTGTTATTGGACTTGACACAGAGCAAATCATATTTCTCCTCCATGCTTTTTATTTCAAAAGTAGTTGGATACATTTGAGAATCTGTTAACTGTTGTTTGAAATCCAAAACATGATTGCTGATTCCCAAATAAAAAAAAAAAAAAAGTAAGCCATCCATAAAGTAACAAAGTGAGTCAACATTTTCTCTGGTGGCGAGGATACTGTGTGATGATGCTGCAAAGTTTCCTGTTCTTGCGTTGAACATATTCACAGCTGTGGTAATTGTGTGCCCTGACCCAATGGAATTATTACGTGTGAAAACCCAAAATGGAAACCTTTTCTAAATGGTTGAACACAATATTCCTTTTAATAACAGATCATTTCACTAATGTTTCGCTAGAAAAAACAAACATTTGAATTTAAGGCCTTTTTTTAATTATTTTTTTTATGTAAACTTTTGAAGTACATGTCAGCAAAAAGAAAATATGCAAGTGCAACATCCAGAGCTAATGGGGATGCTGGCCTTGAATACAGAACAATGTATTATATCCACAGAGCAGTCTAGATAAAATGTACCAGCAGCAGTACATTTTTCACTTTATCTAGCTTCTTGTGTTTGAAGAACAGAAGTCAACCATGGTGAAAAAAAGAGTAACCACTAAGAGGGAGTAGAGGAGTCAAACGGTGTCATAAACTGCCAGGGGTACAACTAGTAGAAACTCGATGACAAAGGAACACCTTATTTGACACTGTGTGGATTGTACTCCCCACCACTTATGCAGCAATGTAAACCCCAATTTGTTGCTCTTCCCTCTTGGTATGTAGTTTCCAGAGACACACAGAAGCTAGTGTGGCATCCCAGGATTCAGCTAGTCAAAGATGCTATCAGAGTCCCAGTAAAGCAAATCCCGCTGCCTTTTCTTGGTGCGTTCCGAGGGTCCAGTTAGGAGTTAGTAATCATCCTCATCATCTGAGTCCATCACCCTCCGTCTGTTGAACTGACAAGTAGAGAGCACAAGTGCTGTAAGATGGACAAGTGACTGATTATGAATCAAACATAGGTGACACTTCAGTGAAACTTACTGTGACAGTCGTCTTCTTATCCGTTTGCTGACTGACTTTTTCCAGAATCTCAATCAAGCCCGCCTCTGAAATCTGACAAAAGACAAAACCCAGTCATTGCACTGCTGGCACGAGGAAGAACGTCGACAACATTAGTGCGTCGAGGCATCAGAGCTACATTTTCTTACCTTTCCTCCTAACTTCCCAAAACGAGCCATTTGAATGAGATAGTTTTCGACTGCATTGGCCTTCTCAGGCTTCACCAAAGCAAGATTGCTCACTGAAAAAAAAGGAAATTAAATTTATCACATTGTGTTCACGTGTTATGGGTATTTACAAGTACATCACAACCTATTCATCACACAGTATAGTGTCAATGGATCACTGGATGCTTATTCAAAACTGATAGAGGAGACTTAGATTTCTTAATAAATCCTATAAATATTATGTATTTTAAATAAGGTCTTTTGGTTCAACAAGAGCATGAGTCATTTCCAAAGGGATCGACAGGGTAAACAATGAATATGAGAACACACTTACATCTGGCACGGGCAGACTGGTCAAGAACTTGAGCCAATATAGAGTTCCTCATGTCTGTTTCTCTGTGAATAACAAATAACAATGTTACCACGTCAGTACTACCAGCTACTGTTTGGATCTAGAACTAAGACCAAGTAAAGGAAAACAGGAAGACACATTTATTAAAATCTCAAGCATCAGAACACGGGCTTGGTCCCACAGCTCCACTGACATGTTTAATATGACCGCTAGTGTTCATAACTTTATTTTCAATCTTCTTTAGTTGATTCAAAAATAAACTGTACTGCATATAAGTATATATTTTTCAGTAGTAAGCTTTTAAATTAATAAAAACATTTTACCTTTGTTTGGCCTCCTCTCCTTGCTGATTATTAGAAGAATCCTGAAAGAAAATGTGAGACAGAACCATCACATATATGTTGAATTTGTGCATTCAGCTAATTGCAAGGAAAGACATTTTAACACCAGCAAATATCCCTTAATGTTGGAACAGCTGGAGCCAAGTGACATCTCTGGACTCATGTCTCATGCCACACACCCTGAAAAAAAATCTTCACAAATACTGAAACTAATTTTGATAGTCTGTGGAAATTTTTGGTTTGGTAATGAAGGGAGCAAGAGCGCTGAGCACTAATGTACAACCAGTACCAGTATTATTGAGGCAGATACTAATCAGTTCTAACAGTTTATAAGATCCTAACAACACTATATCAGCTAAAATTAATGTTTAAACATAAGTGTATAATATAAGATATCTTTTTTAATACAGATCGCTTATATGAAGTCATTAAGTACTTGATTGAGATATACACTACTCAATATTAGTAAGGGATATTGGGATATGGCTGCATATATGCAATACAAGTCAAATGAAATGTGTTGCATTATTTTTGGGGAGAAAAAATATTTACAAAACACAAAATAAACATTCAGATATGTTACAGAATAAACAAACAAATGAAACACTAAACTATCCCAATATCTCTAACTCATTTTGAGTAGTGTATAGTGGGCTGTCTACTGAGTTGGACATGTATAAAGTACAAAAATACCTTGTCAGTACTCTCTGGTGGGCAAACTATGTAACGGTGACACCATTTCCAAATTACCTCCAATTCATCTTTGGCCTGTCTGTTCTGCAGTGTCTTGTTACTCAGCTGTCACAACATAGGCTGATAACAGTTTATCTATGATGAGCTAATATCGTTCAAAATAGTGGCCCAGCCAATTCATCGATCAGAGATCTGCTGAGCATTGTGTGCATTGTGTAAGATTTAGGTCCACTAACATAACAAGTTAAACCCTGACAGCACTGATTTAACAATCTGCATCAAGAAAGCTAGATCTTTCCATTTTACTCATAAAGGATACCATATTATGGCTTTGTATGGACTAAATATACATGTCTGCTGCCATCTAACACCAGTAGATACCATTTAGTTCATGTATGTGTTCATTATGAAGTACAGAAATACTTATGTTTAAGATACTACCCTGCCTTTGTCACATCAGAGAAAAATTCAACACCAACTGAGCTTACCAATCTACTAATATCTACTTGTGAATATGGCCATAGGTACATTTTTTTATGACACACGTTTGCTTTGCTAACGCTGTCATTGTCAGAGGGGTGTGAGCTGACACAAAGCTAGCAGTGCCAGTGAGGTGATGCTGGCTATTACTGTGATTCTTCTCGCTAACTCCTGAGTTAATTACACCTATTTTACATCAGCTACGGCTCTCGCTTTTGAGCTATACATATTCGGGGTGACAGTTTAGTTGACCTGTGGTGACTGGTTTAGCCACACTAGCTAGCAGCAGACTGAACTCAGCATCTCCTTATAAGGCGGCCGCAAACACGCTTCCGAGCTCGCGTTTTGTTCTTACCCCGTGCTTTGCCTGAAGTTCCGCCATCCTTTGCCGCCTAATTGCGTCCAGTTCGTCGTCCGCCATGGTTTACTCAAGTAATAGATCCCCAAAAGACTGAAAAATGATGTGGTAACGTAATATAACGCACCCTAAACTCCCATCAGAACAAGGCCCTACCGAGCTCAGGGGAGAGCAATCGACACGTGATAAACCGATCTGACGCTCAGGCTGAAGCAATCGAGCGCAGAGGGAGAGTGGATCACAGTGAAGAGAAAGTTGTGATGAATGTATGAATTTGTCGAAATATGACTTTTTTCATATTATAAAGCGATTTATGTAATATTTTTTGACATATATGTAAAACTGTTAAGAATGGGATTAGCCTTAGAAGTGCACTGTGTAGTTTTGGACAAGAAATTCGAACTCAGAAGAGTAATATTTAAAATATTAATGAGGTAATAATGATAAAGACTATTAATTTATCTCCATAACTGAATAATCAAGCCCTCAGAGAAGAATAAGGTTGACACGACAATGGTGGAAGCTAGAAAGGTGGCTTCTAGGGAGGGTCCTGCAAATATATACAAAGTAAAACAGTATGAAATTGAGTTGTCCTTTGACTTGTTTGTTAACTCGGTTTATTCAGTCATGAAAATCAGTCAATGCAGATTTTTGACTTCTGTTCATTTCCCCAAACTATGTAGCTAGTGCACCTTTAAAAATGTCAGGTAGCTATTAACAGAGCTGTGTGTGCGCTTCTTTTTGAGAACAGAGTACAGTTAATTGCATTTATTCAATGGTTTTTATACAAGATGTGAACTTCACTCAGTTACGGAAAGAGAGATGGTGCTTTGAAAAAAGTTAATCAGATGGATTCACATGCGTGCTTACAAAAAGAAAACACATTTGACAATAAACACCTCAGGTTTCTGTTTAATATTTAATTGCAAACAAGTTATATTGATTATAACATCATTATTCAAAAGAGTAATTCAAGTGGAGCTGGACAGTTCAGCTTATCAAGAGATGGATGCTCTGTGCCTTAGGAGCATCATCGCACCTGCTCTCTAGCTTCCTCTGTATGTACTATAAGAGAAACGACTCAGGAGCAAGGGAATGTGGTACTTTTGGCCGGGGTTGTTTATAGTGAAGACAATCTGCATCAAAACAACAAACATAAAAGAGGGTTGTCATTATCATCGCAGGTTAAATGAAGACACAAATTCACGAGTAAAGAAGAAGCTGCAGCAGCCTGAGAATGGAAGTTGAGGATGTCAACGTGAAGACACAACAGTTCCTCACCTCAACATACGGGTAAAAGCACGTCTCTCCTAAACTCTCCCAGTACTGAGCAGTCTCAAAATGAATTCTATACACTCCAGGTGTAAACGTTTCTTTTGTGATGAGTCCTGGACAACGTCCATCATCATTAGTGGTCCTGTTGAGACACAATGTGGTTAAGACCTACCGGGAAAGATGTCCAGTAGTGATATTTAAGCTTTTAATACTTTGTTACTATGTGTTTGATATTTTGTATATTTCCAGTTGTCCTCTGTTTTTTACCCAGTGGTTATCAAACTCCAGACGTTAGTCGAGGGGTCTTGGCGACAAAGACTGAGGGCCATGTTTGAGCCAGGGACGCCCATTCCAGTGTTCAGCACATGGGTGGTCAGAGGACTAGGTGAGCCTGCCATTGCTGTGATCTACAAAACAAGGAAGCAAGATTATAGATGGATCATCTTAAATCTGAAAGAACAAATCAGACCGCAATATTAAAAACTCTGCTGTTGACTATTGGCAAAAACATATTTGTAGTTCAAACAGTGTTTAATTATTGTTGGCAGTTTATCCCAATTTAGCAGGATACAGTAAAAACATTACTGAATGAAAATGACTTAATCCTATACCGTATATGACAGCTCTATCAAAGTTTTCAAACAATTACTGTGTTATAAACTAAAACTTAAAGTATTATAAACTAAGTAGTATTTTTGACATGTATATGCATTTTAAACCTGTGCTCCTGATCAAAAGTTAGGCATTTAAAGAACAACCTTCAAAACTGAGCTAAAGAAAAAGAATATATAGAAACAATGAATGTATATGTTATATGTTATTTAGGTGCACAAAGTGAAAATTTTGCTTCCAAACAACATTGATAAAACTGCTGATTTATTTTCCAATGCAGATTTTTTTGTTTTTTCATTCATTGTAACTTGAAATATTGAATAAAAAATAACATGCATATTCTAAAAACAAGGTGTAATACTCAATCAATACTAAGTCTAAATCCTGGGTATGTAATTACCTTTAATAGCTATGGTACAATGTAGTTGTTGGTAAGTAGAAGCTCTGGATTTAGACTTTGAATTAGTTGCCTAATTTGAACAATATTAAATGAAATGATTTGTTGTTTCACAAACTGAACTATTGACTGCTTCTGTTGTAGCTTCTCTCACTTTTCACAAAATATCTCCACAGCCAGAGTTCATGAATACATAGTTGTTATAAAATTTGTATGATGGTGCAATGCAAAATATTGCACGTCACACTTTATCACTTAACAAGTGGTCTTTTGAATCAAAAACTTAATGATTAATTTAATTTTCATTGTAAGTTTGGTTCTTACCTTATTTTCAGGCAAAATATGACCCTTGAGTTGCTGCAGCCTGTATGCGCTCATGTGCACTGATGAGTAAAATCCAACCCGGGTCAGCAGTTTTAACCAATAAATTCAATTTTATGGTTTATTTAACGGCATCAGGTTTTTGTCACATTGCTATCTGGCAGTTCACAGTGGTCACTGTCCTATTCGGTATGACATTCAGTACACATGTGCTTATCCTTTAGTCAACAGAAGACTCGTTGTGCAAGAGCTCCTTTTGTCACACTTTGAACTATGTGGAAATGGATGATCAAGTGAAGGCAGAGGAATTTAATGAAAGGAGTTTAAAGGAAGCCTGTTTTATTTTCTGATATTCACAAGTTTGACTGCTGGGTTAGTGAACCCTGAATACACGACCCACAACTTCCTGCTTGAATTCCACAAAAAAATCAGATGACACACGTGCTGTGATGCTTCCGCCAAATGTAACATTACAGGGATCTTTTTAAGGCTAAACATTGACAACAAGCTCAGTTAATAAATTAAACAATGCTGAGAGTTAAAGCAGACTGCCATGCTTTGATTCCCTGTGATTTTAGGGATAGAAAATATCATAACCTCATCATTTTATACTATTAGACGTTCGTGTAAAATGTTGTCATATTAATTGTTGAGCCCAAGATGTGTTTTGTGAGGTCACAGTGACCTTGATCTTTGAAAATGATCTTCTATTTCTGATCATGCTTTGTTGACTGAGAATGGTCTCATCAAGTAACTACAATCCCCCATATTTAGGTTGTGTTTCTGCTCGCTCATTAATCAGTCACATTGTTATTGATGCGAGTAAATTTGTGCCATGATACAGTCATTACCGAGACTCTGTAGTATTTAATTTTATCCCATGTGCTTCATTTTGGTGTTTCTACTATTTTTAGATAAAACATTCAAAAAAAGGTCTGTAACATGATTTATAGGACACTTCTGTGGCATGATTTTGGGAGGACTGCTGTATCTTTTCTTCCTTTTTAAATCCCAGTCTGCGTACAGATCTATCTATTTATCTGTTTTTGTGCCGGCTGTCATGTCGGGTGGAAACTGATGCATTCTGAGTCGGGGTATAGTTGGTGGTTTCCTTCTTCACCAGGCACACAGTGTGGATGATACTGTGCACAATTTAGCCTGAGGGCCCAACTGACCTTTGGTCCAACCATCCATGCACTGAGGAAAATGTTGTGGGTTCAAAGACAATGCGATCACATAAACTAGCAGTCCACTCTGCAAAGTCTGCAAGCGAAGTGATATTTACCACGATACGTTTTCCTCTGTTCTGTGCATGTATTGTATTGTCTGATTTTTCCTTTCACTCTTTTCCTTTGTGTGTATCATGGTCTTCCAGAATAAAAACACACTCACACAAACTGTATTTATACTCAATATGAAAATACTTTTACTACTGTGACAATGAGTATTTCCACTTGGCTTATCTTAAGAATGCAAACAAAAACATTTAACACCATAAGAATTATAATAACATCGTTGTTTTCTTTAAAAAACATATGAGTAGTCCTAAAGCAAGAATAAAATCAGACAGTTCAACAATTACAGTAAAGTTTACAATAATACACAATATTACACACTGACCTGGGCCTTTGCATGTCTCAAAGTGCCAAATACATGGTGGAAGAGAGTTGTAACACTTGGTATGACACATCAAGGTCATCTGTAGAATATTTCTTTCAGAGAGTCACACACACACACAGATGTAACACACCGATGAAACAACCTGCTTCTCTTCTGAATCAGCAGTCTGACCATTCAGACTCTCAAGGATCACTGTGATTTCATTTGAATTGCCAAGTACTGATATCTTAGAAGTATAATAAAATGAGCCGAGAGTTGATAAAAAGCCCTCCTGAAGGATCAAATTTGACAGATTTCAAGGTTCTTCAAAATACTTTGAGATCCACTGAGGGGGTTTTAATTTAACAGTGCATGCACACAATATTCCAGTTCAGCCTTATTCTGAAATGCTAATAATATTAAGGTAAGAGGTTTACACCATTTATAACCATCCATGCTATCTTAAATGTGTAATTTGTAGAATATTGCCAGAATTTGAAGCAGCATATCACCAGAGTAACCAATGACTGCTGCTCTTTGCTATCTGTCCTTGGCTGTAGTTAGCTACAATAAGCTAATTAGCTCATGGCTCAGTTAGCTGTGGAGCCATTGGCCCTAGAGTTTGTCTGGAACGGGACCTCAGATAAAGTGAGAGTCACCAAGGGCAATGGGATCCAGCTCAACTGGATTTGGCCACCTGATGTGAGCGTGAACACGGCTGGACACCAAACTGGGACTGAACACAGCCTCCATCAACAGATGATACAGCACGGTGATGATTTACGGTGGCTCTGACCAAGACTATGACTTTGGGGATAACAAGGAATGGCAGGCGGGGATTTATTTCGACCTACCTTGAGGGGATTGTGGAAGGACAAACCAGACTGTGTTGGTGAGTTTTATTTAGTTAATGCTGAGTTTGTGTGTGTTTTACAATGAGTTATCAGGGCAATTAAGCTCGACTTAGTTCCCTCAAAAGAGAGGAATGTGAATTCAGAAGGTGTACGGTTGTATTTTTCTGTTTAGTGAGGAAAACAGAAGAGATGAATGTGTTTTTTTGACATTTTGTGAGTTCATTTTGTTCATGTATGATGTATCGGACTATAACGGACTATAACCTCTCGCCGGTATTATGAAAAAGGATGCGCTAAGTGGCTAGCATGCTAACTTCAGTAGACATCTCAGCAACACAGTACATACAGTACACGTCTTTGAAACATCAGCGCTGTTGTTTCTTCACACTCTGTTGATAGTGTTAGTTCATTTTTTGAATGTTTTAAACAAAGATTCTGGTCAAATTTTACAAATTACTCCTTTAAAGATTCCTCATAAACAGAAATCCAACACTTCCTTGAATGCTGTTTCCTTTTGCCGTTTCTTTCCTGGGAGTAAAAGTGGTGGAGAAGCAGAGACATTATAGCACCTCCAGCTAAACGTAAATGATTACTGCATGTATAGTCTGATACTGACATATGCTGCCTGTTTCAGTGGGAGGCTTTTAATTTGAAAAGGATAAACTGGTAAGCTGCTTACATAATGTTTTAATCAGAGAGCTCTATTGTCTCATTTGGATTAATACAGCAATATGTGGATTAATACTGGAATATTTGTGTTCGTGCAAACCCACTGCTTAGGCAGGATTATAAAAAGTTTAATTTACCACCGTGCTTCCAGGTGTCCTTTATAATTACTCTCTGGATAAGATCCCTCTCTCTCGGAGTCCGACAAAACAAATTCTTCTCAATCATGTGCACATTCTTGCTGTGCACGTCACGTGTGTCAGTGTTTTTGTTCCACTTCAAAGTGTGATCACTGTGATACAATTAAACGCATTGTGTTATCTGATATGTACACCCTGTTGGAGGGAAGCTGAGCCTCTTATATGGGTGTTGGCTTGGTGGTGGTTGTTCTCTTCCTCCATGTTTGGCACGTAATCCACATCGTCTACGTCTTCTCATTTTCCTCCTTCATATTTCCTCCTCGGGGTCAGAGCTGTGATTGCTCATCTGTGACAGTCAGTCAGACAGACAGACAGGCAGACAATCAGTCAGTCAGTCAGATAGACAGACAAAGATAAAACAGAGAGACATTTCATTAAACTGCGAGCTCAGAATGACTAAGTGAAATTTAATCGTGCAAGCATAAATTGATTTCACAATACTGGAGTCTCAGCAGTAAAGTTTCCTCCTCAAAGCAGAAACATCTGCTTATCTTGTCTGTGTCATTTTACAGCCTAAACATTTTATTTCATTTTTTTATTATGCTTTTTTCCCCTTTCCTTTAGTGTCTTATATTTGTTCTAGTGTATGTTAAAGACCTTGAAAGTTAAAAACGTCACAGTCCGCACCAACAAAAGCTCCTCTCTCCCAAAGAAAACACTGCTCCTGAAATGCTTCGTCACCATTATTTTGTGACTTTGTGACATCACACTATGTCACCATGTCACACATTTGCATAATTGTATGCCTTGCGACTATTTGGGATGTAGGAATAACACAGCAGATGCACAGCTGCTTTGTTGTTGTTGTTGTTAGCGGTCCTGGGTCAGGCATGTGTGAGCTGACCAATCACAGCAGACTGGGTATTTGGAAGGAGGGGCCTTGAAGAGACAGGGGCTAAATACAGAGCTGCAGCAGTGGACGGTATGAGAGGAGAATGTGAACCTCTTCACAGTAGTAATCCAAGATAAAATGATGGACCTGTAAATGAGCATTACCTGTATATGTCTCCTTTAAAATAATCTCATTAAATAGCATTTAAAATGGTAGTAGTTTTCCCATGTACTACGTATTGTTTTACTTTTAGACAAGTTACTATATTTTTATTGACAAAATGAGGCCCTGTTTAGTCACTCCTGAACAAGAGTGCACAGACTTTGAGGTGCATTTACCGTGTGGTGGTCATCCTCAGGCTCCCTCAGGTCGGGGCTCTCCCTGTGGATTCGATGGCGGGAGCTGGGAGGAGAGAGGGAGGAGAGGGAGTGCTCAGGGCTGCTGGCAGACAGAGCGTACGGCGAGCCAGCTGGACTGTCCTCTCTCAGGGGAGACCCTATAACACAGGAGTGAACACATGCATTAGTTTATTGAAAGCAGTTTGGTCCTGCTCCGTTTTGGACAGGAGTGTGAGGAAAATGCATGTTTACCGTGGTTCAAAGACTAAAACGTCCGCGCACATCCCACTGATTTTGTGCTGGATGACAGGCAGGAAACAAGAGTGGGAGTGACAGGACGAAGGACAGATGAGGAGATAGAGAGGAGGAAGGCGAGAGACAGCAAAGCTGAGAGACGGGGGAATCAAGTAGAGCTGGAGATAAATTAATATATGAATGAGAGCTATCAATCGCTCAAGGTCATTCAAAGTAGATAGAACACACTCGTGCATACATACTTTCCTGAAAGAGTGCACATACACAGCTTTACTGTAGTAGCCACAGGACACATTCTCCTTTTAGTACACTCTCTATTTGTATACTCAGCCTGACTTCTAGGTTCATGGGTAAAGTGCTGTCTTTGTTTTCTTGGATTGAGCGAGAACGTTTAAGTGTAGCAGCGACTGAGGATTTAAATCTTAGGAAGGCGGTGAGTGGTGTGAACTGTTTCAGTTCAGGATCAGTTTAATTAAGATTCCAGTAAAAACCAATTTCCTCAGGAAGGATAATAAAGCCTTGTCTGGGCTGTTGCTCTTGTTGGCAGGTGCAGTAACTGTATTGTGTTCAAATGCCCACAGGAGGGCAGCAGCAGCTCTTCCTGCCATGTACGCTGATCTGCTGTTTTTCTCAGTCCCTCATATTCGTCAGTTTTCTGAAGCTTCATCAGTCAGTTACTTCAACTACACTGTTTGTTCAGCATGTTCCACAATCTTCTCACCACCATAAATCACGACGCCCCCACTCCATTTGATTTCAGCCCTGATTCGACTTTATAAAAAGATCCTGACTGGAGGGAAATAATTGATTTGTCAGGTAAAATAGGAGTGGCTCTGGTGGTGCAGTGCATTCCAACCCCCCCGGTTTCCCTGCAGCACATATCCTGAATCATTTTGATTGGGGTTGTGACTGGTGGAGCTAATCAAGCAGAAATCGGAAAGTGGCATATCGCCGGAGACGCCTTAAAATGTTCCTGATGTGCGAATAGATTATCTATCATTCGATCTCACAGCTACCTGCCTCCACTGTCTTTGTGAATGAGTGTCTCACCTTTGTGGTCATTCCTCTGTGTGTCCATCCTGTCAAGACTGTCAAGCAGCCCATCGATCTGTGTCTTTATCAGAGTCAGCTCCTTTTTAATCACCTGCAACTCCTCCATGCCCACTGCAGGGAGAGAGGGAGAGGGAGAGTGTGAGAATGTAAGGGACATTCGGAAACTACACAACCTGAGCATTTCTTTAGGGTTTAAACCACAGGGGATACAGCTTTAAAGGAGTAGTTAGACATATTGTTTTTTTCCCTTTCAGAGGGTTAGATGAGGTGATTAGTACCACTCTCATGTTTGTATGTTGACTATGAAGCTACCCCTAGCAGGTGGTTAGCTTAACTTAGTATAAGGGTCTGGAAAGAAGGGGAAACAGCTAGCCTGGCTCTGTCCAAATGTAACAGAATCCACCTATGAGAACCTCGAAAGCGAATTAAAATGTAATATTTAATTTGTTTAACTACTGGGGTCATGTCGTCACGCTGAGGTTACCTGGCGAAGACTATAGGGGGTCGCTATGCCCAGACAAAAAGTAGTTAGATAACCCCCCCAAAAACCAAAACCTGCAAGCCAGGCAACCTGTGCCCACCTTTATGCTAAGCTAAGCTAGCTTGTTGTTGGGTGTAGGTATGATATGTACAGATATGACAGTGGTATCAACCATGTCATCTAACTCATTTCTCAAAATGTCTATTACTTTTTAAAAAATGCAACTGTGAAGAAGAAGAAGAAGAAGAAGAAGGAGCAGAAGAAGAAGAAGAAGAAGAAGATGAAGTAGAAGAAGAAGAAGAAGAAGGAGCAGAAGAAGAAATAGAAGAAGCTGTGCACTGTTTGCATTATCTTTGATGTTATAACTTCTTCTCAGGCTCACATTTAGGTGTCATGCAGCCACGGTTTGAATACAGCTAATTTTTCCAGCTGCATCGTTTCGTCTCCGCAGAGCAGCATCAGGAAAAAAAGAAGTCAAATCTGTTGACTTCAGTAAACTACAAAGAGGATATTTGGTCTGTTACACTAAAAGGATGAGAAGCAACAGGTATAATTATGCTGAGTGATCAGAGCTTTAAAGCATTAGATCTTTCTTACAGGGAGTCAAATGGTTTAAATCTGCAGCATCTAATGCATCCCTTCTTTTGGTGACTTCGTCCATCCATATTACTCACACTTGGCTGCGGATGAACTAGTGGAGTGGGCTCTGGAGCTTTTGGAGTGGGTTCTGTCTCGGCTGCGTCTGTGGCCACTGGAGTAGGAGGAGGAACGGGAACGCTTGGCCAGACTGGGTCCCAGGGGAGGCAGGGGAGACAGGGATGCTGGCACACGCTGGTAGTCATACACCCTGGAAATTCAGAAGATTTTTCAAAGACTTAACTGTTTAACTCTTAATTTGAGCTGCCAGCAGCCGAACAAGCTTGTTTTTGTCTGTAGCACAGAGTAACTTTATAAACAACTGAAAGCTGGAATCAAATATCAGGTTAGTGACTGATAATTCAGTCTTTGGTAGAAAATGTCTTGCTGTATTTTATTCAGGTAGACAGCTTTTGACAGGTCAGAACGTTAAAATGATGCATCAAGAACTTTGTTTTGGTATCAGTATGTACAGTACACTCACACGGTACAAGCTGGACAAAAGAGGAGGATGAAAAAAAACATGAAGAAAAAGCATCTGTTCAAACATCTCACAGATAAATATAGATATTTATATTCAATGTTCTTTTGTCTTTTACTTTCCATCTCCGTTTCCCTCTCGCGCCGGCGTCCCCACCTCCCTGTGGACAGCTCCATGTCTCTATCTGTCACTGAATGTAATTGGTTCTGTCAGGGCCAATCAATAGCTCCCCGCCAGGCTAGTAGTGCTGGTGACAGGGGGTGTATCACAGTCAAACTCTATAGCGCTTACAGAAATGACACTGAGTGTTTGTGTGTGCAGGTTTCAGTAGAAATAGAGTCGTTTGTTGTGATTCGGGCCGAGAGTGATTTAACCTCACATCTGACCTCAACGGTCACTGATCCAATGAGCAGGTGAAATACAGCTACGGGATCAAAGCTAGCCAATCGCCTACGAGCACAGCTGCGGGAAACGTGGGAACTAGAGCAATCAGATCTATTAGTGATCATCCTAATGTTTCTACTTCATCACGGCACCATTTTGTGGGCTCAGAAAATGACCTTCTTAATAGCAAACAGACGGGAATGTGAGGCATTTTTCACCAAAGAATGACAAAAACAAGTGTGGACAATGAGGCCTGGTGTATATAATAATAATTCCTGCTATAATTAATCAATTAACCTGGCTCTGATCTGAGTAATTAGCAGGAAATTGATGGATGGATTAACTAAGTTAATGCACATTTTTGCTAAAATCTATACCTGCCCTTTATGAGACGATGAGCTCCCTAGCTGCTGTAGCGCAATGTAGCGACGGTGTTTGCTTCAGGGCTGGTTGTGCTGACTGAAACTCCAAAAAACGACTGATCAGCCCTCTGTCACACCAGTCTCACTAACTTGCAGTTTAACATCTCCTGGCAGTGTGAGCCCATACACAAATAAATGTTGTAACTAATGTCAACAGCAGGGAGGAGAAAAATATTCAAGACCTTTGCAAATAAGATTTAAGACCTTTAGACACCTTTCCAGGCCTTTTTTGAAGGAACTGTAATCTGTGCTTTAAAAAAAAAAACTTTTTAAAGCTAAAGGCAACATCAGAGAAGCAGTAGAGCCAGAAAACTGTCGTATCAAACGCAATGATAAATTGTTAAGGCAGCTGATCATCAACTATTGAAATTGCTTAAAATTAGCATCCATATGGACATACTTTGATGGTTGAAGATGCCCTAAAGGATTATGTTGCAGCCATTGCAGCCTATGTCACAAACTAGTAGAACATTTCAAAAACTTTTTGTACCTATTAGTCATTTACACAACAAAATATGTAAACCTAAAGGGCTGAGCTCTAAAGAGTATTCTCCTTTAAGACCTGCAGATAATAAAACCTTGTGGCAAGTTTTCAATTCAGAGTAATTTTAGGAGCATGATGATGCTTTGTGGCGATGGCGATCAATCTCAACTGGATTTAGTCACAATCTGGATATACCTGGATCGAGGACAGTCTGAGCACAGCCTAAATGGTTTCTGTATGCCAAAATCTGTGAAAAGCTCTTCTGCTGTATATCACAAGCCAAACAACCGGGAAGCAAGCTGTCAGCTGCAAGGACTTGGAGTCGGATGTTGATGTAGATTTACTGATTGAGCTGTTGTTAGCCAGTCAGTCAGACTTCAGCCAGGCTTCCTGAAAAGTTTTGTTTTCTACTGGTTTGTATTCTGTGAAGCCTCTCCACTTCATACAGAGATTTCTGCACAGTCTCCCACACACAGACACACACACATCACAATGTCACGTAAGGATGAAGTGTATAGGCCACCATAAGCGTGTGAGATTAGAGGCTTTGAGCATTGTCCATGTGTGGAGACACAGAGACCAAAGACTTATGGGAGTTTAAAGTCCTTTAGAGCAGTTTGCAGGGGCATATAGACAATGTGTTGTTACACCAGCTTTGAAGTGTCATCTGTGAGAATGGAGGCTCAGACAATGAATGACTGTAGACGAGTGAGGATTACAGAAAAGTGTGTGAGTGTGTGTGAGAGTGAGTGTTTGTCTCTATGGATTAGACCCCACACGGAAAGCAGCTTTGTCAGCTCGAGCTGTTATCTGTGTGCTGAAAGACACTTTTCCTTCGTGTTCGCACAAGAGGACGGCGGACAAAAACAGTCATTTCTCTCTTTGCCACATATTGATGCGCACAAACAAACACGGAAACAAAACGCACACATACAGTCCCCCACGCATTCACACACCTCGAGGCAAACACATGTGCGCAGGAATATAAATATGCGCACACACACTTTCATTCCCACACGCGCACACACAGCTGTCAGTCGTGCTAGCCAGCAGCATGGGGAATAATCATGCACTGTGTTAAAAACAAATTGAAAATCAGTGGTGAGTGTTCCCCCCTGAGCAAAGAGAGAAAAATGCCGAGCAAGGCAAACCACATGAAAAAAAACACAAAGAAAAGATGACAGATAATACTCAGAGCAACAGAGCATCGATATGTGTGTGTGTGTGTGTGTGTGTGTACAATGTGACCGCCTTCTTTTATTCAGATGTGCTGAGTGGAGTGTTTATGAGCGAGGCCTGGGGGATGGAGGACGGTCCCTGCGCAATTTCAGTGGAGGTCCAATAACACAGAGCCAGTCGGAGCGGAGCAGACTACATCGCCTACCTCACTGCCGCACTCAACCGTACACTGAATAAGAGTGTGTTCAGTAACATGAGGAGGTAATCACACACTGCAAGCTGAGCGAAGAGTTCATGATAAGTCTCAAACAAAACCCTCAATGTCAGTGTTTTTAAGAGGCATTATGTAAGTCTAATGTGTGGTTGTTTCTTAACCGGATCTGGCAGCTGGTAGAAACTGCAAATTTAGTGAGAACAACGGCCTGTGACCAGTGACATGTTCACATCAGAGACAGACATGTTCGGCAGTGATTTAAAGAGGGCTTTTTTTCTGTCACTGTTAGGGTGAGATGAACAGGGAAAGGAACATATCAGAATTGTATGATAAAAAGTTCAACACAGACAATAAATATCGGGGCCTTAATAAGCTGCTTTCACAGTCGACCTCTCTTTCCTGGTTGTTTTTCTCATGAGGATGGGCTGAAAAAGTCACATACTGCACCTTTAAGGCATACACACAAATTCTCTAATGTGTGTCTGACATGGTTTTGGAGGGAAAAAAACAGATAATTAGCACATGGCACCTGCTCCTTCTCCCTCATTAAAAATTTCAGATTTCCATTTGATGAGTTTAATCGCTGGACACAAGATGTCCCCTACTTCACTGTGAAGTCCCTCCTACTGAGGCACAACTTAACACGTTTAACATTGAACAGTCACCATTATGCAGATTCTCTAATGAGAATTGTTTTCCCCCTATGTCTGCATTTTGCAAGTCAGTGGACCAATATCTAAAAAAATTCCACTCAACATCCATTTTAGATTTGCGCTGTTAACCATTATGTTTGGGATCCTGGATGAAAATTGTCCCCAGATATAAAATGCAATTATTCTGTTACAATATTTGTATTTAACGTTTAAAAAACAAATTTGAATCAGAGTTGTTGTTGTTTTTTTTTTTAATTATTATTATTGAGAAGCCAATTTCTTTTGGGAAAGATAATAGCTACAAATTTGCTGAAAATATGTGCAACCATTTACTAAAGGGATCCAATTAAATTTTATTTAATTCAATAAAAAAAATGTCTTCATGTCATGTTAACTGTAATTTTTCCTTTAAATAAGTGATTAAAAAAATTAAGTTTAAGTTACGGTGCTCAAATGGGAGCTTACATCACACATCCACAATACATGTGTCTTCCCAGTAAGTGTGCAACTCTATATGTAGAAAAACATATACCTTTAGGTGTGTGGGCACATCTGTGTGTCTGTGTGTGAGCGTGATGAGTGAGCGCTTGGCTGTTGAGCAGTAACAGGCACCATTATAGGCAAAGACAGGATGACTGACAGCTGTGTGGCAGACAGCGACGGGGAGCAGAGACTATCGGGGACAACAAAGATGAAGAATCCACTTTAGCCTCTTTCCCTTTAGCCTCGTGTGACACACAGACAAGCAATAAGGCGTGTGAGCTGCCAGGCGTAGCTTTCTGACAGTACCTGTCATAGTAGTCCTCGTGGTAGCTGTCATAGTCCAGGTCTAACTCAGATCTGCAGGACAGGTGGAGACAGAGACGGAGGACGTGGTTAGTAAAGTATTTGCCCAAACTACGTGATGCGCTTTTGCTGGCGCTATCGGATATTTCACTTAAACAGAAATCCCAGTTAGTGAGTCAGCGTGTAAATGTGAGTCTCAACACGGTTGCATGGTACAATCACTTCATCTGGAAAGAATGCAGCGTTCATGATCTCCAGCCAGCCAGAAAAAGACACTGGATTTGTTCTGCTGCAGCATCCAAGGTGGAAAATCCATAGAAATTGTCCCGTTTGCCAACTGTAACACTCACTGAGCGCCTCCATGTGTGAGCTCAGTGAGGCATGTATGTGAGTGTGCATACAGTATGAGAGACGGAGAATCAGAGGCAGGTGAGCGATGTGACAGGAGTGAACTTATATGGGATGGTAGCTGCTGGGTACCTGCAGAACAGAGCAGAGGAAGTGGAGGAGAGAGGAGTGACACTAAGCCAGAACGAGATCACATTGTGGTGTGTCAGACCTCAGCATTCCAGACTAATCCTCACACAGAGTCGCTAATAATCCCTTCATGTTGCTCACCCTCCCTCTGTCTCTCTTTGTCTCTCATGCTGATTCATCCCCTCCATCCCAAGACAAGACCAAGACTTTGGGCATTGAGACCAAGACCACAGTGCATTGGGACCAAGGCAAGACCAAAATCAAGGCAGGACGAGACCAACTGAAGAACAAGAACCGACCAGTGCTAGTCCCACACCGCGTGACACACTTGCGCTAAAATGTGGAATATGCTAACCATAGGCAGTCTTCAGATTGATCTGAAAGGTTAATCATCTTTATTCAACGCTATTTTTCCATGTTTATCCATCCTCCAAACACAATACGATTTTTGTGCAAACATCGGGTTTTCTGGGTGACTTTTGTCTTCCAACACAAACCATCACTAAGCACAGAATGCATCACAAATTATTCACTACAGTAATATCTTCTGGTCTTAAAATAAAAATCAAGTTTCAACATATCCCCAGTTAGATTTACTGTACAATGCCAAAATGTATTCTGGCAACTGGGTTGAATTAAAGTAATTTTGCAGAATATTTCAACATATTTTTGGAAACTAACACACCCGCAGTCCTCGCCATCTGTTTATCTGCTGCTCAGGGAAACGGTGATTCTCCTGGTTGTACTCGTCCACCTTGTCTCAAAGAATATATGTGGTTTTTTTTGTATGTTAGCTGAGGACTAAACCAAACACTTCTCCATCAGAATAACACACGTGTACTCTGGTTGTGAGAAGCGAAAACCTCTCAACTTCTGTTCGTGCTTGTGTGCAGGTCTCTGGATCTGAAGTGTAGACTTATTTTGGAGTGGACCGTAATCACCTCTCCTCCAGCGTTACTCTTCTGTCTCGTACCAGCTGGTTTTCAGAGCTCAGGAAACAGGAAAGCACAAAATAAGTCATAACTCGTGGCTGGACACTTGCCAAAAATCGAAAGTGTGATTTCAATTCAAGTCTGCTGTTATCCTGTTAGAAGTTGAGGAGGTCTACATGATGTTTTAGCTCATTTTGTCGAAACGGTTGAAAAATCTTGGAAGCAAAAGCATGTAGGGCATTCCTAGTGAGTCCTCCTTTTATATCCTGTACAGGTTGGGGACACACTGAGAGGCAGGAGGACGAGAGAAACAATACCTCCTCAGCTGAGCGGAGCTTCCTGTTCTCTAAGTGAATTCAGCACAAAGCGAGACAGAATATAACAGCTATTCACCGAATCCTCAGTGAGGAGGAACAAAGCTGCTGCTCTCTGTGTTTGCCGTTCACCGGTTCTGTGACAGAGTAAATATCATTTGTTAAATCACTTTTTTCACATCAACTTTTTGTAACCTTACCTTTTTTTATCATATCATTGCTGTTGGCTCATTTGTCATTATTTTACTTAGCATATTTCTATACTTTTTAATATTTTAAGTATATATTTTTTTCTCTCATCATTATACGAGTAATTTTTGCATTTCAGTCATATAATCACTTAAACTGTATCACTTAAAGGTGCAATATGTAAACACTGGCCACTAAATTGGCTGCTAACTGCCCGCTAACTGTAGCTGTAACTGAAGCACAGGGCACCAGGGTACATATTTCCTCTGTTATATACTAATTAATGCTTAATGCTAATTGATGCACTGTGCATCACTGTTGAAGATAAAGGATAATGAAATCGTTATATGTATATGTTGATATGTTAACAGGTAATTTGCATCAATTACTTGCCATTTAACCACTGAATGTTGAATGATAAATATTTGGTTAGTCATTTTGTAACAATGGTCGGGTCACCGTGCTACAATAATAATATGACATAAGTATGATTTAGTGACGATAAATCTGTGACAGGTAAGCACAGACCATTTAGACTGTAATTACAAGTGAGCAGCCAAGTGCCTGGGTCACTGCGTGTGTGTGTTTTAGCTCTGTGTTTGTGTGAGTGAGTGTGAGTGTGAGCGAGAGAGAGAGAGAGAAAGAGAGAGAGAGAGGGAGGCAGATGGACAGCAGGGTCACTAAAGGCTAATTAATTTCTTTTCATAATTTCTCAAGTGCCAAGGCAATCCATTAGACATGGCCGGCTATAAATCATCTCAGTCTCAGCGTGCCTGTGCGTGTGTGTGAGAGAGAGTGTGTGTGTGTGTGTGCGTGTGTGTGTGTGTGTGTGTGTGTATTCTGCTTTTTTTTTAAAGCTGCCTTTTGTGAACAAAGCATCCCAGAGATTTCCTCCAACATGCACACTCAACACCCACCGAAGGCAGAAAACCATCATTTTCACAGCGGCTGAATCTATGAAAGAACCTCCAAGGTGTGTGTGTGTGTGTGTGTGTGTGTGTGTGTGTGTGTGTGTGTGTGTGCGTGAGATGAATTATTAGAGATGTAGTTCAATTGGCTTAGAGCCTTGACAGATGCTATTTAAATTTCACTGACAATGAATCAAAGTGACATTTTCTGTGAGAATCTTGTTTTGCTGATTGTGGTGACATTTTTGGTGATAAATAATCACTGCTGTAGTCTTTTGTCTCCCTTTTCACTCAATTCCCAACGTTGTCAACCGTTCTTTGTTAAGCTTTCAGACCGGACAGTTAAAATAAGATAGAAGTTAATATAATATATACAAATTTTAGTACAAATTAATGACAGAATGTCAGCTCTTGCCTGAAGGAAACCACATGTGATGTTAGTTACAGTGCATCGCTTTTACCACTGAAAAAAGCAGAAGGTAAGTTTAAGCCCAACATGAAAGAGTTACTGAGTAGATTGAAGCTAAAAATAGCAAAAGTCTGTTTCAAATGAAGAACACCTGCTTTAATCTTCTGCACCTTTTTTATCTCTTAAGGTGAATGTTTTTTTCTTCGCAGTAGCTAATGACAAATTAATCCTTTTCTTTTTTTACTTGCACATGTACATACGTTATGTTCCCACACATTCACGACCGCAGGAAATTAGGTGTGCGCACACACTCAGATATACTCAGTTATACTATAGTCACATAATCCATGAAGCTAAAATGTCCCGTAATTAATGACATAGAATAACAATTTGACATCATTCGTCATGCATAGTACAAAGATTTGTAAAGCATGCTTGTTGCAGGGAAAGAAAATTAGTTCCAGTTACTTAATTTCAACACCTATTATCCACTCTCCTTCAAAAAATGTGATGGTCATTGATTTACATTTACATTTATAATTAGGACAGACTGTTTCACGACTGCTTCAAGCTCCTTTGAGAATACAGATGGACAGAATGCAGTTTTAGTTAAAAATGGCAGAAGCAGATAAGGAAGGTTATTGAGAACGGTACTGAGATAACAGAAGGGGGATTTTTATGTGGCTCTGCAGATTATTGACCGTGCTAACAGTAGACATCAATCCAAAATCAGTTCTGCAGCGTTCCTGAAGCAACAGTTTTAAGCACAAGCATGAATTGCAGATCACATAAAATGCAGGTGTGAGTTTAACATTCATCAGCAGTTGTGAATCAATTTGAGCAGAATAGTGAAATGATTCCTTACAGCATGATCCATGAACTGTTTATGGACAAGGAGGAGAGCTTGAATTTAATAGAATTGTGATTCTAACCTTTGTAACAACTAGTTAGAGTTAAAACCAAAAAAAAGGTGACAAAACTCGCCGTTTGCCTACCTGACCTAACAAATCCACCACAGGGATGGAGGACTGAGAGCGCCACATAGTCTAAACCAACCACCAGGAAACCAGGACTACTTTATGGGGCTTTTTGTTTGGAATAAGCAAAGCAGGATAAAATGGTGTCGTCAGCATACAGATGCATTTTGAAATTGTGCACAAAAGAGACAAAATAATTTATACAAATGAAGCAGCACAAGCCTCAGAAAGAAGAAGACATATAGAAACCCAGCTTATCTCCCTCACACGACTTATACCTTCACTTTTTTAGGCCTTTATTTGACATGACATGAGGGTTTAGACAGGAAATGGGAGAGAGAGAGGGGGGATAACATGCAGCAAAGGGCCGCAGGCCGCATTCGTATCCTGGGCTGCTGCGGTGAGGACACAGCCTCTGTACATCTGCAGCCAGCTGGCAATCTGCGGTGATTGTTTTGGCATCTGTTCCATTTCCTCTAAAACAGATCATCTTTGTCAATGCTGTTTGTGATTGCGTTTTTAAATATCCTATTCCTCAGAGATGAGTAGACACACAAACAGAAACACAAACTGCCCTGTAGATCATCATGCAAGTCTATGGTCCTTTTACTTTCATTGTTGCAGAATTAAATAGGTTTTTATAAAGATCAGGTTTATATGTGATTATGTGCCAGACAACATGTGAATAAAGAGAGTACAGGCACTTTTTTTTTTTCCAATTTAAATTTACATCATCATTCACAAACTTCTGTCTGATAAAAGCTGACAGAGTAGGTAAAGTAAGCAGCAAAGTGTTTCCTATTATAGCATTCCAGTGGGTGTTGTTGTGTAGGTAAGATCCCAGCATGCACTGTGGTTATTTATTAATGGAAGTCTCATGTTATTTGTGTGCCTACAATTTTAATATAACCCTTTTTTCCATATGTCACTTGTTGTCACACCATCAGTCATACGAGCAAATGCAGGCAGACTGTGAGTGAAGTCTACAATTGATCATGTTCTTCTTAGTGTAAATATGGTCATGGTGTGCTACCAATAAATCTGCTATTCAAATTAAAATCTGCTCTCCAATGAGTTTTTCTGACAGATTATTGTCAAAATGTAGACACCCACTTGTGACTTTTTCCCTGATTTGCAATACGAACAGAGCGACAAAACAGAACAGCTGCAGAAATAATACGGGCAATAAAAACAGAGTGAGAATCAACATCAGACGATGCAGATTGGCTCCTTTTTCTTTGGCTGTTACATCCCTTAATTCCTGTCAGATTTTTTTCACACATATTAACAAACTTGTTCAGTCATGCTTTCTCCTGTTAAAAAATAATTCTCGCATGAGACATCTCCCCTCCTTTAAAGTGCTGAGAAATTAATCCATGCTTTTGTGTCTTCACGCTTAGATTACTGTAATTCTCCATGTGCTTCCCTGAGCCAAGGAGCGGCAGCTTCGCCTTCAGCTGCTTCAAAACACTGCAGCTCATCTTCGTACAAAGAGAAAGCACTGGGAGCACTTTACTCCAATGGCCTGTCTCTATTACCTACCAGTAGAGTTTAAAATGAAATATAAAACTCCAGTAATTACCTATTAAATAGTAGCCTACTACAGAGTGAAGTACATTTAGATTGTTTGATTTTTTTCCAGTGTCCAAACAGCTTTCGATATCATCCAACGTGTCGTGTTTTTATTGCTTCACTTTTTCATATTGATGTAATTCCTGTTTTGTTTATATTATTCCTGTTTAATCTAACTTGTTATAATCTTTTGCATCTTTTGTGTGATAGCAAAGTTTAAAGCTTCCTCGTCTTAATTCAATAAACATAGAAAGATAAGACAAGAAGATAAGAAGAAGAAGATAAGAAGATGGTTTGCACTCTTTTGTCTTGTGTGCCCAGGGCAACACAGATAAATAGGCAGCATGCGGATACATGAGAGATGCTAATGGGTTGGAGGGCAGAAAAATGTGAGGAAGATCTGACTGAATAACAGACCAAGACACTTGCTGGTTACTAACCTTTCCATGTTCCCTCTGAGTTTCACTGCCCCTTAAAGGCCCCGCAGGGACTCCCTGAGCTCCATATCTCTTGTGATGGAAACGAAAAGGTCAAAAGAGGTTGTTACCGTGCATAAGTCAAAGTTGAGTGCAATGAGACATGATAAGAAATTCAGCTGATGAAACCTTAGGACAGACTGCCAGACTGAAGAGTGCAAAATGACCCAGATGAGGCCAGCTCACTACAAAACCAGCCGTGAAATCTTCTTGCAATTACATGACAAAAGGTGAGCAGAGTGCAGAGAGCAGCTGTGTGTTTTTATATACAGTAAAACTGAAACACGCACATGCCGGCCAATCAGAAGAGACAATAAAAAACTAGCACAACTGTGGTTTCAGCAAATGTCCAAAAACTATATTACATTCACCTGACAGTCCTCAAGGGTCCGTTGCAGACAAACAAGGACATGTGACTTTGTGTAGAGCCACTCAGTAGGCAGATGGAGGAGGCTGGTGTGGACTAAAGGCTCAACAAAATGTCACATTTCTAAAAGGGTCGACTACTCATCATTTCCTGCTTTCTATTAACAATCCACTTTGACTTCTTTTGAAGCTTGTATATAATTCTTTTTATAATATAATTTTTATTCATATATTTTTTTATTTACTTACTTATTTAATCCCAAATGTTCCCAACAATCTGTCAAACCAGAGCAGTTAATTCAAGGTAACAGTGTTTTTCATGTTGGTCTCCCTGTTTTAATGTATTAAATTGTTATCTGTAATGGTTTTGGAAGTCACTGACAAACAGTATGATGCCATCCTGTTGATAGTGGCATCAGAAAACACTTGTATGTATTGTTCTAGAGAGCATGGCAAAAAAATGAAAAGAAAAAAAAAGTTGTTTAATCAGAAACAGATATTTTCCATGGCCTTGGGCAGTAAAGAAAATGAAAAGCGTCTTCACTAAAACCTGAAAACAAAGGATGCGTTTACTAGTGGCCTTCTATCCAGAGTCACGGTGAAATACGACAAAAACAACAGTATAATCAAAGGAGAACACATTGAAACACAACCCACACCTACACAGAGACACTAACAACAGCATGCAGTCAGGAAGAAATGAGATTACTGCGTGTAAAAACGGTGCAGTGGGATTTTTTTCTTCCAGCCAAGCCAAAAAATGAGAAGACTACATTTGTGTTCATGGATCGACAATTAGGGGAGAGACAGAGAGAGAAGGAGAAGAAAGAGAGACCACGGGATGTTAGGGGTGAGTATGATCAAGATGAGAGCAGAGAGGCTTTGATGGGGGAGGAGGGGAAGATGAAGGGAGTGCTGGCAGCTCGTTCTCCCTCTCAGACGCTCTCTAAGGACAGACTCTGAGCTAATCTACTCCCTCTTTCCCTTTCATTTAATCACTGTCACTGTTACTCTCTCCATTTTACTCACATTCACTATTTCTTCCTCCGAGTCTTTCTTGTGTTTTTTTTTTGTATAATGCACATGAGCGATGCTTCAGATACATTCAATACACGCTTTCACAGACACAGATAATCACAACAATCAAACCTTGTACTATTTCAAATGAATTCATATTATTTATGTTATTTGTTTGCCAGAAAATTATTTTATCTTAGCTACATACATCAGCTCTGTGGTTGGGGTTGTACCAGCCTGTTTTCAGCTCAATGCATCAAATAAGGCAACTTGGCCTTAGTGGCCCTACACCTTAAACTATGATGCTGTATGTAAACCCTCTAGCATCATTTCTGGAGGCGCCCCTCTAGCATAGTGGTATATAGAGCGAGAATAAGTACAAGGAGGTGGCTGGGAAGATTGGATTGGTCACTCTGTCACCAAATCAGGTTTTCACTGGACGATTATGGTGGCCAAAAGAATTTACGATAATGATATTATAGTGATATATATACCTGGGGTTGAGTCATGTGTGTTAAAAGTTAAAGTTGACTAAAGTTACATTTGTTGCGTAACTTTAACACACTGCCAGGAGTCTTTAATTGGTTATAATTGCCATGCATCCTGCAAGATCCTTATGACAGGAGGCGGCAGTGATGATAATGTGTTTTGTCGACAGGGACCACCAGAATCAACAAATAATTGTTCTTTGTAGCCACATCAACTCACATTTCTAGCATACTTACTTTAACTCAAACATGATCTTTATCTAAATCTGACTGAGTAGCTTTTGGTGCCTAAACCTAACCAAACTACAATCGTTTCCACGACGTTAACAGTCTGAAACTCATAACATGTGAAATCTCCTCCCATCCCAGTCTAACTAGATTTTGCATATTTGATCCTGATTACTTGACCACTGCAAAGCTGTCACTAGAGGTGAGTAGAGCGTCATAGCTTGAAGCTCAGGGTTACTGACCAAAGCTGCCATATTTTACGAGTTGTACGTGAGAACATGTTTAATTTTACGTTTGAGACTCACAAAAAGACGATAAACTTATATTGGAATCACTGGGTTAATGAAGGTCCTTGATTTCCCCATCTGACATTATCTGACATTCCCAGCTGGTTATTTATCTGTAAAAGATTCCTCTAATCCATGTTCATGATTTATCTCGATATCGTTGTATAAAAAGACCTACATCTTTATAGAAGATTCAATCCATGTTGCCAACACAGAGACACAGTCAGCTTTAACATCTCCTCCTGAGGGAGAATTAACATTTGACAAAGAGCATCTTCATTATTTCCAGAGAACCTACTTAAACATGCAGTGATCACACACTCGGCTGCTTTAATCAATGACGTGTGCAGGATAGTGACCGATCAATAACACATCACCATGTAATCTGCTCCTTGACATCCATTACTGCTTGGCCCGTTGGTCTGCATCATTGCATTGGATGTACTGTATGTACTGCAGGATGGTGATATACAGCTACAGGCCCAGAACATGAGGGGTTACTAGAGCAATCGTAACTCAAGGGGCTCGTAAATTTCTATCCTACATGCATCAAGGTTAAATTATGGCCTGAGAGCAATTTACTCAGCCTGAGAAATAGAAGTTCATAGATAAGGGTTATGTATGAGATTGCACTCGTCCTTCCTCACTTTAGTTTAAGTAGCTCTGACTGGTTGACAGCCTTTTAGGTTTGATTGCAGCCACACCGTCAGAAAAAGGAGCAGAAGAGCAGCGCATTGATAGAGAGGAGCTGCGGAGTGCTGCTGCATCAATAAGGCATTGAACAGGAGCCAGGACTGGAGCAGGACCATGGCAGGCAGAACACAACAGACAACGGGCGGGGAACAGGAAATTCAATAAAGAGCGTCCCTTAGGACCATCTTTGGCCCTCTGGACCATTTGTCCATCAGAATACATCCTTCTGTTCCCTCATATAGGTGTAAAGTAACACTCAAATAGCAGTAGGAGACAGTGCCACCTCGCCAAAGCTTTCAAACAAGAGTGGATAAAGTGGAGAGGACAGCGAAGGGGGATGAGTGGAGCGTTTGTTAAAGAGGCAAGGAGGACGGGGACAGAGAGAGGAATGAGTCAGATTGCCCTACAGCTGTCAGGGTGTGGACATTCCTGACTGACTGGGATCAGCCCTGGCAGGGACGAGGCGTGGTGCAGCGTTGTATGGTTACTGTTTGACCAGCCGAGCAGCCAGAGAATGTCACGGTTGGAAACAGTTGGTGTTTTTAGCATCATTACCAGCAAACAATGATGGAGGGCTGACAGATTCATTGTCACTTGATGCGTGAAGAATGTCTGTTTGACACAACTAAGTCATAAAAGACAACGCTTTAAATGTTTTTCCGCAAGGGACAGAAGTCATTACAGTCTGTAACTATTAAACCTCAATGTCCTCAGTGCTTTAGTCACACACCAACTGAGGAGTTTAAAGACTCAACAGAAGCTCCTCAACCTTGGCTGGGTACTGATCTTAGTACCTTTAAGGGTACCAACTGAGAACTACTGAGAACCAATTCACAACAGATCAAACAGTGCCAAATTTCAGTGCCTCATATTAGAGTTTAGAAAGGAAGAGAAAGAGCAAGACGTCATCCCTGCAATGAATCAACGTGAGTCAGGGCAGGGCACAGACATGAGTCTTGCAATCGCAGCGCAGGCTTGTTTGAGGGGAAGACGGGGGATGTCGCTGGTCGCAAGACATCACCCCAGCCTGCTTGAGTCCATCCCAGGAACGGTTCGGCTCCTCATGTGGCGCGTTAAAACTGGTTACAGTAACACAAATCAGCAGTTTGACTCGGCTTGGTCAAAAGTGGAAAAGCCCCATCAGTATTGTGTGGAGGACAAAAAGCACAGGACAGGAGAGGAGCTCCCTGTAAATGGGCCCAGACTGTCTAAACAACAGATTAACATAATCTGCCTTTCAAATCAGACGGTGTTACAGGTGTTCACTGTGATTAAAAGCCCAAAGAGTGTTTAAATAAATTGCTCATTTAGCACTCTCGCAGGGCAGGATGTGAATATTTGAATAATACTGTAATGTTTTGTTGCCACAGTAAAAATACTTGAAATAATCCAGTCTGATCAGGTGCTAGGTTTTGGCTGGCCTCTGTCTGACACAGAAATACAAAGCAAGGCTAAAAATACATTTAAAAAAAAAAGATCACATAGACAAAAACTTCAACCTCTGCATTTAAATCACTGAACGACACACAGTATAATCAGTCTGTGTGTGTGCTCTGGTGTCTGTGTGCGTGTGCACGCTCAGTATGTGGGTGTAGGTATGTCTGCAACACATAAATATGCGCATATGTAGATAGCTGTGGATTTAGCTCGATGTGTATGTGCTGTAGAAGCAGTGTCGACAATGTGGCCTAATCCCGCTGGAGGCTGAGTGTTTGGAGTGGGATAAGTCCAATTCTTCTGCGTGACTTGGAACCATCTGCATAAAACTCAACACATAACAAAATTAACCAACGATGCTACTTCTTTTTTTTTTTTAACAGCTTTGTAAAGGTCTTTTCAATTAAAGCTTGTTGTTGGTATCAGGGTTTGGGTTTTTGGTTTAGTTACTTCATGTTTTATATTGTGTGTCTGGTGACTTTCCACTTCCTGCTCACCTGTGTTGCTCTGCCTCTTCTTAGTTTAGTTTGTATCTCAGTGTTTAGAGTCTTTCACTCTCTTTTTGTCAGTTCATCATGTCAGTGCATTCTCTGTTTTGTTTGCGGCTTCACTAGGTTTGTTTACAACATATTCAGAATTTGTTACAGGTCATGTAAACAGCATATTCCGTTATTCCAATATTCCTAATTAATTTTTACTCCGAATGTACCAATTAAGACATGTGCCTCAGTTGGGGTTTTCACGGCAGTTTGCGCTCTTGCCTGTTTACGGCATGCGGTCAGCTGCATAGTTTGTAAGAGTCCGAGTCTGTTCTTCTTGACAACGAGGGTATACATGACTGCTGTTTGAAAAAGGAAGTGAATTTAGGACGTGCGTCATGTATGTACGGCTGCATGTAAATGGGAATATTAGTGGAATATTCATATTTTATTTGCCATGTAAACAGGTCATTACAATATTGTCTTTTTCAGAATAAGGGCAAAAACTGGAATATTGTGTGCATGTAAACCTAGCCACTATGTGTTGCGGGTTGTGTTTTGCAATTCAATTGAATTAAATTGAAGCTTTATCATGGTTTGTTCTTTGTTTAGTTTCTGTATTTCTCTTTTGGTTTCTGTAGATTCACCCCTTCCTGCTTTTGTCAGTTTTGTTGCCTGCTTTTTTAATTCTTGGACTTCATCTTATTTCATTAAAGTTCACTTTTGTTTCTTTACCTGCCATTGGGTCCTCACCTTTCGTTGAAAGTTTGAAACCCATGATTGTCTCCACGAGCTTGGGAACACTTAAAACCGTTGTCACTGAACATTGTTTGCAAAAGTTTCCATTCTTATTTTCGTGTCCCAACTTTTTTGCAATCGAGGTTGAAGTTGCAAACGCAGCCTGCTTAACATGTCATCTGCCTGTTAGTGATGCAGTGCGTGTTCGTCTTTGTATATGTGTGGCTTCTCTCCAGGAGGGCCGACTGCTTAAGCTTGGTGCCATTCATCAAAAGCTCAGGGTCTCGCTGGGAGAAGTAATTGGAAATTTTAGAGTTCAGGCTATTTAGTGCTAATTAGCAGCATTACGCAGCGGTAAGGTGACAAGTGACATCCAGGGCACTCACAGGGACCCCTCCCCTCCACCCATTACCCGTAAAGAGCATGAGGAGCACAGCTATCGAGACACTTCCTCTAACAGGGGCGACTATCCCCGTCAAAACCGACTTAGAGCGCAAAGTTAAAAGGTTACCCGGGGCTGCCTCAAAGTAATTAATCCTTCCAGCCTTTTCAACTCTGTCAAGCCCCTGCATCGTTTTCGTGTCCTGAACTATGCTGTTGTCCTGAAATTATTGAAGAATTAAAAGCTAAAAGTCACTTCAGCTCAACTGCATGAAGGGCAAAGCAGCACGGGTACACCGAGCTAAAATTAACTTCTTTGCTCGCGACCAAAAGAAAAGTAAAAAAGACAAGACGCTGTCATAAAGATAGCAAGGCTCTGAGTGTGTATGTCGCTGTGTCTAGTTAGACTATGTCATCCAGCCACGGAGCAAACAAATCCAGCTCTCTCCACGGACAGCGAGTGAGGATCTGAACATTTAGCGGATATCTGGGGCAAATAATAAGCTGCCATTCAGAAAGGCCCTCACGAGAGCTGTCTGTGGTTTTAACTGTGATCGACAGGACTGACATTTACAGAGTCAACCTCAGACTGCAGTGTGCCATCCTCACTGGACAAAACTTTAACCTCAGCTAACATTAGCTATGCTAAGTCAACAACCTCCCTGTATCTGCCTGGCTGTTGTTAGCATAGAGATTGAAAGAGGCAGAGAAATTAAAAGTGAGGAGATGTCAAGTGTACGGCTTGAAGACATTGTGTTTGTGCAGCTCAGACAAAAACTAAATGGGCTGCTGCTGCGGCTGCAGAAAAGCAGCCATTAGCAGAGATTTAAGGAGATCCAAGAGTTAAGCAGCTGAACAAAATGCTACAGGGGTGGTAGGTGCTAAGTTTACTTCTTTCTAATCTCCAGAAGTTTTGCATTCCAATCACTCGTACATATGTAATGTAAAAAAAAACAAAAAAACAGAGGTGTGGGGCAGGGTTGTGCAAGAAAGCGCTCATATTTTTGATAAATGCTGAACTACACGTAACCCTGCTCGTGCTTGTGAGCATCGTTAACTCCTGCACAAAGTTAATGAGGCTCATCAATACGACTAGGCATTATAAAAATGAACAGAGGAACTTTTCATATCGAGTAATCAATGCCCAGAAGCTTAAGTTCTTTACAAATAAAGTGGTGGGCGACATAGTGAAGCCTAATGAAGTCTCATTAAGACACGACAGACTCAACCCAAGGCATCATGAGACTGTGGGTGGACTGCTAACAATAGTGTTACAACACCTATAACCGTTTTCAACATAGAAAATGGATAAGTAATTTTAATAATCGAAAAGTAAAACAGGAGAGATACAGAAAAAAGAATATGATCGCACCAGAGGTCTCATTAGCATTAACGGTATGAGCAAAAATATGGCTTTTTAACATGCAGCTTTCCAGAGATGCTTACTATGTAGTGTATAAAATATTTGTATATGAGTAAAGCATTAATTTAACTTTTTTAGTGCTAAAAGCGATACATTGATGTAACCTCTTACTTTTATAACAGGGGCTGGTAAGTAAGAGGTTCTATTGCAGAAGAATAGCTTGGAGCAGGTTGTTTAAAAGGTAGAAGAAGAAGAAGAAGAAGAAGAAGAAGAAGAAGAAGAAGAAGAAGAAGAAGCAGAAGAAGAATGAACTATTGTTCTAATTTCTGCGAACTGAACTTTGAGTTCTCGTGAACATGCACAACACTGTTGTGGGGGCGGTGAGAGAGTGTTGAACTTGAAGGGCATTCATCAGTAGGTATCACAGGTGAGACCGAGAGAATAAATGGAGCATAAAGCCGCAGGGAGGTGACTCAGAGGTCTATGTGTGTGCATGTGTGTGTCCCTCATGGAGACCAAGGGTCAAAAAACGGCCTGGCTTGTTTTTGCTGAATGAAATATTCAGCATAAAATAGTGCTAGTGCGCTGGGCAACAAGGCGGAGGAAGATCGAGTCCCAACAGGGCGTCCACTTAACGATCTGTCTTTAAATCAGCATCCCAGCATGCATACATGTATGTGTCCTCGTTATTTCACTGTAAACCCGAGGCCACTGAGGTCACTGATATATTGTAATACCATTTGCACCCACACACTCACACTTATTTATATACTCTCACGCTCATCTTCACTCCCCCTATTCACCCTGCTAACCCCCATTACCCCTCTGTGCTGACAGAGAGCTTTTCCAGTCCAGACCACAGAAAAGGCTCCTGCTGCCTCCCGAACGCTGACATGCTCAAAGACACCCCTCCCTTCCTCTCTGTTTTTTATTTTTTATTTTTTATTTTTTACACTGCAGTCTCTCATTGCCTGTATTCCCCCTCTCGCCCCAATCTCTGTGTCACTCTGCGGCGCTCTCTGTCATCAAAATGAACTTTGAGTTAGTTTTCTGTTTGTCCCGGTCTCTGGTGGTGCTCTGTAAAGTTGCTGTCAGCTTCAATCTGGTGACGCGAGCGGCGATGAAAAGTGAGAAAAAGCACCGCAAAGAAACATAAATGGGAACACTGGTCACTAGGCAGTAATAACACAACGATGGAGTCTACAAAATACCAGCAGCCAGATGATTTTTCACTGGTTAATAAGTTTATGAGTGCACATTCATCATGCTTAGGAAGCTGTGGCATGTGTGTGAAGAGCTCCTGCACTTCTTGGGCTGGATTGTAAGTGTTTCCAGAGACACTGTGTGGCGAAAGTCACATTTGAACAATTGTTTATCTGGGTTTATTTTTTACTGGGCCCGGAGAGGCAGCTTGCTCCCCTAAGCTGACTGACGGTCTAAATGCGAGCCGGTATTGATCGTCCTTCCTCGGGCCTTTCACACAGCCTTGCTGAGGACACATTAAATGTGTTATAAGTTATTAAGAGCTCCGGGCCTCAAATCTCACCTGTCTAACTTAAAATGTATTGACATATTGTGCTGACAAACTTTTTTATTTTTTGACGTAGCCTGTGGGTGTGTACTGACGCCTTCAAAGTGTGCGTGTGAGCGTATTTGTTAATGTGTCTATGCACAGTGTCGCCTCTCTGTACTGTGCCGAACACTGGGGAGCATGTGTCAGTGTATGGGTGTGTTGGGTACACGGAGAGACATTGAATCTGTGTGTGTGTGTGTGTGTGTGTATCATGTGTGTGTGTGTGTGTGTGTGTGTGTGTGTGTACAGGGAGAAGGCTCGTCCTCTTGCTGCCCCGGGGGCTCAGAGCCCATTTCCTGTTGTGCAGTGTGATAAGTTTCCCTGTCAGATCCTCCCAGCACCACTATATTTCTGATAAGCTCCACTGCTAGTTTTCCCGACCTCTGGCACAGAGATCAATTTGAGATTGATTCAGAATGCCCTGCTGGGCCGAGCTGGAAGATCAATTTGAGATGGATTGTTCACGCCAGGGGGCCAATGACACGCAGTGCAGTGCTCACTTGCTTTTCCCTCCTTCGCTTTCTTCACCCCTCACTCTCCCTGACTGTTGTTCTTTCTCTCCCTCTTTCCCCCTCCTATCTTCTCCTCTCCCTTTCAATTGTTTCACACTCGTCCTCTGTGCTGTTTTTTACACCCTCCGCGACTTTCACCCTTTTGCATCAATCCTTTTTCCGTGCCTCCGTTTCTCCCGCTCCCACCTGCTTCTCTTACTTTTCTCCTCCCAGCGTCGAGGGATAGCGATGACTTCATTAGCAGAGGGACCGACCTCTGCAGAGTGATAAGCCTTCAGGACAGGCCAGATAACTCATCTGGTTTGGTAATGCACACAGAATATACGGATACACACACACACACAAACACACACACAGTGAAATGGGTAGATAACTATATATTTCGTCTTAGTTATGAGATCCTGGTCATTCTTGCTATCATGCCCTCAGCTATTGGTGTCACCACCACCGCTGCCTCATGACCTTTCTCCACAGAACATCATGTCTACAGAAACCATATCACTCTCTCCCTCCTTTGCCACTACCCTCTCTCTCTCTCTATCCACCTGTCTCCTATCTTCACTTATTCTCTGTTGTCTCAAAGGGCTCGGGCAGTAGCCCTTAAACCAGCGGATGCACTCTCCTCCCTCGTCTGCACACAGTGACCTTTTCCCCAGCATTACATCCACCTCTGACTGCACTGACCTTTACCTACAGTAGCCCCCATCATCTCTCTCAGGAACGGACTCCAGACAGCACATCGTCTGTGCATCCAAGCACAGAGAATGCCGACAGAGGACAGAAGGGGAAAAGCTGGCCGCGGACATGAAAACGGCACTTACACTGTAAAATTGATGCTGAAGTGGAAGGGGAAGGTACAGTCGGCATTGATGAATAGTTAGCAGGCTGAAAAAACTGACACCTCGGCCAGGCTCTTTCTTGCACGTCTCACTTAGGGAAGGTGAGTGAGGATGCTGGGTTCAAACTAACGAGTGCATACGAACACGATTAAAGACAAGGTGAGGTGAAAAGTCTGCCGTTGTGGAGAGCGGTGAGATGTGATGAATTGTACAAATGGAGGTGAGGGCAAACACTAACGGACAGTCTCTCCTCAAAGGAACACGAGAAGAGACAGAAAAGGTTGGAGGAAGTATAAAAAAGAGAGCTTAAGAAAGCAGTTTAAATCACATCCGCACATCTGGTCAGTCGCTGCGTAAAGTGGACGTGCTGATCGGATCGTCTCTTTCTGAAGCGCTTGAGGCAGACGCCCCAATTCTGTGTGTATTCAGGTGCTGTTCGATGATCCAACAGTACTTTGTTAAAAGCATTTTCAATCTGTTTAAAGCTGTTTTAACTCCCCAGGCTTCCTCAGCTTCCTTGTGTAAGAGCATTTTAGTGGTTCTCATTTTAAATCTGTTGTCAGTTCATATAATAGAAATTGCATGAAGTGCCGCTGATTCTGTACAGTTAAGATCATGAAATAGCAACTCTTCAGTTTTGCAGCTTTGAATTACTACAGTTCTGGTAGTTTATGCAAACGAACAATGCTAAATTTCTATCCATTTTGCCTGCACCGAGAGCCCTGCACTCTTTTTCTGGCAAAAATCCTCTGAATGACATAAAATGCATCATCTGGCTGATTGTAGGGCTGTTGTATCAACTACAGACCACAAGCATCCATGGACATAAAGATTTTTTTTTTGTCACATAGCACTAATTTAAAAAATAATCATCTTTCTACTGCATAGGCAGCCCAGTTTAATGCGAGGGCCATCTTTCCAGCAGTTAAATACTTTTTGAAGTTAGTGTATATATGTAAGGAAACACAAGAGAAATCATTACTGTGTCTGTTATCATAGACTCTGCTGCTATTAACCACACCTCACCCGTAATTTTGACTCCAAATGCTCTTGTACAGTTTCTATCTCGTATTCTAGTTGTTAGTTTGATATAACTTTATTATAACCTTTACCATTTTTTTCTTCTTTCTTTACATATCTGTACTTTTTTCTATCATTGTGCTGCTGCAACCTCATTTTTCTGCTCGGGGTCGATAAAAATGTATCTTATCTTAATCCATTCGAAGGAGCCGCACGCTCTCATTCACAACAATCGAATCTGCAATGCAAAAGGCATCTGTGGCACAGGTCATGCTTTCATTCACATGTATATATTTATTTGAAACCACACACAGAATCCTGCTGTATTGATCTGGGCGCGAGCCGAATCACTCCCTGATAAATGTGTGGGGAACAGGTTTCATGCTTGCTCTGCAGTGAGTCACAGGATCTGATTGGCCACATGGTGTCTGACATGGTTGAAACAACATTGCTACTGTAAATGAAAACACTGACACGCAGGTCTAGAACTCTCTCCACACTTCATTTAACTTCATTTTACAAAAGTGCAGACATAAGCAGAACGGCCTCGCTATTTGTGAGGAGAAACTAAATGGTGAGAAATCCATCACTGTGAACGGGAGTATTCTCTGAAGTGCTTTTCAATATACAATAAATGAACAACCCAAACTACAGCCATGCTGAATTAGGTGATTTTTCCCCCTCCACATTTCTCCCTGTTTTCTTTTATTAGTCGATTTTTCTGAAAATATATCAGAAACTATCAGATATCATGCTAAAAGATTTCTAGCCAAGTCAGCAAACAGAGGACAACTACTTTTACGTCCTGAGAGTCACAAATCACACATCCCCAGTTATTAAATCCTGCATGGATCACCTCTGCACATTTTACATCACAACCCGACATCTACACTGGGAAGAAAACAAAGTGCAGACCAACGTCTATGTTGCATCTTTTTCACATTTGTGTATTTTTGTGTTTTTACAAGCTTTAAAATGCTTTTTTCAATAAATATGAGTCAATATCTGCCAGTCTGTTACCCATTATGCATTATGCAACGCCCTCTTTTTGAATACTGCTTATGTCATTTCTAAAAGATGATCATGATGTTGTGTGTGCGTACAGATTTAGCTGTGGGTGGGTGTCATAACAGCTGGCAGACAGCTGTGTTGTGACAATCAGAATGATGTCACAGAAAAATGTCCGGCAGAAAGAGGTCATTCATAAAAACGGGTGAACTTTCTCGACTGCAGATTGCCTCCGTTTGACCTTTGCTTTTTCACTGCTCGTGGGGGTTTTACAGATGTCAGCCAGACGAGCCTCAGGCCAGATACACACATACAAATCAAATGACAAAATACGTGACAAGTGTGGCTGGGAACAAGAGATGAGATAAGATGGAGGGAGATGTGACTGAAAATACAACCTCAGTTAAAAAAAAAAAAAAGAAAAGCTGCATATGGCATTATGGCTGTTTTGATAATAGAAGGTACAGTTTACATATCTGTTCCCAAAACTGCCATAATGCCTTTAAAGGATCATTCTGGTTCATTACAACCTACAGTATGTGTTTATTCTCAAAGTGTTTGTCATAATTTCTGTCGGTGACAGTAACATTACATTAACAATGGAGCACAAACTACCAAAATCAAAAATGAATACAAAAAAAACAAACAAATGGCTCAATAAATAAATTCAATTCTGTTTAGTATAAGAAAAATAATATTACTAGCAAATGTGACAAATTGATATTTGGCTTTTAATTTTCTTCTGTATTTATTTGCCTTTGTATTAATTCCCCTATTTATGTACTTACCCATTTAATTTTCAACTTATTCATTCATTTATTCATTTTTAAATGTATTAATTCCTGCATTAATTAGTATTTATTTCTGCATTCTTCCCTCTTTGCATTTTGCAAGTTCTGCATAAATACATAAACTCATTTGTAAAATGAATAAATAAATAAATGAAATGGGAAAATAAATGGGAAAGTAAATAAATAGGGGATTTAAGACAAAGGTAAATAAATACAGAAGCAAATTAAAACAGAAATATCAATTCACGTCACATTTTATAAATCAATTAATGGCAATGTTTTTAGTATTATTTTTGGTGCATTTAAAGGCATATTCACATATTTTTTATACTTTCTTATTTTTTATTTTGGCAGTTTCAGTCCTCCGTACACAGAGGCATCTAACAAAGTCTGATGGGGGTAACAAACAAGTGGTCAGACAATCGTTTAGCCAGAGAGAGGCCCAAGTAGTAATAAACCAGGATGATCTTTGTCAGCTGCCTTAGCCCACTTATGTGACCAATTTCCTGTCACCCTCACCTCTATCTTTGTAATTTCTGCTATCAGATTAGTCCTTAAGTTGTGGCAGACACAGATAGGACACCATCACCCGCTGCTCAACGGGCAACTGCAGAGCTCACACCCTGATGCCTCCACCTGTCCTGCCCTCGTTAGCCTCTTTGAGCCTATATGACAGATGGGCCCACTGCATCGTTTCCATCCTAACTCAGACTCCTCCATGACCAGCCCCTCTGATAATTAAAACAGATGAGAGAATATGACAAGAATGAAGCGCAGCCGAAAATACCAGATGCTCAGTCGCTCCGTGTTCAGGTCAGCCTCTTCTTCACTGAGACACAAGTACAGGAGAATGGCAGAGAACAGCCCGGTCCTCAGGATAAAATGTTGTCAGTTAACGTTTTCTGCCTACCACTGATATGTTTGTATTTGTGCGTGTGATAGTCTACGTACGTCAGTTCAAGACTGCGTTTCAACATTTGTAAGTGTGATACTGCAGGGTATTTTTAAGGAGACATCGTGACAATGTTTGTGGCGTCAAAACCGGGTGTTTTTAACGAGACCTCGGATCATTTTCAGCCACGATTGTTGCAACCAAAACAGGTATTTTCAGCCAAAACGTGATGTTTTCCTAACCCTAGCAAAGAGTTTTTTATGCCTAAACCTAAACAGACCATAAGAAGAGAGCTGACAATAAAACATAAAATTGCAACATAAAGAAATGTCAAGTTTCAACATATCCATGGTTTACAGAAATATACAATGCCAACATTTATTCCACCGAGTGGGTTGCACACACGCACATACACCTCTGGGGCTCTTCGTCTGGCACCTGAGCCCCTTTACAGAGGCCACACAGTACACTGAGCTTTTGTATGCAGTGCACTGGAGCACAAAGAGGCCGCGGCTGCAGCAGCATCTGGGCCGTGAAACACTTGCCACTCTTTCTCCCCCATCCCTCCATCCACAGCTGGGGTCTGCCAAGCTAGAGGAGACCTGTGACTGTAAGAAAGCACTGGCGATAAATGATGACAAAACCCTGATGTCGCCAGGGTCACTCTGAAGCAAATGGCGTGGGTGGAGACGTGAGGGGGAGGCAGCGGGAGGAGAGGGAGAAGGGGAATACATTGTGCTAACTATCATGAGGCAAGAAATGACAAAAGACATTCATAATTTTGTTTTCTTTGTTTAACTGGATAGAATGTGAATTGATAATCCAACTTCCTTGGAATGACAATTCAGAAATGGTGGCAACCCGTACGGTGAGCATGAGCAGATTACGTTGCTTCAGCGTCTTGACATGAGTTGGAAAGTTAGCTCACAAAGTAATCTAGGCCACAGGCAGTAGTGTTTGTTGGCCAGCTCTGTGAGAAGAGTGGGAGGAGGGAGGATCGGGGCACACTGCTGCCAGCAGCACAGAACAGGATTATTGGAGTCTGGACAGAGAGGTTTTTGGTGGCTGTCTCGACATGATTTACATTTGTGACTTTAGCTGTACTGTAGTTTCCGTTTGCGGGAAATGATCATGTAGATTGGTTTGTCTTATATTTCATTTCTCTCACTTTCCCGAGGACTCAAAATCTATGTGGTGCTATGAAGGGAGAAGAATAACACTGTCAGATGCTGCCTTCAAATAAACACAAACCCAATTTATTCACTTTTTATGTTTGCAGTTTTACATTACGTACACATGAGTGCTGTCGTGGTGTGGCTCTAATGATGGCGATGTTCGTTTGTCAGCCCATTTTGGTCCAGACTGAAATATCTTAACAGCTTTAAAATGGGTCACCATGAAATGTCGAGACATTAATGGTGCCCAGAGGATTAACCCTAGTGACTTTGGTGATCTCACAGACTGGGAAATATCTCAACATCTACTTCATAGATTTGCGTACAAAAATGAATAGCGTCCAGGTGAAGTATTTTAACACTTTGGTGTTCCTGCCCGAGTGCCACAATGAGGTGTTCATTTGTGTTTTTAATAGTAATTTCTCAAGAACTATTGATGGATTGCCATAATTTTGCAATGCATCAGCCTCTGCTGTACTTGTTGGTTTCATAGATTCATAAGAAGAGCTGGATACCGGATGCAAAGATGGCGCCTATTCAATCCAACGCGAACTGCTCTCTTGGCGCATACACAAAAAAAAGTTTTCTAGCCTTCTGGATTTACTTCCTGGATATGCAGCCCACTGAATATGCACAGCAGTGTTTCTACTGCTGGATCCACCCTCGATCCTGCCCACCCTAGACTTTATATTGTGATTATGTAACAGATATTTAAATACTTTATCTTGGCTCGATTAAAATTTAACAAATATAAAACCTCCATGGATAAACAAATCATAACGGACAGAGTTATAATACAGCTTGTTTGCATTTCAAGGCGTCCTGTCAATGTCTTTTTTAAAGGAAATGCTTTTTGGGCTTCAGGGGAATTTTTACTTTGCATTAGTGCAAGCGGCCACTAGGCAAAATTAAAAAAGGGAGGCTGAGCGGCTCCGCTGTATTCAGGTCTTAACAGTAACAGTAAGTTCATGGGTGGTTTGTGCTAATTAGCAAAAATTTGCATGCTGACATGCTAAACTAAGATGGTGATCGTGGTCAACGTTATACCTACCCAGCATCGGCATGTCAGCAATGTCACTGTGAGCACGTTAGCATGCTGATGTTAGCATTTAGCTCACAGCATCTCTGTGCCTGATTAAGCCTTACAGTGCTGCCAGCATGGCTGAAGGTCTGTTCTGTCAACACAGGTTCTGAGCTTCATTAATTCGACTGGATGTGACCATAAATGGCCACAGGAAGCCGAGTTGGTCTGCTTAAAGTCCGTGTCATCTCTGTGAAAAATCAGGCAGGCCTGGAATATATCAGGGCTGATACCTCAGGTGTGTTCCATTTGTGGTTAGTCATTATGTGTGTGTGTCTGTTGTATGACTAACCTCATTAATGCATGGCTGCACGCTGTTGAATAACTACATGGTGGAATGGGTAAATAACGTGAGGCGGTTAAAGGTTTAGGCAGAGATGGTCAGAGGGAGTGGGGGAAGGGGGGGAGGAGGAGGAGGAGGAGGAGGAGGGAGAGCAGGCAGAAAGCTGGATTAACTGTTTTGAAGGACACGCTGGGAACATAATATAAAATGTTCCATGCTGCAGTATTTATACCTTTTACATACTTCGAGGGACAGTAAATGGAGCTGCCAGGAATGGAGGAATGGAGGAATAGAGTTGGAAACATATGTGGAGTCCCAGTTATGGAGAAAAATGAGATTTGCTGATTAGACGGGGGACAAACAAGTCGGCATTAATATAATCACATCTGTTAATATTAATTTCCTATTCTGGTTTGTTTTCGTACCTATTTTGCATTTTGTCCTAGGGTGGATGTCCTGCAAAGTATTTATTTATTATTCATTGTGTTTATTCCCGTTACTTTAATGTGAGTATCTCTCCTCTCACCATCTCCATTGTCAGCAAAAAGCCTTGTGTGCCTGTGTTGTTGCAGCTTTTCACCATTTTATTATTAGGTAGCTGGAGCTACATGTATGTTTAAATACTTACATTTATCTTTCTCTTTTCTGATGAAGTGGTGCTTTTTAAGAACCCTGCCTATTGTTTCCACTTCCTTTGTTGTATAAAGGACATTATATGGATTTCCAGAGGACATGTAGGAGCAAATGCACTGTCAGAGTCGGTGGGATAAGAGCTATTGATGCAATCCATTGCAAGTCGGAAGTCGATATTTCCGAGTCGGTATTCTCGACTTCCAATCTAAATGCGTCTCACAGCATGTGCTTGGTTAAACACGGACGCCAGCAGCAAACGGATGTTCGAATGGAAAGTCTGTGAACTTCACAAGCAACTACAGCAGCTGAAATCACAGATAACACACTTAAAGGTGCAATATTATAGAATTGACCACCTTCGCAAAATTCACACTCCAAACAAACAGTGCTGTAGTAATGAGTCGGTTAGCATTTTTGCACATCCGGTTCCCTTGTCTCAAAGTCTATGAGTTGTTTGAATGGGTTTCTTTTAAATGCCTGTTTTGTTTACAACATAAAATACATCATGAAATATCCCACAATTGAATAATAAAGCGCTTATGTGTCTTAAAAACGGCGGTTGCTAGCAAGTGGCTAAATGCGACTACAGAATTGATCAGGGACATTAAACGTCATCATGCTGAACACGGACACTCATCTACTCACTAGTCTGTTGTTTCAAACTTTTGCAAACTATTCTCACTCTAACTTTACAACTTGTAGATTGATCAATTCATAAAAAAATGTGTATAGTAATTGTGTGATAAGATGCTAACAACCGGGTTGGCCTATAAAATTATGTCATTCCTACAGCACCCTATTGGGGGCAGTGTATCACCAGAATTACCCCTAACTGCTGATAACTGTAGCTGCTGTTAGCTAGTTAGCTCAGTTAGCGATCCTATTAGCTGACTGGGGTCTGTTATACTACTAGCATAGGAGCTATGGACCATCGGAAGGAGGAGCATTTCAGGCCGGGAGCTGGTTAGCATCCAAACTTTGTAGACTTCATACTGTATTGATATTTTTAGTTCAGAAAGTAACATTCCTACATATGGCGCCTTTAAAAGAAGACTGCATGCTCACAAAGACTTCTATCAGGCATAAATCAACTGAATAGAAATTAAAATGACGACTACAAAGTTGTTGATGCAGCAAGTTTCACAACACGATGTCATGTGTGTTTATGTCGGTGAGGTCACGCTAGGTGGATTTTTCCCAAATTTCCAACTCAGATGACCATTCTGTTGCACTTTTCCATGTCGGACGATTTTTTTTTTTTTTCTAGTTCTGAATACAATGAAATGCAGCACAGGAAATGAGAATCATCTTAAACACACCCATGCACACACACACAAACGCACGCAGTTCTTTCTGTGGTTCATGCTCATTAGAGGAGCTCCAGCTTACAGAGCTGCAGCTCCAGTAAGAGATGCAGTTCAAGGAGAGAGTTGGAGGTAAGAGTAATGAAGGCATGAATGAATTTAAACAAGCCCACACACACACACACACACACTCTTCTCCCCCACTGCCCTCCATTCCCACCACCCGCTATCTGAGCACACGGGTAATGTTAGTGTAGCTCTGCACTCCAGTATTGAACCGCCTGCAATAAACAGTAATCAGCCACAATCATATGTGTGCACTACATCAACAGATAGATTAAAACATTGACTGATGGAGACAGCACCTGTGGCCAAAATCGATAGCAGCTAACATACACGGCTGGTATGAAGCTAATAACGAATAATGCTGCATTGATTGCAACGCTGAGGTGCAGCTATTGAGTTACAGATAAAGGGCTGCAGCAAATAATAGAGCGTGTGATTATCTCTGAGTGTGTGGGGGTGGGAATGTGTGTGTGTGTGTGTCTGTGTGTGTGTGTGTGTGTGTGTGTGTGGGGTGGGGTTCGTACTCACCCGTAAGTGGTGTTGCTGGCCCTCTTACTCGCTGCCCTGGAGCGGCTGGACTTCAACTCTCCACTCATGCTCATGTCTGCGCAGAAGAGCGACCAATTAATTGTGTAGTGATACAGTAAAGAGCATCACAGCAATGGGTACCAAGCACAGAGTGGAGTGTTCAGATTCAGAGTAACTAACCTGTAAACCCTGCACAGTGTCTACTCATGTTGATCTAACACCTTAGTTCACTCTTAATTTGAGTAAAATTAAGCTAAACTGTTGTAGTTGTTGTCATCATTTGACACGATAATGACTAAAGGGCCGGCTCAGACTGACAGTTGCTGATTTTCACACGCATCTATCACTCTCCGTTGATTGCTTCTGCCACTCCGAGCCAGCTGTTCACCTCCATTTTTGTCTCTCGTCTGCAAGCGCACATCAAAAACCTGCATGGTGCAGCTTCAGACTTGTCTCAGAAGCCAAACCCCATCTCTCTCTGTCTTCCTGCGTCTCTCCTGCAAACACCTCTTAAGCACATGGTCCAATGGACCAATTAACCAACAGCCATGTTGATTACAGGACAGCTCAGCGGTGATTTACCAAAGGTGAGTGTAGGAGAGAGGGAAAAGTGAAGGAGTAAAAAGAGGAGGTGAGGATAGGAGAGGGAAGGAGAGGAGAGGGGGCCGGTCTGACATGGACAGATGGGTGGCGAATGGAGTGTGACTGGGCCAGCTGCACATACACTCACACAGCGTGACTGTCAAATGGCTGGAGGCTACAATTAATTAAGTACGGGTTTGAATGTGTGAAAAGAAATTCATACACGTGTATGTGCCTTTACCTCCCGCAGCAGGGATAATTTTCTGACAGTTTATAGTCAAACAGTGACCTGCTGGTTGGCTTCTCTGCTGATGAGGAACTGGCCCCTGCTGCTGACACCTTAACCATTACCTGCCTGAGCCGTGATGCATGCACACAGGAATATAAACCAAACAGAAAATCGGATGGGGATGTTTTGTGAATACTTCAAACAGCATTCAAGTGGAAGTTTTGGTGGGATATAACTGGTATTTTGATAAGTTTAGCAAACATATTTTTTCATCTAATGATACGTATGATTTATTTTATTTATTCCACTTTTATTCGAACAGGAAGCCACTTGAGATTTAAATCTGTTTACTGAGGGAGCCCAGCTCAAGAAAACACACCAGTTACAGTTACAAGATAGAGGCTAAATTCAGCTCAAATAATGTAACTGCATTTCTCTGTTATATGGATGTTTAAAGGAGACCTATTATGCGTTTTTGTTGTTTCCCTTTCTATCAGTGTTTTATAGGTTCTTGTGCATGTTAAAGATCTTGAACATTAAAAAGCCCAAAGTCCACGCAATCTGGAGCTCCTCTCCTCCACAGAAAACACTGTTCCTGAAGGGCCTGAGCTGTCAGTAGTTCACTTCTTGACATCACACTACGTCATCATGTCACACATCTGCATAATGAATGGCTATATTCCCGGTAGAAGGGAAACTACCTGGAAGATGACAACAGGACAGAGCCAACTGGTAACATGGTGAGCAGAGCTGGCTCAGGCGTTTGTGGGCTGACCAATCAGAGCAGACTGGGTATTCTGGAGGGGGGGGGGATCTTAGAAACTTAATGTGTTTTTTTTTTTAGCATTAAAGCATGTAAACCTATTCTTATAGTAACCCAGAATACAATATGAACCTGACAATGAGCATAATATGTCTTCTTTAACTTATAATATAATGCCAGAACAAGTAGAGGCATTAATTGTTCAGGAAAAACAGTCTAAAACTACTTCAGAAAGTTGTAATGAAGCATCTAAGACCAGAAAATGGCACAATTTATTAAAACGTCATCATTACAAATGTTTCTGTAAATCCACTCTGATTACTAGATTTGTCAGAATACCTCTAGTGATACAAAAGTATCAAAATATCAAGACATATTGATTCTGAATATTTGAAATGGTTTCATTTCTCATATTCACAGTATCGTTGGCTGCATTTTTTGTGGAGTGGACACACACACCATTGTAGTGCAGCACAGCCCCACCTTCTCCACAAGTAAATAAATGTATAAGCTGTTGTGCTTCACACATACCACACAAGCCTTGTTATATTTATATTTTTATAAAAATCTACAATTATATGCCCTCAATGTTGTGACAGTTTTGCCCTGTTGTATCAAATATCAAATATTGATATTTTTCACGTTATTGTATCGAAGATAAAACCACTAAAAAGGCCACACATTTCATTCACCAGTGTATGAAAGTTTATCTGCGATGACAAAAGATTGAAACCTAATGAGGCAAATAATCTCTAAAAACAGACAGTTGGACAGTTCCTCATCTACACAGATTGGTGCTGAAGTGATTGCAGGGCAGAAGGAAAGGAAACTGAGTTTTATGATGTGTTTGCTGAGCAACGTGACAACTGCATGATTGACTGCGTGAAGGAGCCATTACACAGGAAGAGGGTGGAGGAGGCTGCTGAGCACAGTTGTCTCGCTCCACAGGAGCAAAACCTCAGGAGGTAGTCAGACCGCTATTTGGTTAACAAAATCCTATACGGTAAAACGTGCGTCTTCATTGCAGGCTTTCTCCTCCTTTACTGCAGACTCTGAGCTGTTCTTTTTTTCCCCACTTGGCTACTTAAACACTGAGACCTATATAAATATCATTTCATGTCTGCGATGATAACCCACATTATGCTCAGTAATTGTGTTGACTGTGTCGATGATGAATGTGATGATAATGGTGATTAATGTTTGCTGCTGTTACGCAATTATTCATTTTCCCCCTCCCATTATTTATATCTTTACTCTAACCCTCTTATATGGCTTTTATTAGCACTTCATTAACAATTCATAAATGGTTTATAACAATGCAGCTGTATGTAAAGGTTAATATGCAGCATTTGTTCAAAAATTATTATCTTCTCCCATGAAGATATATTTTATATTATTGCAGCTGTTTCTGATAAATAAATAAATGAAACACATCTGCTTTCAACCAGAGAGAAGATACACCACTCAAAGCAATTTGAATAGAAAAGTCTGTGACGCCAGAGATGGTGGCTGTATGTCAGGTTTTCCTTCTGGAAGCCAATAGCGTGCTTTATAGCAGCCGAACCAGGAAAGATATCAGCCAATCGCGTTGTTGCATTGACGGGAGCGCACCGTTGAGATTCACGACAGCTTCAACCAATTTGGTGAATAAGCATGGAGGGAGGGGAATGAGAAGGATTACGAAGCAATCTCAGGTTATTCACAGATGAGACATCAAACTCCTTTGGGGTCTCCACTCTGGATTGAGCCGTAAAAGAAGTTGGTGTCACAAAATTAACTTTTTAAGCTTTTTATGCAGATTTAATGTCCAGGTGACCATTAAAAGTGATGATCTCACTCTCTCCCCATTCTTTAAGATAGAGGCCTGGTCTTGTTAGCCTGAAATAACTGTCCAGGGCGTTGCCAAGATGGCTGCCAAGTTGCAAGATTTGCCTATGAGGACTTTGCGACAACTTTGTTAAAATGTGTTATACATTAATTTCATTCAATGTTTATATAAAAGGCTAAATGGGGGTGTCAAAGTAAGTGTTACTGTTACTTTGTCATTTGTGCCTTTTTAAAAATAATTATTTTCATTTTACAACATTTTTAAAATGTAGATTTTTCCCTGCATGAAAAAACAGATTGCTAATCTGGATTTCCAGGGCAATCAACAGTGCCGCTTACTGCCGAAAATCCCTCTTTTCATGCAGTGTTTGTTTAGCTGAAAAGCAAGGAAAAAGGCATTTGGCTACAAAATTGATTATTTTTTAAAGGTATAATAAAATGGTTTCATTTTATGTGTGTTGAAACAGCTCAGGTTTGCACCCCTGTACATTGTTTTATCTCAATTGTCCATAACACCATGTGAAAACGACAGGAATAGTATAATGCATTTGTTCTCAACCCTTTTATTTCTGATTATTTTGGGGTTCCAGTGGTTTGTTTTCCTCTTTAGTAACACAGATGTTTGGATGCATTAGAGACAATTTTGCATATCGCAAAATTGCATGAATGGTGATCGTATCATTATCATGGGTTGTGTTTCAAGATTCTCATTACAGACCAGCTGAATCAGGGACAAGCCCAAGAGACTCCAGCTAAAAACAGCAGAGATAGATCATACAGAAAACAAACAGCAGTACAATCTAACAAATCGTATGTTTGTAAAATAGAAGCGAGGGCCACCAGAGGACACATCAAGGTCACATGCAATCAACCATAATGAGTTGTAAAGCCTCAGCCTCTGCCTCGGTCTACAGTCTGTCGCTGTGCTTTGTATCAGCGGATGTCAGGCCGAGTGCCAGAGTGTCGCTTCATACCGAGCCAAAGTGAGAGCCGGCTTAATCACACTACCTGGAAACACAACAACACAGCACCAACGTGGAAAAGCCTTTCTTACTCTAAATTATTCAGAGTCTCCACAGGAGGCCCGAGAGGTACGGCTGACCGGACGGCCTTTGAAGACCCCAGTCAGTCAGCATCCACCCTGCTGAAGTGTCCTTGAACTCCCACCAGCTGCAGGAAAGCCTCTCTGTCTGAATCTGCACTTTCACCTCCCTGTCTACGCTAAAGAGACATCTTCTCTGCAGGGGTCTGTTAAGTATTTTACTAATTCTCTTTTACTCATAGTCAGGCTTCAGGTGATTCATGTATGCAACAGTAAAACTCAAGAATAAACATTGAGACTGTCAGACTCTGCGGAAGGGTTCGTGCACTGCATGTAATTTATGTTCACAGACTTTCTGGCAAGAGGCTCCTGCACAACCACATGTGCAAACACACACACGCTTTTCTGCAGTTTGGAAAAAGGCCAACATAATTTGCCTTGAATAGCTAACACGGTAATGCGTATCAGAAAATATAATTTACGTTGTATTAATCTGTGTACTTTGACGTCACTGCTGTGTGGGAGATGATCGGATAAAACCACCACTTAATTTCCCATCTGCTATCATCATTTTCTTTCCCCCCGCTTCTGTAATTTGCCACGCGATGGGCTGAGCCGCATCCTAACTTTTGTTTTGTTTTTTTTTTTAGATATTTTTCAATTAATGTCTGAATCAAACAACTAATTTCAGAACAGAACAGAAACACTTGCGCTGATGACTGACACGTCTATTTTCAGTGGTATGTCAATCTAAGAATATTCAACGTTCACACATCTTTCCACACAAAAAGACAATTGTGCAATTATGACTAAACGCCTTTGCGACAATCATTTTAACTAGGACAACAGAGACTGCAAAATTGATTTCAATTTAACTGGCTGTGGCAGATTTAGGAAACTATTTCATACCTTGGTGAAAAATATATTTAACTGTCCCTTTATGACTACCACTTATTTAAATCTAATTGGTCAGGATGCTGCTAAAAGCTATAAACCTTTCATATCTTAGCTGAGAACAAAGTTGTCAAGATAAAACGCTGTTTGCTATAAAGAATGACACATTTTTTAGTTGATTGTGCCGGATACATTTCTTCACCTGAGTTTGACCTGCTCCTCATATAAAACGTTCCACTTGTATTCTTGCCTTAAAGCTGTGATTAATTGGATCATCTGCGGTCTGTTGTCACACTTCCTGTTTGCAATCTGCTGTGCAAAAGTGTTCTAGATCAGAAAAGAGGACACATAGGCCTTAGTCTGGCACCCTACATATGAAGAGAGGATAGTTTGTCAAGTGCGGATACAGAATCACAGCGTGCATGCATCTTGCTGACAGGCTCTGCACTCTGTCATGTATCGTCTTCATTTGCTGCACTGCAACTGACCTCGGGTCACACTTGGAGCCAAGCGGCGACCATGAAGCTTTAGTTTCCACTCTTGTGTGTAATCTCAGGCATCACTGTCAACATAAACATGGATTATAACACTAACAAATAAAGAAAGCAGATAGAAAAGATAGGGAATTGATGTCATGTTGTTGTGTGCCTCAAAGAAAGACTAAATCTATACACCACCTCAGTGAAAAGGGAGTTAAAGCGAGTAGAAACAGTACTACCATGACTTTACATGATCTGAGTTATACATCCTGAAAGGATCCCACATCACAGAGAGAGCCCAAGATGAGTTTTGCTTTCACTGTCTGGATTGAACTCTTCTGAAGCCTTTACTTTCCCAGCAGACATGCAGCTTTGTGAGTAGAGTGCTGTTTTTAAAGTAGTGTGGAAGTTGAGAGGAGGTGTAGCCGCTCTGCCTGCCTGTCTGTTAAAGTGCCCTGATTGGGAATTGTTCACAAAAGCGGTGCACGACTCATTCTACAGCTGAAGACAAAGAAAACATATGCTTTAGTCCGTTGCCAGACAGCAGGACTACGGCATAATTAAGCCTTTAGACATTCCCATCTCACGAGCTGACCTTGCCAATGGGAGAGACAGGTTGAGCTTTGGTCGTATGCAGTTTTGGTCTGCGCATGAAGTTGTCAGAAAGACCTGAACAAATATATTATTCTAGCACACACCAGAAAGACCTTTTAATGCTTAATGTTTACATCATAATCTCAAACATCTCACAGATCTTTTCCCAAACCACCATCTGACTGGATCAATGTGTAGGTAGGGAGAGAGCCAGAAAAAAAAAAAACAGCTATGAGGCAAAAGTGAGAAGGAACCTGGGATTCAGACGAGCAAACACAGGCTGAGTCTATGAGAAGAAAGGCTTGTAGAGGGAAAGGCAGAGGATGGGAGGGGGGAGCAAAAGAAATGAGAGGCACAGTGGAAAATGTTGTCTTTCAGAAACACAGTGCTGCATGCAAACAACCACTAACACATGCATGAACACACACACGTAGGGATAAACCCCTGTATACTCACATCTGGGGCTGAACAGGGTCATATCAGGGATGCCAAACAACCAGGAGACTGAGAGAAGAGATGCTCGCTGAGGATTTCTTCGCTTCTCTCTTGTAACTCACTCTTTTTACGTCCTCACTCCTGCTGTGGGTGTGCGTGTCTGTGCGTGTGTGTGTGTATATTCAGGCTGTCGTTTGGCTGACTGCTGTGATACTACTGAGTCAGTAACAAACCAGCTAGAGAAGCACCGATGGGATGTACCAAATGTTTTCCTTTGGCAGGGGTGGACAGGGGTGCAGTGAGCTGTTCCATGAGCAGGAGAACTGGCAGGAGGATTGGACGAGTGTGCAGCTGGTTTCCCCTCAGCAACAGGAGCTTGGCTGGAGCTCAGGGCTTACAAATTCCAGCCAGGCGAAGAGAAAGCTGCCGGAGTGTGTGCAAGTGTGTCTGTATCTTAATACACACGCAGGAAACCTGAAGAAACAGCTGTGCACTAGCTCCACTTCACACTGATGATGTGCAAAGTCTATATAGACTATATAGTCATAGAAAGTAAATGATACATGCGCACACTTGCAGACGGGAAAAGGGAGACCTGACATGTTTTATAAAAGTCATTTATGTATTAATGATGGTAAGTTACCCTAGAAGCATTTTATGTTTTATTTGTAGAAAATCTCTCAGCATCCCGCCAGTAATTAATAAAGCAAATGTTTGGACAAATAAAATCGAAAAATCCAGTAACTGTTGCTGTTGCAATTGTCTCATTGTCCCTGAGCCTGTTGTTCAGCAGCACTGAGCACACTCCCCCTGACCTGAAGAATGACTGAGCAGCAGTGCTAGTGACGGACTGTTGTTCAGCAGCTAACTCAGTAGCACAAAGCACACAGCACCTGAGCCAAGCTGACCCATTTAGCACAAAGCACACACCGACAGCTGTAAGGAGTGACTGTCCTTCTAGGCAGCGGGTTTGGACTGAGGTACATTTTGTGATGGCTATTTTGCTTGCGTTTAAATGATTGTGGCATTCTGGCGTTAACAGAGTTGCTTGCTTGTGTATTTATTTGACTTAAAAAGCTAAGAGAGCGCCCCCTGCTGGCCAGCGAGAGCTATGGAGCAATCTGAGTAGTATGGGAGTGCGCGTTCATGGAGGAGTGCCCTGAAGGGAGGGGGAAGGGTTTTTTTCACTTACAAGATTTTGCTCTTTCTTTCTGGTTTTCTTACAGTTTTACCATCATTTTATTCATTTTTCAACCAGTAATGTCAAACAGTTGCTGGTTTCACTTTCTGATCAGATTTGCTGCTATTCTTTGTTATTCATACATGAAAATAGCTTCTTCTGGTCAAAAGAAGGAATTTGAAGACGTCACTTTGGGCTCTGGGAAATCATGATCATGAGCATCTTTCACACTGTTTTGACATTTTCTAACCTAAACAATTTTCAATTGTAAAAATAATCGGCTGATGGAGCATTAATTAAAATTATCATTCTGAGACTAGCATGTATATAATAGCATGTGTGTACACACACACACATGTCCAGTGTGATGATGTAAATTGGGAGATGGAGAGATTAACGACAAGTACAACATTTGCTGTCTCACTGCAGTATATTTGATTAGCTAATATGCATTAATAAGATGGAAACAGACAAACAGTGACTTAATCTCCTCACTAAACTATGTTGAAAAGGTGAGCTGCATGTAAACAGAAACTGAATCTCCAGTTGTATCACTGTTATTGCATATTACAATATTATTTCCATCAGTGAGATCTTGATTATAATTAATGCCGCAACTGAAAACTCACCCAGCAGAATCGCTCTGTACACATGCCGTTTAATCGGTGCTCCATTTTTTGTTGTGCTGCAGTTGAAGAGAGAATACACCTGAGGGTGTTTAATCTTTCTGGCTCCTGAGGAGAGGCTTTCATGTGGGTTTAATTAGCTTCTTTAACAACCAACACAGGGTAAGACTGGCTGTAAGCCAAACTTTAATCTTAGTCAACTCTAAAATGATTATTACCTCTTTTCACACTACACTTAACTCAGGCACAATTGCATTAATAAACTGTTAACCCTTGGATTACTGCACTTTCAGTAGAGCAACAAAGAGCTAAATCAGCCGTCAGCCTAAGCAGATACAATAGCACTGAGTTAGAAATGAAGAATAGTTTGTTTGTGATTGTAATGCTGATGGGTACAATTAGATTCAGCAGTTAGTTATTACGTTTATATGTCGATACGTAAACCAAGCTTCCATGAGAATCAATGAAATATTTGAGTCCAGAAAGAGCCATTTTGGCAAACATGCAATTTTTGCATAAAGAGATAATATATTATGGACATTCCCTTTAAACACAGGTTGTAACTAACTAACTAACTGACTTGGTCAGTATTTCTATTTGATGTAATATGTAATGCTTGGATAAAGAACATGAGGATAAAATCGCAGTATGATTTTCTTATGAGCTCTGACTGAATGGGGAGACTGAGCATTTGTGGCTAAATTCTTGTAATATGCTCTGTAGTATCAACAAGAAAGGCTGAAGATGCCAGTATAGTCACAGCAGCCCAGCATGGGCGTATTGGAAAAGCTGGATCCAAAGATGATGCCACATTTATCGAGCTATAAAACAAGGAATCTCTGTCTGTCTGTACGTTATTCGCATATCTCAACAACCATTCATCCGATCTACTTCACACTCGGCAGGTTTGTTGCTGCGGACCCAAGGCAGCGCAGTGTTAAATTTGGAGCAATCTGGTTTGCAGCACGTTCAATATTAACAAAATTTGAATAAACAGCAGACACTGTTCTGTGCAATAGCGACGACATGGCTTCGGCTCTCAGCAAACTGAAGCTGTACTCACATGACCCCCCTCACGTGATCTCATGGGGAAGCAGACATAAACAAAAACTTGGAAAATAAAAGCAGATGGTTGACTTACTCTGGAGGAGTGAGGAGATTGGGTCACCACAGGTGATCTATTCTTCACCGAGAACTGGAGGTGAGATTTTAAGTGTCTGTCAACAGTAGTATGCTAGCTAATGTTAGCCTCATGGGCTAGAATGTTAACCGCTGCTTAGCAACACCGTCAGCTGCTCCGGGATGCCTCACTCATTGGTTGTTGTGGTCCGGCGCGGAAAGTACCCTTGTTAAATCATAAATATCAAACGTGTTTGACATTATCGCCGCGGCCCTGATGACTGGATCGGTAAACCCCTCACATTGCCAGATAATCTGTGCTGAACAGCATGTTTTGAACGGGCACTGCAATAGTTTCAGTCAAAGGTGATCACCCAGTGTTAACCACTGACGGACAGACAGAAAAGCTGCTTTTTGTGTGTGGTATGATCTCAGTGAAAACACACAGTACAAACACTCAGATAATGTCGAAGCCTATCAGGAAGAGAAAAACTAATTTAAGGTTTGTACTAGGTGAAAATATGACTTCCCTTTCGCTTCATATTTCCAGCTAAGCCTGGTTATTAGGAGCATGCACAGACAGTTCTGTGTTAAATCTGTACAAGACATACCCACTATTTATAACTTCCTAGACTGCGCTGTGTGACTTTATAGTCGAGGTGCATTTGGGTTCACTGTCAGCTATCAGAGGTATTGAAAAGGGAAACAGCAGAGAGGCGAGGAGGGTGAGGGAGGGAGGGACAGTGGGGAGAGAAAGAGGTAGTGGAGCAGAACCCGCCTTGATGCAGCCCAGCTGACTGACTCACCTACACTGAAAGGGCTGAGGGGGAGGGCAGAAGCAACGAGAGAGAAGAGTAGCCTGCGGGCTGAGGAAACAGTTGGAATGACTTTAAAAGTACAGGGAACAGAGCAAATATGGACACAATAAACCAGAGGGAAATAATGAGGGAACATGGAAGAGCTCTGAGTGCAAGAGAAAAAAACAAACTGGAGCTGATGTACAGGAGCTTAGCTGATGAATAGATTTATATTAGGAAGTACGAGCAGTTATGGAAATTAACAGACTATTATTTCAGTTCTGTTATGTCCCAACAAAGGTATTGACAAACATAGCTACTTAACTACTAACTACTGTTCTATTATTTCCTATAGAGGTATTCTTGTAATACCTATGCATTTATGTTGAAACTGTAGGCTATGACTGCAGAAATAGGTTTGTTTTAGCTGACGTACTCAAGCTGTGCTTAGCCAACTGACAAATTGACCACATAGCAAAGCATATACCCGGCTGTGGGCTATATATTGTTGATGAACTCTCACGAGGAGGCAGGCAGCCATGCTGAGGTTCAGCAGTCAGCCAGTAATGACTGAAAATAAGATAGAAAAACTGGCTGGTTATTTAGGCCCTCCAGAAAACGTTAACACATTTCCTGCATGGAAACTCAAGTGTAGAAAAACAGGTTGCAGTTTTGCTGGATATGTGATGGATCTTGAGAAGTCAGTACTAGACTGATAACTAAGATTCTTGTTCTCATTCATACTGGAGCCGCTAACTGCTGCTGCTGCATTCAGAGGCAGAGTAATTTAAAGCCAAGTCACAGCTGAATTCTCATAAAGATTGAAATGCAAATTGGTTGAAGAGAGAGCCTGAAAATAAGATATCAAAAGTGTAGAGCTCAGTATGAGCTTCTGATAGCACAGGGATATTTGTTTATCACAAACTCCAAAAAACATCTAATTTATTACAGATTTTCTAGTTGACATCCATTGTGGTAAAAACAAAAAGACAAAATAACAAAATGCTAATATCATAAAAACAGTACAGCTCACTCAAAACTAGAGATTGAAACAGAAGGTGTTTTTTGCTTCCTGATGTGCTGTATTTACTACTAACCATACTTGCTTTTTAAAGCAACTACATGTAGCTCTTTCACCTTGAAATAACAGCGTCCTAATCATTTTAATGTCACCACCCCCCATCACTTTTTTTCTGTGCTATGTAACTTCAAGGCAGAGACTCGAAACTACATCGCAAACAGACCCAACAACCTCAATTCTCTTTGATTTATGGAGTTTCCTGAAAGCAACCTGTAACTCCTACATGTACGTACTGTAGCGGCCATGACGGCCATTTCAGTGTTACACCATCTATTGAAAGGGTCCCCACCTGATGACCCTGTACTTACACTCTAAGTGCTCCTTACAGCATTTTTTTTTCCTTTGGTAAGACAGGCTTAAGGTGCAGAAGGCTATTCTGGAGAGAGAGATATTGTTGAGTCTTGATCCCTGGTCGTCAAATACCAATGCTTTGAGTTAACCAATCTGGATATGAGACAAACTGCACAGGGCTGGGTCAAGCTACCATTGTTCCAGTTGGTCATCTGTTAAATTGCAACAGGGTGAAACCGACACTATGGTGGGATTAGGAGAAAGGAGAATTAATCCAAGGAGGTCCAGTTAGAAACAATTCCCTCAAGCCAAGGTCCAAGGTAATTTCTAACGTGTGGTACAATTTAGTGCCGTATAAAACATTTTCTTTCCTGCGCCCTCAGTTCAAATTTGAGTGGGTGTGTTTGCAGTGGCAATTCACGTTCCACTTTTCATAATCTTCACTGTCTCAGCTATGAGTCACAGATTTTGAACTGCCCCTGGTAAAAACGAACAAGCAAGAGTCCATTTTTGATTAAAAGCTGCTTTCGCTGTCCATTTTCTGTGACTGTTGTCCTCCCATCTCTTTTCTTGCCTGTGTCTCGAATCACAATTCTTCACGCAACACACACACACATTTGATTGGCTAGGTAGTGTCACGTGATTGATTAACAACACATGCAATCGGTCTGTGAGTTTCCTGTTCCGCTAGTGCCAGAGACTCTGGGTGGCGGATGGCGTCCCCGCTCAAATCGCCTACTGCGTGTAGCTGCCTATGCTTGTTTAAGTGTTGGATTTGCAGCTGACAGTTGATTAATGTGGTAAAATAATTGTGTTGGCTGTCAGAGGTGTTGTACAGTAATCTAATGATAGGCAAAATCATGATTTTACAGGAATACTGTGTTTCCACAGGATGCTCACTTAACTTTTGACACATTTTGTTGTGTATAGACGTGGTAAATTAACATAAATTCTTAGACGGGCTTAGCTAAACTTGATTAGTTCATAAGAGAACATGGCCCACACACACCCTCCTCTTCTGATTAGCAACTTTGAGTATTCACCACCACCCAATGAGAATCAGTGTTCACCGAGGTATCACTGTATCTTGACATGATAATCTTCTTTTTAAATGCGTCACTGCACTCTTTTCCCCCACCATAGAGCACTACAGACAGCTCATACATTATCATTGAGTGCCTTTTCTCTTTCCTTCCCCTTCTCTGTGTCACACCCACTGACTCCCCCTCACAGCGTCCTCCCCCGCCACTCTCTCGAGCTGGAGTGTCTCAGTGTGAAAACCTCATTATGTTCTGCTACTGGACCTGCAAACTCAATTGGACAGAGAGCTACAGCCCAGGTCTGAACCAATGTGCCTGCATTGTGTTTGAGTGTGGATGCACGCACATACATGCCTGTTTGTGTGTGCACAGATACCTGTATGTGTGATCGGTGGTGAATAAATCAGGAAGGGCTCCATCAGTGTGACAGTGCCCAGGTGGTGAGATTTCCCCTCACCCGAGCATTAGGTAACTGTGGCAGCAGTGTGATTTGGCCGGGCTGATGATAAGAGCCTGCGGCCAGCTTCACATTTCGCAAAGCTTTAACTGGCATCTCATTCACTCTGCTTTGCTGCCGGCACTCAGCTATTACACTTAACAGACTCTCTTGGTCAATAAAAAACATTCTTCAGCACCAGTGTGTCTTTTATCATCCAGTATGTGGAAAGATATACGTTATTATTGCGACAAATGATTCAGTTTCAGTTTAAAGTATGTTAAAGTTTCAAAATCTGGATTTAATAGAGGAACCTTGGAGTCAAATCTTATTTCTGCTTTGTGCACAGTCCGGCAAAACAAAGAATCAGAATGTGTCTTTGTTGTTAGGACTTGGTTTTTGATCCTGGTGACTTGAATGTGAGACAACAGTGTCTCCTCCATCCAGTTTGATCTCAGTTTTGGATGGGGCCGTCTCTCCCTGGAGCATCTCTCGGATACAGAATAAACGCACCGACTGTACGCCGTATCCAAAATTGTGATGTATTGAACAAAGAAAGCGAGCAGCAGTGCAGGTTCCTCAGAGGAAAATCCAACTTCTATTGGCCAGTCACTGATGAACAATTAGGCGGAGGATTCAATTATGTTCAGAGATGGCGAGAGTGTAAAACTCAGCTAACTTTGCATTAGCGCCACTTTCCTTCCTAGTTTATTGAGACAGACGCGATGGAGGATGCGGTTGGACTGAGTAGCATTCTCAAACAGCCCCATTCATCATCCCCCACAGCCCTATCTTTCTGCGTCAGGGATAGCCTTGTTCACTCGGACTGCCGAGCTGTGACGGGGAAAAAAAAAACCCTCTTAACTAACCAGATGTTTCTGCGTCAGCCAGAGAGCCTGACAGAAATCAGAGCGCTGAAAAATAGACAAAAAACCCAGTCAAGAACAAAACACTACAGGCGAAACATGAAAATGAGTCAGATTAGAAACATTAGGAGGCATGATTGCAAGATATTTGCCCTCATGTATGTTAACGTTGCTGTCGTCACTGTCGTCTTTCCAGATGCTACAGAAATACATATCGTTGTGCAACAGAACAAATTTCTGCAGAACGTAGAGATGTAACTGACCTTTATTACATACTGCATACAGACACATCCACTCCAGAATCTAGATAGAGCTGACATACATATAATGTGCACATTATTTTGCAAAAGCACAATGAAAAAGTAAATTATTCTGGTGTTTACTGCATGGGGTATGACCTGAAAATATAATCTGCTCTGGACAATTCACCCAATTTTAGGTGAGAGCAATGACAGTTACTTAAACTGGCCATAGACAAGTTTTTGTAACTCATCATTATGAAGTTAATGTTGAATGCCCAATGTAATGACTATAAAATAATGACCATCTGCATTTAAATTGGATTCCTTTAAATCTAGCTTTCACTATTCTATTTTGCCACCAGGCACGGTTTGTTGATTTCCTGTTTTATTTTGTAACCTGTGTTCCTGGTCATCTGTTTCCTTCATGTGTCCCTCCTCAGCCTGATCCCTGAGACTTCACTCACAAAGACCACATAATTGTATAGCATAAAAGTAGATAGAATGAGGGTGGTGTTGGATGGATGATTGGGGTTGAGGGATGAACGAGGGTTGAGCAGAGTCTTTGAAATGCGGGAGCATCTAGGAAGCCAGGGATGGAGACTCAGGGTCAAGGCATGTGTCGGTGAGCATTTGAATTCAACAAGCCCCTGTGGTTCCTATAATAGAGAAGAAGAAAAATTACCGGATGGAAATATGAAGCCTGACGTCAAATGATGGGAAGAAACTGGGGCGCCAGGCAGAAGAATATATGAGCTCCATGCTGAAAGGACCTGGGACAGCCGGGATTCAATTCCTTGACCCCCTTGTTGTGTTATGGACGGTGCAGTGAGAGCACATACATTTGACCTTTGGCTTTATATGTACAGTAGGAGTTGGAATTAAACAACTTTTCTTGTCTCACTAGCTAAATGTTCCTCTTTGTTCATCAGCCACAGTAGATTATAACTGTGTCTGTCTGCTGTTGGATGCCGAGCAGGTAATTCAAGTGAGATTTTAGAGCTTTTATACTGAAAACAGCTGCCTGCTTCAGCTACAAAAAGCAGCTGAAGAGACTGTAATGTAGAAAATGGTGGTTATAGCTGCTCATACAAATACCAAGTCTGTAACCAACTATCTTCGCCAAACTTTGACTTTCATCCTTGAAGATACTCTGCAAAGCACAAACTGAAACTGATGTTAGCTGCAGGGCAGATTAGGCTCCACTCTACTTGTGCTGTAGAGAGAAGAATAAATAGATGATGGACTCGATGACTGTTGAGCATCGAGTTTCTGGTGATTTTCTCTGGCCTGCAACTGACACTTAACCAGATAATTACTGACTATTATAGTTATTTTGTCTCCGCTCTCTCTTGTTCTCTAAAGTTATCTGTGTGTCAGGGCAGATGAAGGTCAGTCCAACCTTGTTTTCTACTTATCTTATGTAGAAACATAATGCAAGCTAATGGTTTAACGACATGTTTCCTGCATTTGTTGTGAATGATCACCCATCAGGTTCAATTTCAGGCAAGAGGACAGTGTTTTGGCACCGTGTCAGGCTTTTCCCTGCTATATAGGCCCATTTTTGTTTGACAATGCTGCAGGCTGTGTGGATGTGTGTGTGGGCAGTGTATACGTGGTATTTTGGTCTTTGAGTGGGGTCAACATCATATGCATCAAATTCATGCAAGCAAGACATTCAGAGTAGTGTTGTACATAAAGGACTAAGTACAGACAAGCTGACCAGAGGGTATGTTAGAGCGGCTGGACTCTGATAGTTAGAGAAACAAGCTTGTGAGGTTAACACAGTACGAAATCTGGACGGGAAAATTTGTGCAGCAAGTGAAGGCCAGAGCCACCCCTCCCCTAACAGCCAGCACGGAGGGTAAACAAGGTTGTTGTCAGAGAGAGATGAGAACAGCTGCTGGCGTGGGAAGAAGTTTTTCCACTTAAACTTGTATGTGCAACAAAGCTTAATGATAACCTCAGTGTTATAATTGTTCAAGCCTGGATTATTCAACAAAATAACACAGTTTTAACCGTGTCCAGAAAAGGTTTTTTTGTGATTTTAGTGTTTTGAAATGCTCTAACAGCCATAAAATTGTGTATATCTGTATCCAGTTATGTTAAGAAACAATGAGATTATCCTCATTTTCCTCACTGAGATCAGATCTCTGTCCTCCGGAGCAAAACCTGCACATGAGGTAACTTGAGGTGGCTGCATCAGTACCAGACTCCCTTAAACAATCATGCAGTTTTCTGAGTTGTTGAGTTAGGGAAAACTTTACAAACTTTGTGAAACAGTCCACGAGAAATTCTCAGTCGATTAAACTATCTTGTAAATTAGGCAAAGGTAATACGTCCAGTTATTCCTTTCTTTCTATTCAAATATTGTGTCAGTTTGTCAGTAAATTGCTGAATTTGCAATAGTATTTACTGATTTAACATATTATTTGCAATTTCAATGCACATTTGTACAGAATAGATCCATATCAGCCAATGAGCTGCTAGAGTTGCTTAAATATTTCTGAGCACTGGGATAATCTATTTGTGGCGATCACTCCAAAAAAATGGTTTTACTAACAGTGCAGCAAAGGTTATGTCAGTCCAAGTGTTGGAAATGCTATTAAACAGCCAAACATATCACATTGGCAAAGTGAACAAGACTATTTACACAGCCCACCTCTCTCCTCTGTTGCTCCGGAGCTGCTCAGCATCAAGTACCAGACAAATGTGTTTGTAACTGAATGTACGTGAAGCAGAAAGGATCATAAAAAAGAGCAAACAAGTTCAGAAAAGCTTCCTCGGATGAATAAAGTTTTACAAACGAAGCAGAGTGAAACTTTTAGTGGCACTGATCTAAAATCGTACTTCTGTCGAGTTAATTTGTTTCTGAATATAAAGACGTATATGAAAATGCATTTTGCTTATTGTATTGTTTTCCTCTCTGTTGCTCTCTGATGGATTTTTACCGAGCAAAGTAAAAAATCAATAAGTTGCTTTTATATGTGATAAAGAGGTGGCTGTTCAAGGTATTAGGGCTGAGAAATCAAAGGGAATGAAACAGAGAGAGACACGGTGCATCTTTGTCTGATAACACGCCTTTTCACGACGATCGAAGTGTCTCAGACTGTGTGAGACAGACCAAGACTGATGTTACTGAGAAGAAACCAAAGCAATCACGATTCATACAAATGACTGGACGAAACTGCTTAGACACAAATTATTTTTCTGTGTGTGTGTGTGTGTGTGTGTCTGTGTGCATCAATATTATGGTGTTCCTTCCATATTCAGATTAATATTTTAAATAGGAAAATATAACATCCTGTATAAGCCTGACTGACATCAGTAATACTCTTTACATATTTTCCGCCCACAACTTTTCTGTATTGGTTCGTTCCCACTGCTCTCATTAGTGTAATTTCCATCAGCAGCGGGCAGCTGTTGCATATCCCTAAATGGCCCAAAGTTAGCAACTAGCTGGGGAACATAGTGGAGCATTTAGCCACTAAAGAGTCAGATTCATACTGTAGGTTGGTAAAGCTCATACTAATTCTGGACATATATCAGCAAATGAATGTTAAAGTTGCTGTGTATCCATACACCAGAGTCCCCCTCAACAGCCTATCATTATAAAAATATCATTTTAAATAATGCAATAACATGCAATACAAACACTTGTGCTAATTATAGATGGAAAACAATGTGTTTTTAGGTTTTAAAAGATTCGGTTCCCCCTTCATATGCCTCATCGGGTTTGGTCCACTATACCAACCTGCACCTCCACACACATTAAGGCCCTGACACACCAGGCTGACGGTCATCTGTCGGGGCTTTCAGTGAGTTTACAAGCCTTTAGTCACTGCGGTGTGTTCCACACTGGACGGCCCTTGTCTACAGCTTTTTGGCTGATTGAGCATGTAAAATCTGCCGTGGCTCGTCAGTGAGAGAAACCACTTCAGCTTCAGGTAAGCGGATCAGTGCAAGAAAAGAAAAACGGAAAAAAAGGGAAAGCCCCTTGAGCCTGTCGCTGTTGTATTCATGATTTCTTATTTCTCTCCTCCGCCTCTTCACCAGTGCCATTTACTGTTTTTTATCAGACATATTATTGATTATAAGCAGTGGTGTCAAAAAATGCTGCTTAATCATAACAATGGTTTGTATAGCCACAGAGAGGTTTTTCCTTTCATGCAGGCGCAGGATGTACAGTACATGCTTGTTGGCCACCGGCTGTGGTCTTTGTGGCATTCCTTCGCCGCAAGTAGTTATTTCATGTCAGTTTGGTGTGTCAGGGCCTTTACTGCTCGCTACAAGCATCTGTGGAGCAGTCTCTCTACATTAGTGGTGGTGGTGGCTGACCTCCAGTAAGTAGTAGTAAGTTTATTTCTACTACACAATAGAACAAAACAGATTTATACAAAGATTTTTTTTTTTTGTACATTATGTTACTGTGGCAGCCTATGTTGGTAGTTAGTAGCTGTGCCTTTTAACATGCTGGTACAACCCTGAGGTTTTCCCCACCAACAGTGAAATATGTGCCCTTGTGTTTATCTGATGGATGGGTAAGCCACTGTTTGCTAGCATGTTCCCCAAAGCCACTATAAAGTAAAATGTGATTAAACCTTGTTCAATCAGGAGATACTTAGTTTTGAATGAATAAATATTTTTTGCAATGTGCACACCGGATGAGAAAAATGAGTCCTTGGCGATTAGGCCCCATCGTGACGTCCTTTATAGTTCAAGATGGAGGGTGAAGCTTTGAGGTATAAAAACCCCACCCCCATTGGAGCCTAGACACTGGTGGTGGTGATGGGATATGGATATGATTGTTTGATTTAATCGTGGCAGAACCTGGGTGGTTTAACTAGAACAGAAGAGTAAACACATAATCAGCTGATTAAGAAGTGGGAAGAGAGCAAGAGCAAGAAAGAGAGACACACTGAGCTTCATTTGTGCTTCCGACAGATGACCAATTAAAACGGTTTAACCAATCAAAACTTATTTCATCCTCCTGGCTACCCACGAGTTAAACATAAAGCTAAATTTAAAATAAATAAATAAATAATTAGCCCTTTTTTGGGTCAAATCTGCTAAGAACTTCTTTCGTCATGTGTTGTGTGTGTTGTCTTGTAGCTTGTTTGACAATTCAGTCATCCTCACAGACAGTGAACAAATCCCCACCAGTTGGATTGGACCTGAGATGGCCTCCTCCTGATGACAGCATCAAATAAGTGACTCAGGTAATGAGCTACAGATCAGTGTGTGGGTCTCCTCAGCTTGTTAGGAGATTGAATCAGTGTTGGCTGTTAGTTCAGAGAAGCAGTGGTGACGAAGAGGCTGCGCTTTTTGAAAAAAATAATTGTCACTTACTGCTGTGAGCTCTCTCTGCTTTTTTTTTTGTCAGGCCTAACAACCTTCATGACAGTACTGAATAGTCACTTCTTCTCTTCTTCCTGGTTATTATCATTTAACCACTCGTCCACTGACCGAGGGTCTCTCTAACAGAGTGTCATTGTAGCCGATTATCCCCCACCCGCCACATCGGCCCTCTTCATCCCCTGCACCGCTTCTCGTCTGCTTGCTCCTCTCTCCATTCAGCGCATGACACACTTCCCCCACTCTGTCAGGCTGCATCACTCTTTGAAGTTAATGAGTCAAAACTATCAGTCGTTTCGCTTTTAATTAGAAAACGGACAGAATGATTACATTTTTAATTGAAGCTGTCATTTTCAATTAAGATATGACATCCTTGAGAAGCCCTCTCCCCTCTTAACTCTTTATTTATTCATTTATCAGCAGCCTCCTCAAGATGTTCCACTCTTGCCTCCTGATCTCTTCCTCTCCTCTCCTCTTGCTATTAGGGACCCTGCTCATCGGCGGAGGATGGCGGAGGCTCCACTATTGTCAAGTACTGCCACTGCTTTACATTATTTAGTCTTTAATATCTTATTTTCACCCACATCTTATAATCCCCTCTGGGCCTCCCAAATCAGATTTCATTTCATCCCTTATTATATTAATATTTTTCTCATGTTCCTTTTGTTGGTTCCTCTGCCTAATCCTTCTCCTAGCATCCCTTTTTGTCTTCTCTTCTATATATGGTCCATGAAGGGTATGAAGAGATGTTTATTTAACTGTCATTGCATGATACACTGAATCAATTTTGTTGGCAGTACAACAAAATATACAGGACACTATACAACACAACACAAAATGCTAAAATACATCACATCTCGTGAACGCTAAAGAAACTATCGAGGTGAATCTGTTAAAAAAAACACCACAAATAAAACACACATGTAAAATAGAAAATATATTAAGAAGAATTAAAGAATTAAAGTTGCAGATTGCGAGAAACAATACTGCTTGTCTCACCCTCACCTACGTCGGCCAATAAAAAGGCAAAAAATTGTAAAGGTGCTCCCCCTCTGTACAGATAGTGTTTGGTTTGTCCCCTATGGGCTACTGTAGAAACATGGCGGTGCAACATGGTGGAATCCATGGACCAGGACCTGCTCCCTCTGTTTGTATAAAGGGTTAACACTTTCCCGCTCTATATGCAAATAGGGGGACTTTCTCCATGGGCGTCGGAGCAGTTGCCTTATATTGGTTACTGGTTACTGAATTTGACAAATTTGACACGTTTATGGTCAATAAAATGTTGTCTTCCGTCATTAATTGTGTGTAGATGCTAAATGTTGGGAGGCAAGACACACATTAGACATAGAGCCAACACTTTCTACAAAGAAAGAAACATCCTAATGTTTTGCATTTAATGCTGACTTTACAAGAATTCAACAACAACTCTTAAAATCAACAGATTTATAAGGGAGTCTGGGAATATTGCGGTTACTAGTTGAATGCTTCGTTGAACCAGACACTGCTGCTAAGATTTGCAGGTTAAGAAAGTCAGTCTGGTCCAGGAATCTTGCGATCGAATCACTCAGTGCAGATGTGATGTTAACTTCAGGTGATTAAACTAATAAAAACATATTTATGAATATTATATTCCGTTTCTGTCTATACATCCTTCTACATTCCCCTAACCCCTACATACTGGATCATTAAGAAATTAAACCTTTTAAAGTGGCTACAGTTCAACGTTCAGAAAGTCAAGTAACTCTGAGGAGCAGACTTCTCTAAAATCGATACTTTTAGACTCAAAGTTATCTAGATCTTCTCCCAGAAGCTATTTCCTCAAACAGGGTGAGAATTTTCACTTCCAGCGTTGGAAGTCTTTGAGCAAAGGCGAGTTTCAAAGATTGAGGAGAGGGACGATTGGGAATTGTGATCTCAGATCCAGCCTTAATAATTTACTCTAACTGATCCTTTCTTTAGAGAACAGTCTACACTACCAAGCCAAACTTTAGTGGGAAAGTTTTCTAACACTGCAACAGCCAGTGTAAAATAAAATCACTCCCAAAATGTGTTTGAGATGCAACAAAAAACATAATCATCGGTTAGCTATCTTTGGGAACATTGCTTTCCTGTTTGTTTTCTGTTTTCAAGAGGCAGCAGTAGGTGGTCAAGGTCTTTTGTAACACATAAGCCAAAAAAAGATCCAGGATGGCCGGCTTCCAAGGCACACTGTCATTTTGTTTTATTAGGCTCAAAATGTGACATGTCTGTGAGGATTCTGAAAATAAGCTTCCTAGTCATTTCATTTCATTTTCTCATTTCCTTCTCAGAAAAATCCTTTATAGCATTTTAAGCATTGAACTGTGAAATGTGAATCTTTCACGCTGTTCGGCCAGCTATAAGACATGACCTTATAATAAAAGATTAGGAGCATTAAAACATAGGAAAACCCAAATGTACAAGACTGTGTACTTTACAGGAATATAAGCACACACCAAATTAAATTGTAATAATATATAAATAAATTGTGTGTGCTGTAGTCATTCAGGATGCACGGAGAAAGACCCTCTTCTTGGCAATTACAAGAAAACCTTTTTGAGCTCTAAAAACACATCATGTCCCAAAGGGGAACAATGGTGAGCAAATAAAAAACAGTTGTACCAACATAATTTGCGCTACTCCTGGTTATCAGTGGAAACAGCAACTTTACAGCTTCTAAAGGATCTTTTAATTTAAAATCTTTTGTTCACGTATATGTCGCACATTTCAATTCTCTATGGGTATTGTGCATACTATTTTTACTTCTTGAAGCCAGTGTGTTAATATCTTTACAATACAGAATTGTAACTTTTATTTATATATTAATTGTAAATAACTTTTATTTCACCGGGAAGTCACATTGAGATTATAATCTCTTTTACAAAAGAGACAAATTAAATTAAAGGTGCTGTATGTAAGAATCGGCCAACTGTTGAATTCATACTCACAAGGAAAATATATGTATATATACAGTATGTATACAAAAAATTCCCGGGTCTTCTGTTGACCCAACTTCCGGTTTAGCAGCAGCGAAATTGAATAGAGTTTACATGATTTAATCTTGCGGCTCTTCAAGACTATCCCAATTCTTTTTGGGACAAATTGTTAAAATTATAGTGAAACAAGTCATTTTGTGGGGGTTGTGACGCTCAAAAAATGTACCCACCGTTTCACAGCAGCTTCTTTCACAATGTAAGCTTATGAGAAAAAGTGTTTTTGGGCCCCAGCGCCTCACGTGACGTTGTAATTACACAGTTTGGCCACTACGACAGTTGTCTTCAAAGCCCGGCTCTCACCCTGGAGGCTTTTACTTTCTGTTAGCTACTGTATGTAGCTCGGTTAACCATGCAACCACTCAACATGTGCTCAGCCCAGATCATCGAACACTGACACTGCTTTCTCAAACCACTCAGTGTCTCATACAGATGCACAAGGCCCATCCTGGACTTTGTCGCACCCCCTTTGTCGCCCTGTATACTATGTTGGGTGGAACAGTTGACTTAACTCACGTTTGTAAGGCAGCAGGAGAAGTTACATTTTGAAGTCGAACATAACTTAAAATGATTTTACATTGCGGTGGCCAGCAATAACAACATTTGCAGCTGAACATTGTGGATTTTGGCTGGAAGAGTGAAAACACACTGAAATGGATATTGATATATAAAGAACAATTCAATGTTTGCTGTTGCTTGGTTTTGTTTGGAGTGTAATCTTACTCCAGTAAGACAAACAGTTGCTGAGCGCAATACAATGAAAGTTGAGTTATACCGAATATAATGCAGCAAAGTCATTATGTTCAGGGGAAGACTTGGGCTTTCTGTGGAGCATCAGTTTTATGAATTGTTTTATTATGTGACTCAGAAGTATAACTACAACACCTCTGTAATAAAAACACAAAGGGAACCATTAACTTTTAGCCATTTAGAGGAATATACATGTAAAAGCCAACAGAGTCTCTAACATGTAGGTCATTCAATATGGCACTTTATCTCATTTTCTCTCCAGGGCACTTTGGAGGATATGTTCTCATGTTTTCTTGCACATTAGGCTATTGTAGAGGGCATTTTATCATGTTTTACATATAGTGGCATCAAAGAGGACTCATTTGCTGTGTTTTTTTCACCAACAACACAAACCCTTTTGTTGATTTGATTATATTTGTACCATGGGCTCCTTATATGTGCCTATTTCCTTTTCTTCCATTCCTTCATGCCCTTCTTTTCCCTGGTCTATTCTATTGTCTTCCTCTGACTCTCCTCTCCTCTCGTCTTCTCCTCCTCCAAACCCGGAGGAGTGGGTGGCTGCGGTGCTTTACGGTCCATTTCCTGGTGAGGAGGCTCTTGAGTGTAGCCCCAGCCATTCTCTCCCCGTACAATGCTGCGTTCTCATTAACTCTTATCAAAGTTCATCTTGCATCCAAATGCTGTGGGCCGCTCAATACTGACTGCACTGAAAAGAGAAAATGAAAAAGACAAAGCAAGCGGTGGAGACAGAGAGAGAGAGAGACAGACAGAGGGAGAGAGAGAGAGGGCATCGTGTAGATAAAGGACGGAGAAATAATGGTTTAATGGTGATTGAGGACGGGCAGAATAATCACTGCAGTGCTCTGACTAGACTGAATATTGGTTTGATGTAAAATTGTATCTGAAACTCTGATAAGTGTGTTTTATGTGTCTTTCCCGAAAACCAACGCGTGTCTTTGTCCATCTGAGTTTTGGAGAAAGAAGTTAGAGAAACGTAATTGGCTCAGAGAAATAATTAAATGGAGTCCATAATCGTAATTCAATCTCACTCACGCAATAGATGCTCTTTGAATGCTTTCATGTTATTTGCTTTCAGTCGAGCATCAAAAGAGAAATGCCAATGCCAACACTCAGAAACCACTACAGGGAACAAACACTGTCCCAGCTCCAGTAAACAGAGGACACGAGCAGGTGGAGACAGAAAGCGAGTACTTAGTGCAATCCTTACTTGATTTGTTCAGATGATTAGAAATCACCCTGTAATTCTGTCTCTAAGTATCATCTACCTCTCCTCATAAACACTTTACTCCTCCTGCTGTATCATCGCGTCCTACAGTGCAGCTGGATTTCCTCATTGAGATGTAAAGAGTGATAATTGGAGACTGATTGCAGCCTTCAATGACTATCAAAGGATGCTTAAGCACATAAGAGCCCTATTTAGAATAATAAAAAAAAAATGCTGCTGTCTGATGAGAGCTTTCATCTAAATCCTCCTCTTGTAATATCATCTGATGGATGGATCTTTTAAGCCTGGTGTCTGTTGCTAGCCTCAAATGCATATTAGCCAACATATCACTAAAAGCCAACTGAACTTGTGCCCAATTGCTCTATTTTCGTGAAGTCCCTGTTAATGACTGACTTGTTTCAGCGTGGCTGTCATATTTCCCTCTGACATCATCAAACTGGAAATATCAGGAGGGAACACCTTTCTCCAGGTGATGACTAAGATCGGTTCTTTAAAGCAGCCTGGTTCGCCTCATTCACCTGCCACTAGGAAAGGACTCACGAGCAACTGTTGTTTGTGAATCAAGTTAACTTGATTAACTTCGTCGTTCACAAAGAACAATTTGTTCACAAATCTAACATCAACAAAAAAATGAACAATGCGTTTTTCTCTCAACACTATCTGTGGTCATATACTGAAGATGTTAATCTTTACCAATTGGTCACAAATACACAGCTTATTTTATTTAAAGAAACTAATGATTTCCTTAAACAGCTGGGCATTGTGGTTATTTGCGACCATTACTTAAACCGGCAATAGAGAACATATTTGATTTGACTTCTCATTCTAGAGTAAACACGGATTGCAGTGTAATAGCTGTAGAAAATAGATTGGTTGTGTATAGATTGGCCCCTTGTGAACCAACCACGACAAATTACAGCACGAAGGAAGTGGGTCATTGCCATTGTGCAACCAAAACAGGAAGAGGCATTGTTTTCCCTGGTTGCTATCCCCAGGTAACGGTGGAGCAACTGGAATAACTAAGGAAACGCTGCAAAAAGAAGAATAACCTGCTGATGGAGGAGGCAAAGAAAGGGGAAGAGGGAGACTGATAGAAACCAAAGTAAAGCTAGACCAAAGAGACGGGCATTAACTCGGTGGAGAGCGCTGGTGTTGGGTCTAAGTCTGTTCCCCTCGGGATGTTCAAAACATGAGCAATTGGTGCAATTGTTTGGTGTTATTTTGGAATAAATTCAGCCCTGGTTTTGGTCTTTGCAGGGGACTGATGATTAGAAAACTAACATTCTCCATGCTGTCAGTGGAAAAACAGAGTAACTATTCAAGTTGATGAAGGTTCTGAGTCATCCAGGTCATGGTAATTCTAAGTGCTGTATCGTAGGCAACTGGGCCCGTTTCAGTTCAGACAGTTCAGAAACAAGTCCAGTTGCCTACGATACAGCGCTTAGATTTACTATTCAAGGACTGGCAAACAGAAGTAGACAGAATACATGAGAAAAATGAGTATGGCAAAGGTTTTACACTTTGGCATTTCACACACAAGACAGCATGCAAAAAAAACACAAAGAGGTGCCAGTGTACTCCAGTAGAAGTCCATCAGCTGGCCAACTTCTCCCTTTAGTTTTTTCTTTTATTCTTGACGTAACTGTTTCTGTTCCACAAACTATTTCTTTTCTAAGTTCTCCTGGCTTTTAGGCTCCTCGGGTGATGTTATAGTATATGTTGATGATGAATAAATAAAACTGAGCCAACTTGACTTGTATGTGTTTGCATTTCCCCCAAAACAGCTAATATTGGTGAAATGAAATGACTCAATTTTTCAGCATGCAGTGTTTTTCATCATAAAGTTGAAGTCAGAATGCTTAACGAAGGAGATATTCAATTCCCAACCCAGACATTTGCTCACTGAGCATTGTGCATTGTCTCGTAAGGCTGGTAATCCTACAACTGTTGAAAACATTCATTTAAATGTGTTTACATATTTCAAATAAATGTAACAGAATGTTTTCACATTGTAAAAAAAACCTGTCTAAAGAGGACGCAGAAAGGGTCTGAATTAGCTGTGGAAATAAAGAAAGACGATGTTTTGGAGGGAAGGTGGCTGCAGAATAAACGAGGCGTTCAAGAGGAGTCTGAGGAGAATCTCTGAGTGATCGTCAGTGCGCTGAGTGATTATTAGCCGTGTTGCTTAAAACAAACGTATCTGACTCAATGGGCTTCTTCTCAGCTCGAGGCTCTCGGCGCCCCACAGCATACATCAACTTTACTCACAGCTCAGTAGCGAGAACACTTTGGAAACTCTTTATCCCCCATCGTGACTCGTGCCTCAGCGGCCAGATAAACACCCAGAGGAGACTGTCTGATACCATAAACACCAGCAAAGAGTTTAAACATGATGGATGGTGGTGGAGAGTTTCTCCACTTTGTGCAGGAACTCTGTCCCCCACCTCAAATATTTAGGCATTTTCAAATCAATAACTCATGTTTCTGAGTCTGTGTACATATTGTTGTGAAAAAACCTCTTGAGTTGTTTAATACAAACTGCCTCTACCCTCCGAAAGAATCAGGTCTGAAAGGCAAAAGATAGTTTAGGAGGATTAAATGTTCTTTGTAAAAGCAAAATACAGTGACTAATGGGAGTGTCTGTGTATGTATGTGTGCCTCGGTATTGCTTAATGTGTGTGTTTAGAGACAGCCTTGGGTCTTTAAGATGGCGCTGTTCTGCTGCTCCCACTTTAATTGGCTGCTGGCCCCTCAGCCTCGCCTGAATGGAGAGTCATTTAGGGACCTTTCACTCTCACAGAGGATTGTCGGTTGCCGCTGCAGGAGAAATTGCATTCCTGTTTCCATACAATGGCTGGTCTGAGTCGGGGATGGGGCAAGAGTATCACTGTCATTATCATGACAATGGAAGCTAATTCCACTGCCACTAGCGCCATTCTGAAACCCTCTGCAGCACCAGCTTATCAGGGGGCACCATGAGACCAGCAGGAAGCTGCGCGAGCACCGCGTCTGAGAGGCGAAGATTCACACACAGCCAGTACACACTCACAGACAGACACACACACAAACACATTCAGGACACACTTTGTTTAGAGAGGCTGCCATGAACCAACACATCAGCAGAAAAGTTTAGAATACAGCACATCTCACTTAGTGACACACTGCGTGGCCAAATAATAATGGTTGTTCCACATCGAAACGAAATAAATGTAAAAAAAAATATCTACAATCCCAAACAAATGCATGTAGTGCAGCGACAAATGGTTCAAACCAACAGAAATGTGTTTCATAATCTAGAAGAGGCCCAGAACTTTCCAAAGGATACCAAATATATCAGGCAGAGTTTGTACACAGTGATGAGTCTTGGGTTTGAATTTTTTACTCAATGTAAACATCAGTCATTCGAGTGACACAGAGAAGCAGGAAATGCATTTGACAACTATTAAAGAATCCTTCGAATCCACGTTTGCTTTCATGGTGAGAGTCAGACGAGAAGACTGACCTGTCTGTGGATAAAGCTGGAGCCTGGAGGCAGTTAGCTTAGCTTAGCATAAATACCAGAAACAGGGGGAAACGCTTTGCTATTACCTGGTAGAAATAGTCTGGTACATAATCCCTATAAGACCACAACTTGTAGTATTTATACTGAAGCTCTACACCAAAATGAATGTGTACGGGTCAAGTGGATGAATGATAAACTTTTCCAATCGATGTAATACAAAATGAAAAGCCACTTGTGCAAGACCCTGACAAGTTGATGAGACACAATACTGAACAAAACATGCCTATAACAATCAGATCTACAAATGCAGGCTAGGTCGAGGTTAGCTTAACATTATACACACATAAAAGGAAATCTAATTATTTCCGTTAATTCACCAGTTTGTATCAGCGTGCGCTCTGACACTGAGGGATACTATTTACAAACGCACCCTTATTTTTTGTGCTCTGTTGCTCTGACCTTATTCTTTATGTGCATATTTTGCCAGATGTATTTAGACGATCCTTGCTGTAAGTGAATGCTACGATCAAATAAAATGTTATACAGTTTACAATTACATTTCTATTGAGCTTTTTACTGGATGTTAAGGTAAACAGCTGTGTGAGGTTAACAAGAAAAATTTAACCAATTTATACTTCAAGTATACTTGAAGACCTCCAGTCTTGTTTAACTTCTACTTTCATGCTCGTTATTGTTCTGTTGTTACATGTTGTCTCCTCTGGAGTCAGTTACTTGTGACCTCTGCATGCAGACAGATGCGGTTTCCTCGCTGGCTGCTGAGTCACTGTGTTAGTGAGCGCTGTGGGCGATTCAGAAACACCTTGAGGAATCTGTTTGCTGAACTGACGTGTGTTATTCTGACAGATGTCAGGTGAATCTACCGCCTCCCTTCAGGTTTCGATTTTGCCACAGACCGAAGGCATCCTCAACATACCTGATGCAGAACCCTGTGATCTAATTAGTATGCGTGTGTTCTGATATACATTTTGCATTTCCATTGCAGTTCGTCCACAAGAAAGTAAACATTTTGATAGAGGCATTACTGTGACAGAAACATTCGCTGTCCAAGGTGCTGAATCAATCTGTCAACATATGGAAATTTCCTTCCACAGTTTTTCATGATTATTTGGACCAGGATTTAGTATCACTAATGTTATTTGGGAAAAAAGGGGGAATTTTATCCTTTTTTTTGTAAAATCACTCACAGTGTCTTTTTCATGTCCAAATCATTGTACAAGTGAATACAAGAGCCCCAGTGTCACGGTTCAGCCGTCTGTCTTCCCCCCTCCTGTCTCCCTCACCTGCTCCTCCCTAGTATGTGTCTGTGTCCATGGGCGTGACTGCTGCAGCGGAGAGACGCACCTGCATGTCATCATCTCACCTACTCCTGCTATACCAACCCGGTCTCCTCACTACTCCTGTGCCAGATTGTTCCATGGTCCTTTGGTGACTGTACCCGTTCTCTTCTCTTGAGTTTTTTGCTATCTGTGTATTTCTAGTGTCCCTGTTGGATTTTTGTCTCATGCTCGTGTTTTCTCCTAGCTCACGTGCAGTACCCTCAGCGTCTCTCTGCTCAGCCTGCAGCTCCACCTGCTCACCTGTGTGTTTCACTTCCCAGCTTTCGTTGTAAATAATTACCTTAAAACTGTTCTACTGCCTCCGGCCCCAACAAAAACCCCATACACAGCTGCATATGTAAAAATGTATCACAGTGGCAGTCAGAAAATTATTTGAGGTACCTTTTGTGCCATTTCTTTGAATCAAACTTCCCACTTTGCTGCTCTCAACGTCTAATTATTAAGTTGTAGGTGATCAGAGCGAGAAATCGGGTCACGTTATGAAACACAGCACTCTCTACTGTATTGCTCACTGAATGGCTATTTTTCTTCTCTCTGGTGCCCATCTGGTACATGTGACAAAACAGTTATCTCTTGAAGAATAATTCACCTGCTCTTCAAACTAAATTCCATATCCTGTTGTAACTACTCCTATCCATTCTCTATCTTTAAAAATACATACCCTCTTTTTCTCTTTTGCACAATTATCTAAGGGTCAAGGGAATATTTTCTGGGGGTCAGACCATTATGAGAGGTGCTGAGGGTCTTTCTGCCTTTGAAGTATTTGAAAGTTTCTCAGGTTAAAAGTGTCAAATAATTAGATTAAGAGTCGGCAGCCCTGCTACCAGCTCTGTTAGTCTACTGTGTACTATATTCGGCAGTGCTTTGAGCTAAATGCTAACATCAGCATGCTCACAATGACAATGCTAACATGTTGATTTGAAAAAGGTTGAGGTAACCAAAGTACTAAAAGTACAGCTGAGGTTGACGGGAACTTTATAAAGTGTGTTATTTTTGTCATTTCCTGTTTTACGTTCAAAACCTCTCCATGGGTGACACTTCCTGTCTTTGTCTCTTTCCTGCCCTTTTTCTCTCCGCACCTGTGTTTAATTTGTTGATTAGCCCCTGTGTGTTTAAGTCTGCTATGCTGCTTTTACGTACCAAGAACATACAGGTTCTTTGCTTTAGTGTTGTTTATGTTTCTTTCTGTTTTTTGTCCTGTGACCACCGTTATTGGACAAATGATGCGGTTTGGAGGCAGCCCGCAGTCATCACCTCAAGAGTACTTCTCTTTTCTTTCTCCTCACTCCTTCAAGCAGCATCAGGAGAACTCAGACGTCCTTTAATGACGGCTGACTAAATCGATTTGGAGGTCACACGAGGCCGGAGGATGGAGAGATACAAGAGAAACGAGCAGAGATGTGTGACAGTGAATGGCAGCCCTTTCGTTCGAACTGAAGCTGATCTCTCACAAGATATTTGCAGAGAATGAAACAGTTTGATTTAATGATAAAACACATAAAACATTTAACATTACAACATGTACAGTATATACAGTACATCTAAACTACATTGGTCCATTGGTGCAATGAATGACAAAACATTGAACAACCGCGGCCGCTGGCACAACGAACATGCGATGCGAACTTCATGAACAGTTTCACCTGCCGTCCTCCCACCGGGCAATGTGCTCTGCAGCTGTGAAGTACACGTGAACACACACATGACATAAACAATGCAAACATGTATGGATGCACATGCACATGCATAGATAATGGGGAAATTATGTTATGGGTTGATAATACGAGTCGATGACACAAAGCCAAATTGCTTTCATTGACTGAAAAAGCGCAGCATCTACACACTCAGATACAGTAGGTAGCGGTATGCAGCTTTAAAACCAGAATTGTTGAAGAAGTGTAGAATTTTGTGGTATCTAGCTGTGAGGTTGCAGATCACAACCAGCTAAATACCCCTCGTCTCAAGAAAAACACAAAAAACAAGAACACTAAAATTAGTCTTGTGAGTCAGTATTTGGTTCATCCATTTTGGGCTACTGTAGAAATATGGCGGTGCAACATAGCAGATCCACTACCTCTGCAGATATAAGGGGTTCACTCTAAGGTAACAAAAAAGTATTCTTAGTTTCAAGGCGATTATACACTAATGAAAACATAATAATAAATATTCCATTTCTGCCAATAGATCCTCCTAAATCTGCCCAAATCCTACATACTGCACCTTTAACTACAAAAATGAAAAAAATCCATATTGTGCATACTTCTGCATATATACAGAGACGTGTGTAGAAAATGTGTTTGGTGTCGTAAAATCTGCAGTAATTCTTGAATTCTACCCAAACCAGACTGTGAATAAACTGTTAATAATGTTCAACACGACATGCGAGACAAACAACTGAAGACTCCTTTTTATGCAGATGGCAACACATAACGCACAGACAGTACTCTGGAGAAACATAGCTTAGTGTCTGCCTCAGGCTGTGTGATATCCACTTATCATTTTATTACCAATTAACACAAAAGCAGCAATGAAGGCTGGAAATTACTCTGACGGGAGGGAGGGATCTGCACGCTTTTAATCAGCTGAATTTATGCATTTCACTCTGTTGCTTCAGTAAAAATGTGCTTTTATTTCAAAAGGAAGGGTGAGAAAATGACTGAAGAATATTCACATTTAGCTTTGGTAATGAGCTCTATATTACTGTGGCTTAACTACAGCTGATATAATCCCACCCTCCAGCCCTGTCTTGATCATGATCTATTGGTCCTGTTTAACACTAACATAAACTACAAAGAGACATTAAAAAGGATTTCAGAAAGCAGGTTGTTAAAAACGTTGTCCGAGCAACTCTGACCACATTCAGAGCCGATCGCTCTGCGTGATCAATACCAGATTATGCACCGACCACTTGCAAAGACACAATCAAGTGGGAAAAACTAAACATCTGCCGCCACCTCGTTCCTTACGATCAATCTAAGTGGTATGTGTGTGTCTAAACACCGCCGGTCTTTGTGTAGCTGAGGTATATTGATCGTTCAAGGGCTCTTGATGGCGGGCACTCTGAGTGCCATTGATTTAAACTGAGTGCCATGTTTACATGTGTAGGCAGGATCACACACACACAGAGGCTTCAGTGTTGTGTTCGCTTCATTCATGGGCACACTGGATTAACATTTTACACTCCACCCTGCTGTGATTATCAGCGACAGAGGCTGTGAAATGGGTAATGCTAATTATCTGGACACAGTAGAGCACAGCAGGTACTGAGAGTGACGGTAATAACTCTAAAGTGCAGCCATTTTTAAATCTGAACCTTTCAAACACCCAAACAAAACAAAATGTGTAAAGCTCCATGATATTTTTTATATTAAAGGCTCAAACATATCACTCTGTGTAATGTTAAAGGCTCTGTTGTAGAGCAGAACTAACCACCTGTTAGCTTGCGGATTTTAGCCATTTTCAGACACTGCTTTAGTTTTCTAGCCCTTACATTTACTCGATGAGTCTGACTCTTATTGCTCTCATAAAAAAATAAAAACTTGAACAACCATATCCAGTAAACAAACATCCACATAGTTATTGGACCGGGGAGCCCACTTGGCTCATGAGCTACACTGTGCCCAGTATTCTCTAAACTGTCATCTCTAATACAGACATAACAGTGCTCTAAAGTATAATTTAGAGATATATTATGTAACAGTGCTGCATTCAAATTGTCCTGGTTTTGGTTTTCAGTTTAGATGTTTCCTGTTTTATTTTGTAGAATTCATCCTCATGTGTCATGTTGTGACTTTCCACTTCCTGTCTTTGTTTCTTTCCCGCACTTTTTCTGTGAACACCTGTGTTTCGTTTGTTAATTAGTCCCTGTGTATTTAATCCTGTGTTCTTTCCTTAGTCTTTGTCCGTTCGTCTATTTCCCCACGTCAGTCCTGCATCTCCTGCGGTCTCTGTTTCTCCTGTCTTGTTTTATTCTCGGTGTCCACTGTGTGTGTGCTGTGTTTGTTCCCCACTTTTAACTTGGTTTGCACTTGGTTTGGTTTATGTTTTGTATTCTTTGATTCTTGTTTTTTATATCCTTCTGCCTGTTTCCCTAGTTTTCACCTCCACTGCTCGCTGCTGGAGTCAGATTGATAAAAAGGAGTGAAGATAAATCTACTTTCAATGCCAAAAGTTAAAAGTAATCTCTTGTTGTTGTTTTTTCAGTGGAGATTTAAGAGGACCAGCCAGCCTCCCTTGCAAGTCATCTGTGGACATGTTGCTGGATTAGAAGAAATGCAGTCACCATGCCTTAAAATGTGTGTAGTTTTCAAAGGCAAGAGAAAAACCTATTTGTTTTTATGCCCAAAGTATGTCAGCATTTCCTATAATTGACTATATTCCTCACACCACATTTGTAGGGTGACACAGTGGCCCAGTGGTTAGCACTGCCGCCTCCCAGCAGGAAGATCGCACTGGAACATTGGATGGTCATTTGTGCAAAACATCCGCCCCCTCAACACTTTCATCCACCCTCTCACAGAGGGAGACTTACCATGCTGGCAAATGTATCGGTTGTGCGTTTTACAGCGCTGGTCGTTCCAGTTAAAGGCACTCGATGCCTGCAGCTCCACACAGTTTCCAAAGCTGGACAGAGAGAAAGAAGGAGGAAGTAAGAAAACTTTTTCAGAGAAGAAGTTTTTTGTAATTTTGTATACATCGGTGTGAAATTGAATTCATTTATACTTGTATAAATATGTAACTGCTCAGATAGATAGATAGATAGATAGATAGATAGATAGATAGATGACCTTAGTGAGGGAGACACAGAAAGACAGAGACATCTAGTGGTCAGGGTGAAGGTTGCACTGTCTTTGTTAGTTCACACATAAAAATGTATGTTTAATAATGACGTTAGCTATTTCTATTGTGTTTTTTCTGATACAAATTGCTATTTAAAATCCTGTTTGAGGTGAAATCTGAGATGAAAACAAATTAAAGACCAAACTATAATACTCTCTTGAAATGATCTTAGCCTGCAGCTGCCATCAAATAAGTAATTTTCTACCTTTCAGATGATCTCCTTTTAGTTTTTCTGTGTTTTTGTTTAGCTCCATTGCAGCAGCCAATGTCTGTTAGTGAATGTGTCTCTCACCCTTGGTTGTCAGGTTGCCCAAAGGCAAAGCTGCTGAATAGAGGGATCTCTCCTGTGTCCCAGCGAAATGAGTCTTTCAGAGGCTTATATGTCAAACCTGTGGAGCAAAAACATTGCTGTTTTATCCGTGCAGCATCACAACAGCCTCCACCTGGCAGTACATCTGGACAAAGCAACAGCAGAGTCTGCCGCTGTTAGGAAGCATTATAATATTTCAACATTTATTAGGATGACCAAGATGAAAAACCACCTATCCAGAAGTTTCGAGTCTCAAAGTCAGTGTTGGTGACCTCGTTGTTTGTCTCCAGCTGGCTGAGATAAAAGGCCAGGATGTCCTGAACCTTCTGATTGTGGATGTGCGCTAGAATACCCCCTCGTTCCTGGTGGTTGAAACAAAAGAAAAAGGCAGAATTGAAGTCTTTGTATGTAGATTTATATGCCGTACTGTGGCTGCGGAGCTTGTTTCACTCTCTCAGTGGGCAACACACACCTGGCTCTCACCTGACAGCGACTCTTGGCTCCGTAGTAGGTGTCAGCTTCTGAAGACACCATGAAGCAGTCACCGTCTACCATCACATCACAGCTGTGGAAGGGAAACTGCACTTTTTCTGTCGGGACACAAGACACAAATGAACAGTGATGTCGCTGACCATGCATCATAGCTCAGCTTTAGTGAACAGATGAACTCTAATCTTTTAAGCCAGTGCAATTGGAAATGTGGATGAAATCTGCAGAATAACTATGTTTGGGGAGATTAGTAAAGAAACCAAAATCAACTTGCAGAAAACAATTTTTGCTTCTTATTTAACCAGAAGATATGAATCAACAGAGATACTTTGAGACAATTAGGTTCAGACCTGCGCCACTTCATCTTGATATACACTGTAAATCTCATAACCACGATTTCACCACATTTTTATCATGTCACCACACTCCCTTATGACAAATACAGAATTTAGCAGCAACCAGATGGATTTCCGCAGTATGTGTTCATGATTAATATATTGAATATTAATCTAATCTGTCTCTCAGAGTACAAATTGCTGAGGTGTATGAAAACACAAAGAAGCATAAAACGCACTGCACTTGCCTGCACACTCAGCACCACCATAGCCAACATCACACACGCAAGAGCATTCTTCTTCTTTGAAACGACCGTGTACACACTGCACGCTGCACCGAACTGAAAAACAGACGCATGGTGACACTCTGTCTCTCTACTTTGAACATTAAGGTATTCAAATATGAGGCTTGATACTAAAATGTGCTGTAGGTGTGTGTGGTGACGAGTGGTACCCTGGCAGAGGCGTCCGGTGAAGCCAGGGTCACACTTGCACTTGCAGGACGAGATGTTAAGATGGCCGTGCTGACCGCAGCTCATACGACACGGATTTCTTGGGATCTCTGATAACAAATGTGCATGCACACCAACAAGCACACACATTAACACACAAAAAACACAAACATTGCCAAATGAACACCTGGAAATTGTACATCTGATCGTTTTGCTCAGTAAGCTGTCAACACTGCGGCAGAACTATTCTAGGTGGAGGATATACACAGGATATTATTGTGGAACACTCCAGATACTTCATGAATCATTATTATTACCTCCGCCAAGCAGGTTGTGTTTTTGGTTTTTCAGCAGGATTACACAAAAACTGCTGAATGAATTTACATGAAATTTGGAAGGAGGGCAAAGGGTTGAGTGAGTTTTTTCTCCCATTCTTTATCATTTCCTTAATTTCTCGTGAATTTAAAAGATGGATCTTGGTGAAAAAAAATCAGGCGTGTTAAGGTGGTTGTTATCTATGAGTGGGCACAATTTGATGCAGGTCCAAATAAAAAATCTGGATCTTGCAGATTCAAATGTGTTTTACTGGATATTGGATTAGGTCTGATTAAATTAAAGGGGACTGTTGGGCCTTGGCAGAGGTATGCGCTCTACTGGTAGCCACTCATAGTGGCTAGTAACTAGTTATTATTATTATTAGTTTCTTGGTATAGCACTTATCAAAACCAGTGCTTTACAACAAGCACAGAAATACACCAATAAAATACACAGTAAGATATGGATATACAGGCTGGGACGAGGGATAGAAGAGGAAGAACACCTATAACAATGGATTCATAAAACTATATAAACACCAAGGATAAATGTGAAAACAATGTGTCAATTAAAATATAGCAGTGCAGTACGCTGTAACTCAAACAAGAAATAATAACCTAAACATTTAACACTGATTTTATATATAAAAAAAAAAATAATAAGTCTTCAAAAGTGATTTAAAAGTATGGCAAACATGCAAAAAAAAAAAAAAGTCTGGGGGAAAGTGAAAAGATTTCATAAGCAGAACGCAGTAGTAGTGGATCTATTACAAATACAATGACTTGTATGTCTGTTTCAGTGTTTTATGTGGAACGCTCTAATGACACATATTCATTTTATAGACTAAGTGCTCCCTCAGAAAGATGTGAATGTCCAATTACTGCAAAAGTTGTTTCCGTTCTGTAGCAATTTACATACAATATATGCATATATTAGTCTTACCACATAATCCACCCACATGGTCCCACAGTCTAAAGCAGCCCGACATGGAAGAGGTGCAGAGAGAGCAGTACAGCCCCGTCTTATAGGGCATCACCAGCCGACCGTTCACCTCCCAGTTACCCCTGCAGCAACACAAATATATATTGCAGAACATAATACAAACAATCGAACAAGATCTGGAGTAGTGGCAGGGGGGCTAAAACCATATTAATCTCCACATAGAACTTGACTTTACAAAGTAAATAGTATTAGTAAAAAATAAAATTACTCTTTCTCTCTAGATGCAGGGACTTGCAACCTTGCATACAGTATACAGCAAGTGTTGCTGTTTTCAGCAACATAATGATTTGTGAGCTGGACTGAAGATTAAACTGTCGTATTTGGTTCAGAACTAAGTATTTTGTTCTCAGATAAGGAGGGCGACATAAAAAAAATGTTGTGTCTGACAGGGTTTTACAGAAAAGGAGGGACTGACTGTCAAACTCACACACACATCACTCTACACAGTGAAGATCAACATTCAAACATAGAAACAAGAAGAAAAATACATTTTTGACCAGAGGGGGACTTAAACATTTTCATTTTGGATTAAAAAAGTTTGTAATTGTTACCCAGGGAAATATGCACAGACAAACATTTCCAAGAGGTCTCCTCCTTTCAGACACAGCTGGCTGGCACAGCCTACGTGACTCGAAGTGGCCCACACCAACTACACAACAACAAATTCAGACACACACATCAGCACACACAAATAAAAACATCTCAGGTGTCTGTAAAAGTACGCCTCCACATAAACACAGGTACAGTTTGTATCTGCTCGTTGATACCTGTGTATAGTGCTGACAGGAGGTGTTCTCTCTACATTCCCCAGTCGAGTAGAGAAAATCTTCCCCCTCCTCAAACCAAGAGTCGATGGCGTCAGAAAATGAGGCGTCACCGTAAGCAGACAGATGTGCGTTCCAGCCAATGTGACTGAAGGATGAGGAGTGCTGAGGGGCGACGTCTGTGTGACACGAGGCTGCCCGCTCCTTTGCAACTAAGGCCAACTTCTCATTCCACTCCTATAGAGAGGATTATAATATTATAAGTTATTTCGCAGCTTTAATATTTAACAATTTACAATAAAACTTGTTAAAGGAAAATTGAATTTTTTTCCACATATTAAGGTCTTCTCTGGCAGTTTCTTATGCTTAATAGCACAATAGCTGTAGTAAATTATTATTCAGGATTGGGATCTATTAAACCCCAATTAATTTTCTCCTTGTCAGTTTATCTCAGATTATGTTTTATTGTGTACAGTTCTGTCAGATTTGACCAGTAATGTTTAAAGTTGGCAGACGACCTTGTCACTAGTCCAACAACGGCCCACAAAACTTTTCCTGCACGTCCAACATTTTGTTCATACTGACGCAAACTAAGCAGTTTAATTCTGCATGAATAATGAAAAATTAATTAGCAAATACATCAATAATTACCAACGGAAAACTTTCATCCCCGCCTCATTTAATGATCACAATATTGGGATCCGTTGTACTTGAAGTTCAAAGCACCTTAAACTTGAAACAGAGGTCATCTTGTACCTTACCGTCTGATTAAAAGTGGATGAAAGAAAAACTATTTGGCATGAAGGTCAATGCTAATAGTGCATACGTGATTTGCTTTACCCTCTTAGTCCTTTTCAGGGAGCAGGCAGAGAGACACTGCAGGCAAGCTGCCAGTCCATGTCAGGGCCAACAAACACAGACTGACACTCATTGTGTGCTGCACTTGTATAAACACTTCACTTGGTGGCACATTTTCCAAGATTTGCAGTGGCTTATTCAAATAAACAACACAAACTTTCCACAATCACTCTGCCATGTTTGCTGTAGTACAAACATCGCTTCAGGTTCTCTTGCTGTATAAAGAGGCAACAACATGAGGAAAGTTACAGGTTACAGAATAAATAATGGATCCACGTCGTGTACGCATATCTATCCAATATTTATTCTTTATTCGTTTGCACTATTTCTATTGCTTCTTTGCACTGCTGATACAACACACAGAACAACTGACTTGAAAACAGACTCTTTGGTGTATACTTATTATGATGTTGGCCATTGGTGTTTTCAATATACTGTATATACACCTACTTTCTCTGCACACGCTGTACAGTACTGTGCTGCACCGTTTGCCATTCCTGATTCTTTACCTTTAACTTATTTGTTCAGGTCTCGCTGCCTTTGTTTCTAGCTGTATGTCTATTTCGGTGTAGTTCACTGAGAGTTATGTAAACTGGAGTCAAATTCTTTGTATGTGTACACTTACCAATTCTGATTCAGATTCAAGTTCTGTAATAAAAAATATCATAAGTCAATTAAATGAAACAAATGATTGAAGGTGAGTGGTCAGTTTCAACAGCCTACAGTATATTAAAGGTTCATAAGTTATTAATGACTTTATCAGAGGTCATTATTAGTTAGTTAATTTTATTATTATGCTTTACTTAGTAACCCATTACAGTTAAGTAAGGGGTTATATTTGGAAAATATTATATTTGGAAAATATGGGTTATATCTTGGTTAAATATGAAATAAAAATAAAAGAACAGCAAAGTACAAGCACAAAGGTTGAGATGTGAAACTGCTAAAATAAACTTAAAGCAACATTATGTAGAAATTGGTATTTTATGCAATATGGATTTATCATAAGAAAGGTGCATGTACTGCTTATAAACCCTTTATAAATGAATTCATATTCCTAAATCATATTCCAGTGTGTGCTTACATTGATGTGCATTAAAGATGCAACATCCACAGAGTCTAGTCAAATGTCTTTTCACCTTTCAACTTTTTCTGTGTGGTTAGACAGAGTTTGGGAGATTTGACACTGAAGTGTTGTGCAGAAAGGCGGAGAGTTCATTGTTCACTCTGCTCTCTGATGTCACACTTTGATGCCACCAGAGGAGTTTCAGGTCACCGGGCGATATTTCATCCAAGACGTTTCATTTTAAAGCATGTCATGTTGCATCAGCTGTGGGATTTGAATGTCTCACGGAGACAGATGTGTGTTTAAACTGCTTTGTCTTCTTTGTGCCACGATCAACAACTGCTATATTGTCACATACTGAATTAGATAAATTATTAAGCCCCATATTTGGCTTTGTGCTATTTTATTCACGCTGTGTGGAAATAAAGTGTGAAGTTGTGAGAGAGATTAATAAAATACAAGATATATGATTTACATATCAAAAGTCAATATGTGAACTCTGAAAGCGATGGCATGACCTCAGCTTCTTAGCCCTCAAAGAAAACCCACAGACAGGGCATTGGGTAAGAAAGAGAGGCGCATCATTCATTCCTAAAATATGATTATTTTATCTCAGCCTGAAAGCAAAGCCTAAAGGACTATATTGTAATCACTTCAACACAATCTCACCACAATGCTCACTGGTTGGTTTCTTGGTTAAAAAAAAAAGCCCTTATTCAGATATTCACAAACAGAGCCGAAGCCTTGAGCCTTTTAACGTTTATCAGTAAAGCTCTTTAATATGCCTCTTCAGCTCGGCAAAGCTTCCTCTGAGGGTTTTCACAGGGAAATTACCTGTAATACCAGAGTTGTGAATGCAGAATGATTATCCACATCCTCCTTTTCTCATTACCGCCTTATCAGTTGAGAACAGTTCGGCGAGGCTGAAGAGCAGTCGAAGAAAGAGGCTCAGTCTGTACGGGTGGCTTTGAGGATGTAATCTATGACAAAGTGACAGTTTGCCCTGGCACAAATCTCATATTAGGCCCAGAGGATATCTGGAGCATTGTGAATTTCATAATCCGTCGTTACCTCGCGGTCATAATCACATGCAGGCGAGACAGTTGTGCAGATAAGAACTGTACGGCAGGGCGATAGATGGAAGAAGATAGGGAGGGGATTTAGCTGGAGTGTTTTGAAGAAAGTGGGATTAGAAAAACCTGAGTGAAAAATTATTAGTAAGAATTGCTGCACATTCAGCAACACCTCACCACAACCTTTTTACTGGTTTTATCACCCTGTCTCCGCCCCTTAAAGAGCCCCAGCAACTTTTTTGTCTGGACAATCTTAACACCTCTGCAATGTAAAGATGTAAAGCTTGATTTTTGGGTCCGCTGCAAATTTCTATGACTCACCATGTAACAGGAAGTTGCCGTCGCTCGACTACACATGGTTGAATCTGCTCTAAACTTCAAACATTTCCTAGGAGTCCCGGCCTGAGGACATCTACATGCCTATCGGGGGTCATACAGGTTGTGCCACCAACTAGCAACAGAAACTAAACCTTTTTCTGACAATCATCATTTCATTTATATTTTATGGGTGTGGTCTCCCCTCGATACACTTGACTAATTCGTCCTTCTCTAGCTCCACATAACGGGGCGCAGGAAGTCACATTAAACTCTTTCGCACAGTGACCAACACACATGATAATTCAGAAGCGTGTTGAGCGGTTGATGTTCGGCAACGAGGCCGCAGCTGCAGCAAGCCCTCGCGCGCAGGGGTGCAAGAGCCCTTTCAACGCTGCTTGCAGCCTTAATTGATTTTGGCCTTGTTCTATCACTCAGTCTGCAGAAGAGCAGAACAAATGGTGCACTTACACTAGTATTTCACACTGTTCAGACTCTTGGCACTACAAAGGAAGACAGCTTAACTAAAACCCTTTTTTCATCCAGCCTTTGTTTGGTGATTTTGCTTTTTAAAAAGGAATATCTTTGGGTGAAATAACTAGCGGTTATTGTAGGAATGCCGTGCTTTGCCTGTGACCATGCTGCTAAGGTACCGGCAATAGTTAGAGAGAACAACGTGAGAAAAAGAAACTGAAACAACTTTCTGGACTGTTGTTCTCACTGTTGGCCTCTCAGAGCTGCTGGCTCGCATCCAGATCTACACGTCTGATCATTACTGGCACCATCACCATCATCATTACTGTTTTTTTTCCAGGGTAGCTGAGAGCTTGTTTGAATTCAGAAGCATAAGTTTGTAACACGCGGCCAATATCTTTCACTTGTGGAGAAGGAGAGAGTCTACAGTACACAACACTTGAGCTTAACTGGACTGTAGACTTTCAATATGTGGATAAAATGCCTTAAACTCACACTGACGCCACAGCGCTCCTACCATTCAAACACACAGTAGAGACAGACAATAGATGCCACAAACCATTTTTTGCATGTTCGCTGCCGTGGGCTGGACTCGGCTGCGCAGCCTATTGTGCTGGGCAACAATCTGTGAGTGCTCCTTCACCCCGAGCCCTGGAAGAAAAAAAAAAAAACAGTAACGCTCATTTAGTATACCTCTTACTGCTGTCTCTATGGCAACCAAATTCAAATATGTTGGCGGGATGTTTGAGTGCGTGTGTGTGTTACAGTTTCACTCACAACTCTAACCTTAAGAGTCAGTTGGGTTAAACACACAAAACTCAACAATGGTTTTACAGTTTTTGTCCTGAACTGAGACCTAAAATCAAAAGCCTTAATCAGCTGTTAATGTACAAACACACATCAACAAGCATGGGATGTTTTAAACCTATATCATTAAATTCTCTGTTGATAATTCTCCATTAAATAAAAAGTCACTGGGAAATGATTAACGACCTTTTTTAAACATGCCAGTATAAATACATAAAGAAAAACAATACAACACAGTTGTAATTATATAAAACTTGCTTTTGCAGGAGATACTATAAATAATTATCAATTCAAATGTCCCTTTATCTGTTTATATACACATATAGGTTTATATAGTGCTTATACATAAAGAGGTTAAAGCCACCGTCCTTTGCAGTCTTGGAAGTCATGCGGAATAAATCCTAAAAAGCCCTAAATTATAATCATAAAGGCATATTTTGGATTAACAACATTTTTAGATTAGACTTTGATCTGTTTGCCAACAAATTCACTCTCCACCTTAAAGTTACTTATTACATCTGAGCACATTTCAAGAGTAGCATGTCAGCTCCAGAGATGGGTTAATAATTTTGGCAAAGGAGCACTGCAGACAGTGACAGAAAAGTTTGTCTGTTGATGCCCTGCCAGATGGATGTGGACAGCTAAGAAAAAGTCCACTTGAGTCCACAGCCTACAGGACAGCTACATGATCTAACACAGGTTAAACAATAGAATTTAGGTTTTCTCATCACATGCTATCTTGAAAAACACATTTTGTTTTGTGTGCAAGTTAATGGAGTTAATGTCTGGACAACTGACACCTGACTTGTAGTGTGTTTTTTACCGGCGGTGCTGGAGGACTTGTGCAGGTCCGGTGATGAGCTGATAATCCGGTTCGCACAGATAAACAGAGGCAGCAGAGACAAAACGAGCAGCAGATCCACACACCGTGAAGCAGTGACAGACTCCATTGTGAACTCCTGAAGAGTCTCTAACAACAGTGGCCGCGCGCTCTCCTCTGCACTGCCTCCCTCATCTTCTCCTCCCTCTTTCCACTTCAGCGCAGCGCACATGTCTCTATTCACAGAGGGCTCCCTCTCCCTGCAAGGACTGTAGACTCACTGCAGTACTCAGGTACTTTACTCAAGTAAAAGAAGCAATACTGCACTGTGAAACCACTACAAGTAAAACGCCAACAGTCAGAACTGAAGTGTATTATCAGAAAAAACGTACTTAAAAGTAAAATCTGCAGAAAAATGGCCCCAATCAGTGTTTTATTATTAAATGTTTTGCTGTTGGGTAGTTTAACCTACAGCAACACATCATAGATATATCACATATATAGATAGTAGCCTGCTTGAGTAAGAGTCTTAAAGTATCTGATATTAAATGCACTTAAGTATTAAAAGTGCATTATACATATTTACATGTATGTTGTATATACTGTATACTCTGGGTCGACTGATTATTGGATCCAATATACAGCATTTTTTTGATTATCAGAATCCAATGTCGATAAATAAATTAATTTAAAAATGCTCTGTATTGGCCCTGAACAAAGGTAACTTGTAACTAAAGTTATCAAATAAATGTATTGGAGTGGAAGTATGAAGGGGCAGAAAATGGAAAATGAATGTACCTGGTTACGTTCCATCACTGTTAACATCTAATCCAAGCTTTGTAATATATTATTTTTATCTTTTCTTTTGTAGGAGAATTTTCTCAGCTAATAAACAAACACTTAAATTAAAAAAAGAAATTAAACCTTAATTGAAATTGAACAAATTTTGAGATGAGAGGCCGACCTGGTTTTCACTGGGTTGTAATCTGAAAAGTAACTAGAAATTAAAGCTGAAGAACAAATGTAGTGGAGTACAATGTACAATATTTGTATAGTATAAAATATAAAGTATAAAGTAGCAGAAAATGGAAACACTCAAGTAAAGAACAAGAACCTTGAATTTCTAAAGGTATCCAAATACAGTAGTACTTAGTTAATTTCCATCACTTCATGGAGGAAATTATAGAAAGTTCAGATTGACCTAAAATAAAGTTTTCATCAATATTTAGGGCAAAGTATTTTTGATCCTGGACAATGTCTGTTTTGGAACAAAAACAGCTTTAAATAAATTACACGACTGAACCACAGAAACTTCCTCTCTGCGCTATATTATGCTTTTACTTTTGAAATAGATTTAAGTGTGAAGTGTTTGCTCTAAAATGTCACCAATCCATGTAACAAAGTAATAACAAAAAGCAGGAAATGCTCAAGTTAAGTACAAATATCTCACAGCTGTGCTTACTTGAGTACAAATATAAATTACATACTAAGCCTACTTTCCAACACAGACAGTCCAGTTTTATTTTGTATCATTTCATACACTGGTAAACTCAATGTGCTTAATAAGACAGAAGATACAGATAAATACTCCACAAAAATAAAAATAAATTTTCAGCCACCCGTACAACACACATTCATTAAACACAGTTTTTTTAATAACCTTGTCCGTTTTTCTATTTCACCATTCACACACACACACACACACACACACACACACACACACACACACACACACACACACAGACACACACACCCGTACGCAAGTGTGTTATTAGTGCCAGCCAGCCATTGTGGTCAAAGACATATAGTTGAATCATCTCTATCATCATTCCCTGATGACTAACAGAGAGCTTTTTCTCTTTGTGAAGCATGAGTGTTCATCACTGTTAAATGAGGAGAAGTTTGTTTTGAGAGACTGGTGTCTGTCATTCAGATGAGTCACTGGATGAAGCTTTAGGGGCAGACTGAGGTGCAAGAGTTAAGTTTTTTATATTATTTTTCAGCGTGATATTTTTCAGATATTCAAGTGCAGCAGAATGTGAGGCGGCAGAACTTGAAGTTGTACAAAATGACCAGACAGGTGTGAGTGTGGAGAGGCACAGGATGAAGCTGTCTGGTTTTAAACGGGGTGACAATATCTTTTTTTTTTTTTTCCGGACCCAGAGTGGGAAGCATGAATCATGATTCGCACATTGTTGGGATGACTCAGAGTCTGGAGATGGCTGCAGCACAACACAATAGACTCCCACTTGTTTGTCTCCCCTGTGGGCCGAGTGTATTCTGTACTGAGGATTCTGTCCGCAGGCTGCCCAGTTATTTCTTATCTCTCTGATTTTGCTGCATCAGCAGGGGACTGTCTGACCCTTGCTGAGCCAAACACAGTCTGAACTGGGTTCAGTCAGACACAGCCACCCACCAAGATGATTTCAGGTGAATCCAACAACCAAAGGAACGCTGTAAGCTCCTTTCAGACTGAGCTCAAAGCAGCACTCAAGAGCCTGAGCCTCCTCATTACTCTTTGAACTGCAGCGCTGTCGGCTGCACACACACGCAGGACATCCACACAGTAAATGTTTGTTCTTCCGCAGCACGGTTTAGCTGCAAACTCACAATCATGTCCTTACAGTTTCATTTAAATGATCTGATTCTCCACAATGACAGATTTGTCTGTAGAATCAATGCAGTTTCACTTCCTCCATTGGCAACAGTAGTAAATTAATATAAACAAAACATTAAACTGAAAACTAAAACTAGGTCTATTTTTTTCTTTTTAGTTAACCGAAATAAACATCCCTTAATTATCAACAGGATGTGATAACAATAAGTCAAAGACAGAAACCGATTGTGTTGCAGTGGCATCTTCTGCAGTTAGCATGCTAACCAGCTAACCCCAGCCCATCCCATCTTTTAATACCACTCCAACCTCCCAGTCTGGACTGCTAGCTTTCTGGACCACTACTAACTAAGATAGCTAGCTAACAGCAGCTACAGTTAGCAGCAGTTAGCGGTTACACTGGTCATATGCTGCCCCCTATCTATTTGGAGTGACCTTGTTCAGACAATCCTGACATATTGCACATTTAAACAATATTGTAAAACTACAAAACCACCAAAAATAAAATAAATAAAGATACAGGAATGTCTTTGGTTTCAGTCTTTCTCAATTTCTCAATTTCTCAAACAAAGTGTTGTTGTTGTTTCTGAGCTTCTTAAATCTTGCCCCTGACAAATACCCCCATATCATAATAATAAAGACATACTTTGTTTAAAATAAATTACGGAAATCTAGTAAAAATTTGCCTCAACCTGAACATTTTAACCAATTAAAACTGAACTGAAGTGAGCAAACACACGCCTGAAATAAACTGGAACAAAACTTTTACTAAACTTTTATATTTACTGTTCTGGCTTTCTTTTCTTTTTTTCATGTTTTATAATGTTGTCTTTTTGTACCGACTGCTGTTTCATCACAACAGTATATACACTCTTACATTGTACTGCTACTGCTGCACAGAAATTTCCCCCCTAGCACAAATAAAGTTCTGTCCAACTGTGAAGGGCGCTGAGTTTCAAAACAGAAAGAGGGAGCTGGGTGGGACTCTTCTGATGAAGTGGTGGTATATGGTTTGAAAAAGGGGTAAGGGAAGAAGAAGAAGAAGAAGAAGATTACCTTTCATCTTTATCGTATCTCCTGACCCCTACTGTCTATTGTCATGATGCAACCTGAGAAAAATGTGTGTGGTTTAGTTCAGTGCAACTAATATAAAGCACAGGAATGCATGTGTGAATGCATTCCTGTAGAGGGCACAGCCTCTCTGCAGCTTCTCTCCATCACTGACAATGATCATGATGTCTATCACTGCCGACAAATGCAGCAATCTGATAGCAAGTTCAGCTGACAGATTTCAGCTGAGTGAATGTTTAGTAGTATTATTTTTTAATCTAAATATAATGAACAACATTTACAAATATCCTTCCTGTAAACAGGCCTTTAATAACATCAGAAAACATCAGGCTCTAAATCTGAGTTGTGAAGATTTGTGTTAGTACCTTTTTCAAACTGGTCAAAGTGCCATACACATATTTCTGGATGGATCGTGCATGCTGCAGTTCAGTTTTCTTCCACTTCTCCACAAACAAGATACAGAGAGGAAGTGCAACCAAGTTAAGTAAAGGGATCATAATGTGGCCACATTTCTCCTGAAGTCTCTTTCCCTGATTGGCTGCTGAAGAGTAAACCCAACATTCCTCAGCGGTTTGCTGCAGCAGCTTTTCCACTGCCGACCGTGGTCACTCTCTCACCTGGAGTCCCTGCGCACGCACAAAGTTCACACCGCCTGCACCTTTCCACACATTTGAGGACCGATCGTCGACTGCATGGGGATCAGTGGAAACATGCTTGCGCCAACTGTGATTGTCACCACCTTGCTGTGTTTCTGCTCGCTCCATCCTACTTTTGGGCAGGTGAGTGAGTGCAATGTCTCAAGCTGAAAGCCTTGAAACATGCTTACAAAGACAGAGCCTTTTATACCCAGTGAGCTGATTCATTAACTACCATTCATGGCTTGGAAAACTGCACAAATCTGGCTCCTCTCTCCTCTTACTGTAAGTACATAACAGGTCCTGCTGTGAATGTCCTTGCTTTGCATCACATCGAATGTTTTTGACAGAGCAAACCTTGACGCACCTTCACTTTGCATGCAAGCTACAGGAACAAGAGGATTCAGTGAATGAATGCACTCAATATCTCTAAGTGGTGCTTTGCTGCAATCCTGCCAGATGTTTGATTCAGAGACTTTGTGATACAGAACACTGCATCTGCCTTTGCATGCATGTCCTTTTGTGTTTCTGAGAGATGTCCAGAATGTTTATGTGTTTATAAACACATGGTTTAGGTCTGTTTTAAGTTGCATTTTAGTATTTCAAAGTTGTTGCACATTTAGAAGAATTCAATTTCGTCGTACTGTACTGTAATCTTGAGCTCCAGTGTTGCATGCCTCCTACACCCTGTCACCCAGTTAACATGGAGCCATGTGAAATGTTGCTCAGTGCGGGCAGAAAGAGGCCTTTGACAACTACACTATAAACACCAGCCAACCCACCCCGACCGACTGAAGTCCCTCCAAACCCTGTCCAAATCAGAAAGGTGTTTTCAACAAATATTGACTCTTCTTACATAACCCCGGCTGGACGAAAACACTAATTGGTTGTCTGAAAACATGCATGAGAGGACAGGGTGATGCTGTTGAATGAAGGCGAGGACGAGGATAGAAAACAGTGCCACTCCCTCGCCCCTCCAGCCAATAGAAAGGGAGGTTGTGACACAGGTGATGTTTATGCTGTGGGTGTATATACCTGACTGACTGACCCCGAGCTCCAAATCCACCACATCATAAAGAGCAAGTGATTCCACGTAATGCAAGCCAAATAGCTTCTGCTGATTTCAGTTACATAACTCCGACTCCAGACAGTGTCACCGCCACATCACAAGAATAGTAACTGATTACCTTCAGAGTGTTATGACTGAGTTACAGTATCTAGCTTTGAGAGGAGGAGGTTCCTGCTTGCACAGGAAAACATACTCTGATCCTGCTGCATTTACTCACTCACATAACAGCCCGGCCTCTGTGCTGCTGCACAGGGCCTCAAGTGCACTCCTTCAGCGGACCTTTATTTGTTTACATACAGAGGAGCGGACGTCTGTTTTGCCTTTAATTAAACCATCTACTTGAACAATTGAGTAATGAAGCGATAGATTTAGTTTTGTAGTTTAACCTCAGATATCAGTAGGTGTTTGAGGCGATCAGAATGTTTCTGTCCTTTCAGCAACAGTCAAGAGTATGCACGCGGAAAAACAAACAGGTGTAATTTATGAAAGGGAATGTGGTGGCTGGAAACTGATGAGGATGACTGAGCGATTTAGTGTGTTGAAAAGGTGAATGTGTGGTTAGTTGCCAAAAATAAAGCTCAAAAATCTTCAGCATCGTTTTAAATCTTGTAAATGAATGGAAATGTTGGAGCGAACGGAAAGTTGGCTCTCCAGCTAATACATCAATGACATCACTGGCCTGTGGTCCTTGTGGCTGCGGTCTCTTTTTCATGTTGACAAATATTTATTTTTAACCTGCTTGAGCCAGAGGAATAGCTTTTCTGTCTTCATAAATTCAGCTAAACAGCGCTGCTTTGTAAGAAAATTCATAAATAGTTTCACCACAACATCTGTAGCTTTCAACATCCAAACAGTAGCACTACATATAGAGCAATATCAAATCATATCATATCATGTCATATCGTAAAGATGATTAATACACTCTAATATAGATTTTTTCTTTTTGTCAGTGAATTACAGCTTTGAGCAAGTTGTTTTGAAACGTGAATCCACACCTAATGACATTAATCGTCCTTTGTTTTGTTCCAGGACTGTCCTAGTAGACAGGAAATTCAAGGCTCTCTGAAGCAGGTCCAGAAGCTCCTCTCAGCCCATGAAGCCTCGTACTTGCAGAGTCTTCGCAACCTGAAGAAGAAAATAAACCTGCTGCAGAGCAACGCAGCAAAACAGACTACAAGAGCCACCAACAGTAAGCAAAACCATCAGAACGATGGTTGAATATCTGCCATTTTGCTTCGTTTTTTTTTTGTTTTTTTTTATCAGCCTCTACTTTTCCAACAGGTACCTGCCCGAAACTGGATGCACCCACCAATGGGAGAAAACTTGGCAAGTCACACAGCGTGGGCCATGAGGTTCACTTTCTGTGTGACCCCGGTTATGATCTTGTAGGATCAGAGAGCAGGTTTTGTCAGGAAAGCCTGAGCTGGAGTGGCCAGCAGACTACCTGCAGAGGTAAGAGACAAGCACTGATCCACCTGTCCTCACTGTGGTGGTCACTCTCTCCACTGCCTCCTCCTCATCTTCTTTCCACCAGTGTCTCTCCTCTTCTTCAATCTGACGCTGTTATCTAACCCACTGATCACTTTTTACAACCCTGTCATCGTCCTCTTTGTAACCTCTCCTGCTCGCTCCTCTTTTTGTGCTTTATGCATGTCACCAACGTTTTTCCATGTAGAGATACATTTCATATGTGACCCATGATCATATTTCCTCTTTATGTACTTTGGTCGTCGTTCAGAGAGCTTATTGAATGCTGTGACATGCGATATTCCAACCTCGTCCCCAGCCATCGTCTGACAGCTCGCTGACTTTAAGATAACAGCTCAAAGGCTGTTTGATCAAGACAGGACGTCCGCTACTCTTCGCCTGCCCCTCATATCAACTCATCTGCTCCCATTTTATCCTTATTCCCTCTCTAACATACATATACCATGATGTCACGTTCTTTTATCTTTCAGCATCAGAGATATTTGGTTGCATATGTCCTCTCTTAAAGGTTCAGATGCCGCAGCGGAGTTTCCTCGTATAACCCCTCGTTTTGCCTTTTCCCTCAGACATCAATGAGTGTGTGTCCTCTCCTTGCTCGAACGGTGGGACATGTGTGGATGAAGTGAACCAGTTCTCTTGTGTCTGTGCCAAAGGCTGGTCTGGAGCCACCTGTCAGAGCCCTGTGCCAACATGTAGGTGTTATGCACTACGTACTCAGACCACACACACATAGTTTCGCCTCACAGCCGTATAGCTGTTCACATCTAGGTAACATGTAGCACTGTTTTCATACCAAATGTTCAATATTAAGACCTACTGAACATTTGACAAGTACTTCACTGGAGAGCACATTATTTACAGGCTAGTATCCAAATCCTCCCAGTCTGCTAAAGGAGATTACATCGGCCAGTGCCAATACACGTCGGTGCTACCACAAAGTAGGTTTTATTGAATTCCAGCCTTAAGTCCAAGACGATGATGGTTGATAGGCAGCTGGTGCCTGAGTTTGTTTTGTATTTCTCTTGTTTTAAAATAGTTTCACACTAACATACAGTTTGTTACTGTGGATCACCTCAAATGCGTAATAATAATAATGTATTGATAATGTATTGATAATAAAGCAGCAAAAAGATGATGGTGATAATATGGTCTGGATCTTCACATTAAAAGTTTGACATCAGGGTATTGCTGTCTGTACTGCCTTTGAGCAACGAGCATCAATGACGTAAACACATAGTCATCTTCTCCACAACCTGCCAGAGTCCTACACTCGACCATGGAGTGCAACAGCTTAATATGCAGTGTTTTGTTATGGTCTCTGTATAGATGTGGGCACAACAGTCTCTGATTTCCTGTTGTTTGGTTCAGTTTTGTTCATGTCATTTCCCTGTGACCGGACCGTAGTCAGGAGCAGACTTATGTCAAAGCTCAATTAGCATGTCTCTTATTCCATCTCTCTTCCTCTCCTCCCTGGGGCGGTAAAACATCAACTAAAAGTCCTTTTTAGACTTAAACACATTATGAATCCAAACCGTATTGATAAGATTCCTTAAATTGGTTTAAAACTTTGATAATGATATGTACTGAGTGGAAAGTGTCTCATTCCCATCTTATCAAATACTGATGCTTTAGGATGGCAGGTCAGGTCAGCCGCCAAAGAGTCAGTATTTGACAAAATGGGAATTCTTACAAGTTGGTAGTATAAAACCTCCAACTGTAATACATGAATCATAAGCATATAGTTGTTGTTGTCTTTTTCATGACATGGCCACTGTTGAATTTACACAAGTAGAGGAGCTGCACATCAGATTAAAGCTCACAATACTCTGATGGACTGAAAAATGGCGACTTTTCTTGCTCAAAGCAATATACGAGAGCTTTATGCTGATAAAACTCAGTCACTTTCCTCTTTAATTCCATTTGATACTGGCAGTTGTGACTGACTCTGTCTCACTCCACAATGTCACATCAACAATGCCTGTCACACATTTTCTATTAATGACTCACTGATTGAACTGAGCCTATACACAGCTGCTGCACTGAAAGTATTACAGCAGGGAATGAAAACACTCTACAGCAGCTTACTTCTTCTCCTTCCTGTCCTCCTCATTCAGTCTTTGTCACCATCACAAACACCTCTGCCGCCACCTCCCCAGCCACCGCTGCTGCTTCCACCTTGCCTGCTGCCACCACCGGGCCCTTTGTTCGTCCATCACGTTGCACTATAACGCAGGGGACCACCCACTGCACCTGTGAGCCGGGATACACCATCTCTGGCAGGGACAGCAACACTTGCACTGGTACGAACAATATGTGTCCTGTAACTACATCAGATATACACATTTACATGCAGGATGTTAACTGTGTGTGTGTTGATCACTTTAGATATAGATGAATGTGAGCTGTTTCATAATGGCCAGGCTGGGAGACTGTGTTTACATACTTGTGTTAACACCGCTGGTGGCTACCGTTGTTCCTGTCCCGTCGGATACAATGTGACCCGCGATGGACGCAGCTGTAAAGGTGTTTTTCTTCTTCTGAGCTTTGTTTTACTTTTCATTTCAATGTTCAAAATCTGTCCTCAATATAACTTATAGATATAATACATAGGAATTCTGCATTTAAACGACCAGAGCTTTGCATATTATTATATTATTATATTATATATTTTGTTGGCACACACAAATTCAGCACTCACCAGAGACTCTAGTTCTCTCTCTCTCCTTTTACCCCCTCCTCTCTGTAATGTCGTTCATGAAGTAAAGTATATTTCCCCTCCAGCTCCAGTCATCAGTCAACATTAAACACCCGTCAGTGGAGATCAGGTTGATACACAGGAGTGGAGATAAATCCACTTTTTAATCCCGAAAGTTAAAAAGTAATCCCTGAGTTCTCCTCCCATCGGTCCCATGGTGGCTCACCAGCCCATAGAATCAGTTATTTACAAACAGTGACTGTCAAATCCTCTATAGTGGATTTAAGGAGCAAAAACAACAAACTTTTCAGTAAATTTAACTGCAAATTTCATCAAAAATGTAAAAATCTCCAGAAGTTAGATTTACTTTGCGTACAGTATGAATGATATCACAACTAACTAACTTTCTGTTTTAAAAAGTGTCTGTTGTTGTTTTTTCCACAGACATCGATGAGTGTGCCAGCAGACAAAACAACTGCACAAAGGACCAGATGTGCATTAACACATACGGTGGTTTCCAGTGTGTCCGTGTGGACTGCCCTAAAATCCCTAATGCTACATATGTCAAGACGTCGCCTATGTGAGCATCATCCTTAATCATTTTTTAATATCCAACTTAACTCCCCATTATCCAAATAAGGGTGATTTTCAGTTTTTCACTTCTCTTTCCAGGCGTTGTGAACGTAACCCCTGTCCCTTGGACAACAAGGCATGTTCTCAGACCCCAAACTCCTTCTCCTACCATTACCTGGCTGTTGTCTCCAACCTGTCGGCTCCTCGCGTCATGTTCAGGGTCTCAGCATTGCGCCCAATAGGAGACACACTTCGCTTCTCTCTGCTGGGTGGAAAACAAGCTCGACGCCACTTCACAGTCCAGCGTTCAGACCGCGTGACAGGGCAGCTGATGCTGGTGAGCCCCGTGCAGGGCCCTGCAACGCTGGAGGCAGAGGTGGAGATGAGCGAGCTAGAGAGACGAGTCCAGCTGGGGAGGTACATCACCAAAGTGACCATGTTTGTTTCCCAGTATGAGTTCTAGAAAGAGCGGGGTGAAAGTGGAAACACACTTAGAGCACAAAGGCCAAACAAAAGTCTGGTCTGGATTTAGCTAAAGACTCTATATTTGGTCATGGATGTGTGATAATCGGATGTATTGTGGTGGCCATCTTTAAATCTGGTTGTACTGTTGCTCAAGAAGGTGTTTCAGCCAGGTTGCTAAAGTGTACCCTCAGTAAGGCTTTGTATTTAGGTTCTTGTAATAAGCACTAGTTAATAGGTCATAAGGCTCTTATAAGTCATTAAAAGATGCTTATTAACATTACTATGTGTTCATGAAACATATATGGTGTTAATAACAATGTAAAGAGGACTTATAAGGGCCTTATTACTTATTAACAAATGCTTACTTCAAGGTCCTTGATATAAATTTGTGAGCCGGATGCATTTCGTTCTGCTGTGTACCTGTCTGGTGTATAGTCTCAACAACTATAAAGATGATCCTTGATCCTAAAGCATCACCTGACTCAAGTGATGGATTGATTAACATCTGTCTTGCAACGTGCAATAAATGCTTTTGAATATGGGTTCTTTCGGGCCACTGATATTAAGCTACAGAAGTAAAAACTGAGTGACGTATAGTTTGTCGACTTCACCATAAGAGCAAGTGTTCCGTACAGATTACCTAAAACATATTTATTGCACGAAGTGTAGGAGAGGTGAACGACACAGCAAACAGTAAAACAGCATTCAACATCCCAAGTCCAACCTGAAAGAAAATGCTATTTTTGTAAATGAGAGTCCAGCTATGTCGAAATGTATGTTATGTATGCGGGACATGTAATCATGACGTGTGAAGATTTTGTAATTCTCTTTTTGTTTAATTTATAGTAAGGTGTCACTACAACTATATCTTCCTCCAATACAGTCATTAAAACACAATGTAAACCCTTAGAAGTGTGGTGTTTTATTTTCAAATGCTTAAAATGTTGTTTAAATTCACTGAACTCTATGCTTTGTGAATTATGCAATAAGAGCAGTCTGATATATATATATATATATATATATATATATATATATATATACATATATATATATATATATATATATATATAGAAGCGGTGATATATGTGAGCAGGGGTTGTTTGGGAAACACTTTAGTTCTCGCAGTACAGAGCAGTGCTGTTCAGCAGACAGAAAGCCAAAGACAGGCTGCTCAAAGGGCCACTGTGTTCTTACAGTGCATGCATAACTTTCGCTTTTAAATTTGCAGAACAAGCACGTGTCACATGTACCCTGCAAGTAATGTGTGTGATTTTCCCTTCATGAAATGGTAGCATTTTAAATGCGTGTGATGAAACGTGTCACCTGTGTGCTGCAGCAGCCATCTATCGTCTCCTTGGTCTTGCACAACTTTCTGAAAAAGAAACCACTCATGAGTACATCTGTGGAGGGTTAGGCACAGTGTAGGTTCGCTGGACACAAACAGGATGTCTTTAGTTGCACAGGGGGCTCCAGACTGTGACTGAGACTCACTGATGACGCCACAGCGGGGGGAAGGAGGTGGTGGGGGGGGTGCTCTAGCCATGGGATCCTAAAATGAGATTGCACGCTGAGTGAAGAAAAAAGATGCATGGAGATAGGGAGACAGACAGAGAGTGATGGCTGAATAGAGAAGGCTGAATAGAGGACGATTCACGCCAGCCAGTCAGTCAGTCACTGGCCGAGGGGTGCGGGCTGAATTAAAAACTGCTGTCTTTATTACCACCACAGAATAGACCTCTCACTGTTCTTCACTCTGCAATGGAAGAATAAGCAGGAGGTGAATGGGGGGCTGTCCTTATGTTTGCCCCTCTGGGAGAGGTGATGACTCAGAATCCAAAGTTCAACCAGACTGCTTTTCTGCTCCTGTCCTCCCATAGCTCCCATCCCAGCACCCAAATAAAAAGCTTCTCCACTTATCTACAACTTATCCTGTCAGCGTTTCCCTGCAGCAGTGCTTGGGCACTGACAGAAATATATACAAACTGTGATCTGGGATCTGGCAGCCCGGTCGCCCGGATATAATGTTAGCAGTTTCTACAAACCACAGATACGTCCAAGGGTTGACATTTGTACCAAATGTGGCATATCATGTGCACACAAAATGCTTATTAGCCACCTTTCACATCAGGGGTGGAGGGGATGGTGGTGGGATAAGCCAACAAGGCTGCCAAATGGCAGTTCGAGTCACACCACTGGATATTTTTAAGGAGACCAGGGGACATTTTCCAGCCCTTTTTGTGGTGACTAAAACCAGCTAATGTATATTTCACTGGAAGTCAGACCATCTCCCTCTGTGATCATGCTGATCAAAACAGGTATTTTAAGCCAAACCGTGATGTTGTCCTTACCCTAAACAAGGGGTTTATGTGTGTGATCCTAACCAGAGCATAAGCACAGCGTTGTGACAAGAAAGAAAATTCACCCAAAGCAAACATAAAGTTGCAACATATAGAAATGCTCAGTTTTAAATTACTTAGCTAACATTTATTCTGACAATTGGGTTGAATCTGGTGTTTTGTCTGTGTTGTTTCACCCCTCACTGTCCCCTCCTTTACGCTGCACCTCTACCATATCACATTACATCCAGCTTCTCATCCTTCCAACCCCACTCCTCCATCTCCACCACCACCACCCTCTCTATACATTTCTCTCCAATGCGGCTGAGTCACACCGTACAGATAACAAAAAACTGCTAATGAGTGCTTGCAGTGTGTTCTGGACTGAAATCAATATCCTGATCTCAGTCTGGTCGTGAGGCATGGTCATGAGAAACCAGCACTCTCTCTTTGACAGCAGGCCTGGTTATCAATGGTACTTACTTTTTGAAAGGGAATACCTCGGTCTCGTCTGAAGTTTAATGGAACAAAGGAGAGTGTGACTGGGTTTGCCGAGGCTCCGGAGAGTGCAGACAGGACTTCACAGTCAGTTTGGCTCGGGGCCATTTGATGTGGGCATGCAGGTAGGGAGGGGGGATAACAGGCATGCCAGTAGTGCCCACAGAAGTTGTGGTCAGGCCTGTGCTGCAGGTCAGTTCAGTGCTGAGCAGCCAGGATATGATGGTATCGTGGAGTGGGCTGGAGTGGACACCCTATCTCCCTCTTGCACTATTAAAACATTGATGCTGTTTCTGTTTCTCTCTGTTGTCTCAGCTCAATGCATACTCATTTATTATATAGTGTAGTCTCAGTTTGGCTCCAAGCAAAGTGGAAAAAGACCAAAGTATATCTGCAATTTATGCTCAGATTAAGGCTTTACATTGAGGCTTTCATTTCTCACCTAATTTGGGTTTATTTGTTAACATCGCAGGGTTAGATTTCTAAGACTGATACTGTTATGAGATAACTTTTGTTGTGAAATAGTGCAATACAAATAAAAATTGACTCGACATGACACACAGCTTTGTAACTCAAATGACAAAATGTTTCATTCATAGGCTGAAGCTGACCACACAACATCGGCCTGCAGAAATACATCTATAATGATTAAATGTGCAAGCATATGGGCCTGATAGTGGTGCTAAAGAGAGTCATTGAAATTTGAATTTATATTCACAGATGCATTTGGAATTATTCATTAAGCAGGAAAAGCAAAAAGGAGAAATGCCTCACTTAAAAAAAAACATATTTTCAATACTTTCTTGGTTTAGCGATCAAAATCTGTTGATGAGCAATAACAGGGCATCTCGAAAAACTGCTTACTACAGTGCAAATTAAAAGCTACTAGGAAAGTGATGCGTTTTTTTATTGGCTGTATACTCCACACTATGACTATCACATATCCGACACTGTTCATATGATACTAACACAACTTCAATTTCATCGTTGAGCTGAAACACGGAGTGGAGCAAACAAGGATCACTGTCATAATACTTTCTGACTGTACTTGATTATGTACAAGCCGACTGTGGAAAAGGTATTGAAACAGGAAATGAACACTTTACATGAAAGCTGCTAAAAAACTACAAGACAAGGATTCCAACAGTCGACAATAAAAATGAATGAGCACTTCTGTGGCCACCTCGACATTTATTACCAGGAAGATTTGGACATTTTTCCTGTTTAACGTTCACCTCTTCTCTCTCTATCTGTTATTGTTAGGCCTCCATAATATAACAGGTCACATCTGTCTTTGTTGTGTGAATAAATGTAATTATTGTGGCTCAGGGTGTGAACGAGCATGTGTATTACATTCCCGGAGTCACACCAGCCTTGTTTAAAGCATTTTGCTCTGGAAAACTGTCTGCACTGTAGAGCGGCTTTGAATATCTAACACGTCCAATAAACAGACTATGACTGTAGACCTTTTCTTGACCATGTGCACAGTAACTGTCAGTGAAGCTCTATTTAGTAATATTTAGAAGTGAGTGTAGTTCATGACTAAATGTAAAATACATTTTTTGCCATGTCATTTTCAGCTTTGAGGCTATTTTAATATATGATGATAACATTTCAGCTTGTAGCTTAATCCTTTAAACATCTTTGTGCCTGTTCACAATCACAAATATGAAACATTTGTTCACATGTTTTAGTGCTATAGAGAAAACCGCAGAGGAAAATCTGATTTTACTGGGTCTTGATGTTACAGCATTGTGCGCACAGAGGGTGTTTTCATTGATCACTGTCCTGCTTCTTTTGTGTCTGTTCCTACTGATGTCCAGATTTGTCTAAGCATCTTGAAGATTGACATAAATTATGCTTAATGTGCTGCCCTCATTGATCTTGATGAATTTGTATCTTATCAATATGATTGTTCTTGTATCATATTGCACGGTTTGTAATATTTAAGAATCACAGCACATTAAAATTAACTTATGACGTCAGAGGCAGGTGCATCACTTGAGTCTGTCTGGACAAACCCTGAGCCCTGATAATGAAAAGATGACACAACTCAAGATCAATTCGACACCCAATGGCTGGATCCTGCCGGGACCTCAATTAACCTTCCACATTCACAGTCTTAGTGCAGTATGTCACTCAATCTGTGATAAAGCGTGAGCACTGTATGCGCCTGTGTGTCAGAACAGGCCTAAACATGACATAAGCTGAAGGTGAAGATTGAAAGGGGCCATTCAATGGTTGAGGTGAGAAGTTATTCAGATTGTGAGAACAGACACCCTGTGTTAAAATAAGACAATAATCATAAACATATTTTGATGTGGCTAAGGGCATGTTTTTGCCACACTCGTCTGCTTTTGTGCCTGGATAGTTGGAAATGAAGAGTGGGAATGAGAGTGGATAAAGTCCCAGGATGAACAGTCTTGCTGTGCAGTTGCAGTGGAAGTTCAGCTGAATTCGGTCAATTACATTTAGATATTGATTCCTCTATGATCAACATCATATCACAGTCACATGTACATGCATACTTTTAATTCAATTTCCTGGTTATTCTTACAAACTCTTCTCAATGCATCATCCTATAAATTAGACACCCTGTCTGCTCTCGCACCATTAAGTCACGGATGCTTTCCTTTTCTTCTCTCTGCTGTCTCAGCTCAATGCTTGCTCCATTATTGTTCAGTCAAATATGAATACGTTTTTCTTTATGTCTCAAAGTCATTGCAAAGGAGTCTATTGGTGTGCATGTAAACCACGGTGTGACACTGCCCCCTGCTGGTCCGAGAGGAGACATGCTGAACTCGCTCTGACGTTGTTTCCCTCACAGAAACGTTCACTGTCATTACTTTGGAGATGGGGTTGGTCTCAGGTTGTAACATGCACAGCGGAAAAATACCAAAGTACATTTGCAAATTGTGGTGGGACTAACTTCACGTTAAAACTTATTCTTTACATGTTTTGTTTTAGTTTCTTTGGTTAAAATCATAGGGTCAGATTTCTAAGGCTCATATATTTATATTTATCTGATTCAGGTTTGTCAAAAAACACATATTGAGAATGAATCTGAAAAACTAATAAATGACCCACGCTCTTTCAGTTCAGAGTGAAGGTTTGTCATTGAAATTGATTTGAAACTATGATTAGATAATTAAACTCTGTGCTCGGCTATGACTCTCTTCTACAACTAAATGTGATATAGAGGATTATTCCCTTCATCTTTAACTTTGAGGCTATTTTTGATAATATGACAATATCGTTTTGGCTTGTAGCTTTGAGTCTTTAAAGTCCTCACACTGCCTGTTCACTAGCACAACTATGAAACCTTTCTTTCTTTCTTTCTGCTATAGTGAAAACTGGAGAGGAAAACACATTTTACTGGGTGCTGATGTGACTGTACACACATTGACATAAATCATACTTATTGGGCTGCCCTCATTTCTGTAATCTTATCATTGTTCTCTTATATTGCACAGGTTGTAATGTTTAGGAAACAGCACGAGAGCAGCACTGTCTGTCTGCCATGATATTGAAATAACGTTGCAACACAAGCTCAAGTCTACGCCCAATGGCTGAACCCTGCTTGATTGAATAGTACTTTCTGTGGACTTAAGCCTGGCAGTAATTTATAGCCTTTCACATTCACAGACCAAAGCTTCATGGTGCAGTATGTCACTCAATCTCTGAAGTGTGAGCAGTATACGTGCCTTTGAGTCAGAACAGGCCTAAACATGACACAAGTTGAAGGTGATGATTGAAAGGGGCAAATAAATAGTTGAGGTGAGAACTTTTGAGAAGTTATTCTGTTTCCAGCAGTTTTTGTGAGAAATGACACCCATAAATCTTCCTCATGATCAGCAGTTAGCTTTCTGAGCCTACCGCAAAATGGCTTCTCAATACATCACTTGTAGCCCTGATTTCAACTCACTGATTCAAAGAGAGAGGGCAACCTTTCTGGAGATGAACGACTCTCCAGGAATGTCACCATCAGTGCTGGAAACAGGCAAAGCAGCAAAGAGAGGCATGACCATATCGTATTAATCATACAGCAACAAGAACAGGAAAATACCTTAGAGAAAATAAATGGTTCACAAGCCAATAACCCCATTAATCAAATACAAAATTAACTGAGCCAACTTCAAACCCAACTGGAAAGTATCATAAACCAAAAACACAGTTCCTTATCCAACAACTCAAAGATGGGAATTTTAAATATGGTAACAAATCAAGCATAAATCTGGGAAATCTAATACAACTCAAAAAAGAGAAAGCAATTATCCCGTCCACGCTTATGACCCAGAATCCACAGGATATAAAAAATGTGTTTGAAAAATAGCAAACTATTGTTTATTCCTCAGATCATGAAAGCCCAACCAATTACAAACAGATACTTTTCTACTACCTATAGAGCAAGCAACCATTTTAGATGCACCTCTTACCTCTGAAGAACTCAATAAAGCTCTGAATAAACTGCCAAATTGCCAAATAATAAATCACCTGGACCAGATGGATTTCCAGTAGAATTAAGACTTCTGGGACATATAATCACTATTTTCACCTCCCCGAGCTTCACACTTTATCAGAGAACCAAAACAGGATGTCCACTCTCACCATCACTATTTGCATTTTTTATCAAATCCTACAACAAAACAGAGAACTTGAAAGAATCCAGGATGGTAACTAAGAACATAAAATTAGTCTTTCACTCATGATTTATTACTATACCTAGGCCAATACGGAGCCAATACACACACACACACACACACACACACACACACACACACACACACACACATATGTATATATGTATATATAACAAAGAATGTCGCTCCAGATAGGACAGACTCCCTCCAAACAGTCAGGACAGGACATAAAACCTTCATTGGGTCTGGGAGTGGCCCAGAGCTCAAAAATACAAAATAAATAAAAAAAAAACAATTCTTGCAAGTAAGATTTTGAATCATCGATTAGTATCAAAATCACCAGTCCCCATCTACTTCAGCGGTCCTGAAGAATGCTGCAACGCTTTTCTGCTGTGAAGCTCCAGAAATGTTTATGAGTTATGAGTTTATGAGTAGATAATGACAGAATTTTTATTTTTGGGTGTGAACTCGTCCTTTATTCAATCTGTAGCTTTAAAGCTGTGACAGGAGGGCACTTCCCCAAATGTTCACAGTGCACCTTTAACCTCTCAGCCATGATGCGCTCCACAGACCACACCCAGCCCTGAGCCCGGAGCCCGGAGCTGAGCCCCGCGCTGAGCCCAGGCTTCCCCCGGGCTCCTCCCCTCGGCTCCCCCCTCAACTTCCATTCTCCAAAAAAAAAAAAAAAAACACTCCAGTGTTATCCTCAACCCCATGGTGTAACTTCTGCCGCACTAAAGTAAGTAATGTCAACTATTAGTGGTTACATGAACTCACCCGGTCACTTCATGCAGTTTGACGACGGTCTTTTCTTGCAGTAACGCGTTGCAGCTACTTCTTAAACAGCGACATCCAGCCTCATCCTCATGTTTTGATTTTGTTGTTCGCACCGCTGGCTAACTGGCTAACTTTAGCTTAGCTGAACTTAAACCTAGGAAACGGGCGACTAAAACGAGGTTAGCGGGTGAAGTCGGGATGCTTCTCGAGAAGTTTAAGAGAAAGACGGCTCGTGTGTTTGTCACACGGATAACGGTCCTGTTTACTTTGTTAAACAGAGGCTAGCTAACGCCGCTAACAGGCTCGAGATAAGTTACTCGGCGCTAACATGGGAGTTTTAAAAGTTATCTAGCTGTAGTAATAATGTACGCCTTTTAACGTGAACCTATGAAGTCAAAGTTGTGGGACTGCCAGATTTTAAAGACTGCCGTAGCTTTACGCTTGATCCACGTTGTCTCACGTTACTTTCGGTAACGTGCAGTAAGTTTCATAGTGATGTAGCAGTGATTCATAGATCAATATGTGCTGCATCCCTCACAACACCATATAAAGCCTTAACCCCGCTTACAGGCGAGGGCAAGGTGAAGCTTTACATGTTGTTGTAATGGGACATGCTGACATGGTTGCACATCAGTGAGCAGGTTGAGCTATATGGCAATAAGTTGTTGTGATGAAGTACCTTGATTACCTTTAACTTGCTTCGTTAGCCAAAGTGAGACTTTTTTTCTGGTTATTTCATCTGTAAATAGTTTCTCATAACTTTTCAGAATACTCATATATTACATTTTGATGTTGTGTAATCAAAGTATACATTTTTATTCATAGCAACCTCTTCTGCTGTAGCTGAAAGTAACATTTTTGTGGTCTCATAGCAAAACTTGTTGCATACCTGACCAAAAAAATGTGTGTTTGAGCTGCTTGGTTGGTTCATTGCATGATCCCGTAATGGGTCACGTTCTTACTCATGGCAATATTGCATGAGATGTTGGAAAACAACCTTTGGTGACAAATAATTTCTATCCCTTCTAGTGGCCCAAAGATGATTCATACATAGCAGAGGGACACCGAAGAGCTCCAGCTGTGCGGCAGAAATGTCTCCCAAAGTGCCCGGTGGCCAAGGCAGAGGGGATTATTCTGCAGTGCAGGTAGCTGTTCGAGTGCGTCCACTGCTGCCTAAAGAGCTTCTACACTGCCACGAGAGCTGCATCACTGTGGACTCGGAGCTGTGTCGGGTTACACTGGGCCACGACCGGCACTTTCTTTGCGACTACCTATTTGAGGAAACTTGCTATCAAGAGGAGGTTTATTCTGTGTCAGTCCAGCCGCTCATAGATGCCTTCTTTCAAGGCTTCAACGCTACCGTCTTTGCCTATGGCCAGACAGGCTCCGGCAAGACGTACACCATTGGAGAAGCTAATATTTGTAAGTTAATTGTTATTTATTTTATTTTATTTTGCTCTTCAGTTATTATTGCCAGCACTGTTTATTCTGAATTCTGGATGTTTTGATGGTGTTTGTAGGCTCCTTTACAGATGAGGAGCAGGGCATCATCCCCAGGGCTGTTGCAGATATCTTCAAGCTGCTGGATGAAAATGACCTCACAGACTTCTCTGTGCGGATCTCGTATCTGGAGGTCTACAAAGAGGAGTTCAAGGACTTACTGGAGGTGGAGACAGCCAGCAAGGACATCCACATCCGGGAGGATAAAGGCAACATTGGTATTAAGCATGTTTCTGTGGTTATGCTATGAAATGTTACGCAGCATTTCACTTTATGCACTCATCGAGATTTAATGTTTTTGTCTGTGTAACTTCATAGTTCTGTGTGGGGTAAAGGAGTGTGAAGTGGAGGGTCTCGACGAGGTGTTGAGTTTACTGGAGTCAGGAAACACAGCCCGGCACACTGGTGCAACCCAGATGAATCCGAACTCCAGCCGCTCGCACACCATTTTTACCGTGTATATGGACCAGCGCAGAGGAAGCTCTCGCCTCTATGGGACTGCTACAAGTTCTGGACCACAAATGTTGTCTTCCAAGTTCCACTTTGTTGACCTGGCAGGGTCTGAGCGCATCTTAAGGACGGGGAACACTGGAGAGAGACTGAAAGAGAGTATCCAGATTAACAGCGGCCTTCTGGCTCTGGGAAATGTTATCGGGGCACTGGGGGACCCCAAGAGGAAAGGCTCTCACATACCGTACAGAGATTCGAAAATCACAAGGTACATTTTAAATAAGTTCAGGACATATTTTAATATACCAGAACAGAAATTCTTGTAAAATATCACTTTGGTTGAATTTATATAATCCTTTTTTCACCTAGGATCCTAAAAGACTCTTTGGGTGGAAATTCAAAAACACTGATGATTGCCTGCATCAGCCCATCCTCCTCAGACTTTGACGAGAGTCTGAATACGCTAAACTATGCCACAAGGGCCAGAAACATTCAGAACCGGGCGACAGTCAACTGCAAGCGAGAGCCGGATCGGGTGGAAGGGCTTGAGCAACAGATCAAGGCCCTTCGCAGAGCCCTCGAAAACCGCCAGCGTTCAGAGACCCGCATCATTTCTCACGCTGATCCTAGCAGGAGGCCTCGACTTGGAGAGGGAGAGATAAGCAGACTGCAAGTCCAGAGTGCCCACTACAGGACGTGCACAGACACTGCTTACAGGTCAAAGCAGATGATTATTATAGTTCAATTAAGTCTGCATGATATTTTAATGTGTCTCACATTCTGATTGTGAGATGTGTTTTTTGATTAAAGAAACATTGATTCCTTCCTCCAAAATCTTCTATTACTCACAGGTTGCTGCGGGAGCTGCAGAGTGAAGGGGCTCTGACGGCAGAACAGAGCCTGAGAGTGAAAGAGTGGCTGTGCTCAGTGGAGGAGGAACGGAGCGGGCTGACCACCGCCTCAGGGCCAGACAGCGGTATTGAGAACAGCTCCACTGAGGACAGCGTCGCGTTAAGGAGAGGAAGGCCTTCTGTAAGGAACCAGGTGTGTTTCATTCACAATCCAAAGTAAACAAAATGTTTCAGTCAAATTTCAGGAATTGTAGATGTCCAGCACTGTTATGTTTATAAATGTGTTACCCAGGATCCAGAGGCTGCAGAGGAGAGTTGGAGCCATGAGCATGAACGAGAGAAAGATGAAAGTATCGTCCAGCTTCAGGCGCAAATCCAGCGGTTGGAGATTGAAAACACAGACTTTTTAGCTGCTCTGGAGGACGCTATGGAGCAATACAAGCAGCAGGTGAGATGCAGTGGAATCCTAATATTGTTTTGACAGTGCAGTGTGTCGCAGCTTAGTCATGGCATGCCACATTCATTATATTAAATTGCATGGTCACAGCAGGGTTAACCAAGCTTAGCTGCATAATATGAGCCATCTTTGGAGCAGGGTGATGGTCCCCCAATCCAGGCTGTCATCATCATATTACACTGATTTTCATGTTGCCTCATGTGATATGTTTCTTATTTGATTGTCTCAGAGCGATAAGCTGCAGGAGCAACAGGACTTGATAGCAGATATGCAGTGTCATCTGTCCACACAAGGGCTGATGGGACTGGGTCTTAACCTGAGATCACGGCCTCACACGGCCCCCATGGGCTCCATGCAGCACAGTCAGAATGGAGGCACATACAGACAGGTAACCAGCCAGCAGAGCTAGTTTTTCAGCCTGTGGTGTGTAAAAGTTAAAAAATGGTTTTAAAAAATGTTAAATAAAAATGTGTGTGTTGTTTCAGGTGAGTCCAGTGGGCTACTTTGGAAATGGGCCTTGTGGTGATCAGGATGGTAGCCTCTGTGAGGAGCAGGACTTCCCAGGAGGAGAAGAAATGCAGGACACAGAAGACGAGGGCGGTCATTTCAACCTCATCCGGGAGAGACGCAAGTATGTTGTGTTTATAAAAATCATAGCTTGTAGCTTAATACTATTTAAATGAAGTGTTGATAATATAAATAATGCATACATGAGGGAGTGTTAATATAATTGCACATTGCTTGTGTTATGTGTAAAAAGGCAGGTAAACCTGACGTGGACCAAGAGGGATATGCTGTCAGGAGGACTAGCTGTCGGTGGTAGAGGGCTCATATCTCAGCTGCATGAACCATACCAGCACCCAGCTTTAGCCAGAAAAGCATGTAAGTCTAACAACCTTAGTTTATACCTACCTTCCTAAGTCAACATGAAAGGATCCACTGGGACACTAATGTTCATAACATTGTTTACGCGACCTTATTGTTGAAACGTTGTTTACATATCCACAAAATCTAAAATCCAATTTGCAAAAAAACAATCCCACTTTCAGTTACACAGCAAAAGTGATATGCTACCAAAGTTGTGAAATATTTGAGAGAAAAAAATCACATGCTTAAAATCTATTAGGAACATCTTGATCCACATGTGTACTCTCCTGTGTTGCATCGTATGTTTGTGGGGAACTTGTCACTGCATCTCACAACACAGCATTGATCTGCTGATGTTTAGGCATGTAGTCTTTTGGTGAACAGAGCATGTGCATTTCCACGTTTGAGAAATGTTGGATTATTTTGTTTTGCTCAGAAAGTGAGACACCGGCCACATGTGGGATCATAATTAATTTATTTTTGCATTGTGTTGGTTCCTTTTGCAGTCAGATGTTTACACGTTGATCAGGTAGAGTCAGGGTAACCTCAGGCTTGTAATAATGTTTTTGCCTGTGTTTTAGTCTCTATTCTGTGATCCGCGATTCATATTACACCTGCTTTAGTACTTCAGTACTGATCTGTGTTAGTAAAGGAAGATCACACATGAAGGCTTGAACCTTGGCATTTCTCTGAAACTCGGTCAACTTCCTCATCATACCATCCTGCTGACCTCTTGTGTCCTCTCTAAAATCTCTGTGTAGCCAACTCCAGTACCGGGGAGACATCTGTGCGTGAAAGTCTGAAAAGTTTTGAAGGCGTTTCTGAGTGGGGACTTCATCAGGCACAGCAGAAGATCCGGGAGCTCTCTGTCACCATTCGCATGAAGGAAGAACTTATCAAGGAGCTGGTCAAAACAGGTAGAAATTTCAATCTCAGCAACTTTCCCAAAATTGAGGTTCTCTTCCATGTCTTTCTGTAAAACAATTGCTTGTGGGGGATGTTTTTTTAGGTAAGGATGCTCAGGCCCTGAACAAGGAGTACAGCCATAAGATCACGGCCCTGGAGAGCGAAGCTGTGCAGGCTCGACAGGAGCTGCAGGAGGCCCAGCGGCAGCTGCAGGATCTAGAGAAGCAAGAGAGAGAGATCAGCACAACAGACAAGACCAGAGCACAGGAATGTCGCAGGAAGATAGCTGCAGCTCAAAGCAAAGTTCAGGTTTGACTTTCACACCTCTGTAGAACACATAGGCAACAGACAACTATAGTTTGAGTGATGTTGATTTGCATCCAAGAAACAAAACAAGCTAAGATGCGAAACACTTTCTTTTAAGTATTCTTCTATGTGGTCCTGGTACTGCACATTTGAACTTCTGTAAAGCAAAATGTGTTTTTCATATCAGGTTCTCAGTCAGCGTCAGAGGGATACCGCTCGTCTCGCTAACCTTCCTGCCCAGAGCGAACGTCGAGTGTTAGAGCTGGAGCGAAGTGTTCAGAGTATGAGGCAGCAGCAGGAGCAGCTGCAGAAGCGCCTGCGCCAGGAAAGTCAGCAGAAACGACGTCTGGAGACCGAGATGCAACGAAGAACTCACAGAGTCAAGGTACCTCAGGCCAATCCCGCAGAGGGGGCTCAATGTGTTTAGAAATAATATTTCGTGTCTAAATTGTGTCAAATACTTCAACACCGAGCTTAAACTTTAGTAGCAGCATTGCTCTCCAGTGTAAGATTAAGATTGTCTTTATTTATCCCACTACGGGGAAATTCACACGTTACATAAGCTTGAGGTGCAACAGTACGAAGTAAGAATCAGAAAAATATGCATAGGAATATTAAATAGAAAATAAATAGAAAAACACAAGGTATTTACAAAAGCAAACAAGTGGGTGGAAAGTGACTGTTCATGTAGTGCTTGAGTTGAACAGTCTGAACAAGTCCAGCAGTCCAACCTGAAAAGTGATTAAAACAACAATTTACTCTCCAAGGCCACTTCAGTTATTGGAAATTGTTACCGCTACTCATCAAAAGTATACTGTATGCCAAATTAATGTTATTTCTTTAAGGGAGAGATCACTGTGTTTGATATTGGTCCTCTATTTGACCCATCTTCCTTTCTTCCATTGCTTCTGTAGGAGCTCGAGATAAAGAACGAGCAGCAGCAAAAGATCCTGAGAATAAAAACAGAGGAGATCGCTGCCTTCCAGAGGCAGAGACGCAGCGGCAGTAACGGCTCTGTCATCTCACTAGAAGAACAACAGGTGGGACAAAAACTAACTTTGAATTCATAGAAAACAAACTGGCTGTAAATCCCAGAAGAAAATTAAACACATGATAGTTTGATCTTAAATGCAGAATTTTTTGGGTTTTTTATTTTATTTTAAGAGATGTTTGAATTTTGCTTGTCACTCCCCTGTCACTTCAGTTTGTGTGTCTGTTTATTTGCATGATGCAACCTCGTGTGTCTTGACTGGCTGTGAGCAGAAGATTGAGGAACAAAAACGCTGGCTGGATGAGGAAATGGAGCGGGTACTGGAACAGAGGAGAGGGCTGGAAGATCTGGAAGGAGAACTCACTAAACGAGAGGAAATCCTGGCCAAGAAAGAAGCTCTGCTACAGGAACGCAGCGGCCTGGAGACCAAGAGGCTCCGCTCCAGTCAGGTATTAACAACCACAAACAATTAAATGAGGTGATACAGGAAACTGGCAAATACTAAAAATTTTTTTTTTTTATTTTCTTTTATTTACTCTAGGCCTTGAGTAAAGACCTGGTGACACTTACAGGCCGTATTGAGACACTTGAGCAAGAGCTGAGTGAGAGGAACGGTCTTCTTCGCAGCGGCAGTGCTCAAGACTCACAACAGATTCGGCAAGAGATCTCTAACCTGCGTCAAGAGAAAGACTCACTGCTGAAACAAAGAGTGGAGCTGGACGATAAGCTGCGGCAGGGTAACCTGCTCTCACCTGAGGTCAGACATTACTCCAGGGTTCAATACTTGAGACTTTATGTCCTCAACAGTGAATAGGATACGTTGTTGTGTCTTCATAGCACTGACAGACGAACATGTTTTTAATTTTGTGGCAGAGAAAGAATTTTTTGGTATTGCTGTGCTGCAAACATTTATTTAGCTCTCACATGGCAACAATATGAACTTAAATGTTTGTGTGAATATTCTCATGAAACCCACCTCTTCTCTCTGATGTTTCTAGGAGGAGCGAACACTGTTCCAGTTTGACGAGGCGATCGAGGCTCTGGATGCAGCCATTGAGTACAAGAATGAGGCCATCACTCAGAGGCAGAGACAGCTGAGGGCATCTGCCAGTATGCTGTCGCAGTGGGAGATGAACCTAATGGCCAAACTCAGTTACCTGTCTGCCTCTGAGACCAGAGCTCTGCTGTGCAAATACTTTGACAAGGTCTGTGCAACACAGAACCTGAGATTCTGCATTTTTAATCTGTCTTCTCACCTACTTGAGGCACGTAACTCCTTGTGGCTAATCTCTGCAATATTTATGCTGAAGAGAATATGTATAAATGTCTCCCGTAGGTGGTGTCTCTGCGTGAGGAGGAGCGTAAGCTACAACTTGCCCTGGCCGAGCTCGAGATGCAGTTGGATGATCAGCAGAGGCTGGTGCAGTGGTTGGAGAACGCCCTCGACCGCACACAGCTCGACACAGATCGCCGGCTCACACAACAGCAGAAGGAGCATGAGAGGAGCGTGCAGCTTTTATTGCAGCAGTGTCGAGGTGCGGCTCACTTGGACTTACTATGAATAAAACAATTTCTTATCTCCTCCAAAAAAACCAAAGATTTCCTGCACGTGTTTATCTTCTAGCACCATTTGAAATGAATTGCTCAATCATTTGTCTACAATGGATATACGTTAGGTTTACAAAGAGAATATAAGTTGGACTGAAGTGCAGAAAGTCATGTAAAGTTATTGGTCATTTCTGAGCACTCTCCTACTTACCTTTAAATGTCCTCCACAGAGCAAATAGACGAGGGCCTGGCAGGAAGGCAGCGGCAGTATGAGGGATGGATCCATAACCTCAGCAAGGAGCTGAGCCACTACAAGGCGGCAAATGTGGAACTGAGCAACAAACTTAGGGAGCTCTGTGGGTCAGCCAACCAACCAAAGGAGCATACTAAAGGTAAATGGTATTATTAGATCAAAGTGTTTGTTGCTTATGATATCTATGATTATGGTAATCATTGTGTTTACAGCTTGCAGCAAGAGGACTTCAGATATTTGTGTTATTAAGCCATACTTTGCGTTTTGTAAATACTGTTATGACTCCAGGGCAGTGTCAACACTTGCTGGTGGCATGATGTTTCCAGGTTGTACATCCGTCTGTATGCGGTTATTAAACGCAGTATCTCAGGAACACTTCCTTCAGATTTAGCACAAGTGTCCAGTTAGACTTAAGGACGAATTCATTAGAATTTGGAGGTAAAAGGATGAAGTTGTTTTTTGGCCATAACCCAATAATTCATATGCTGATTATCACAAAATTTTACACAAATGTTCAACAGAATAAAATTATGTCAGTGGGTTCATTTCCACCAAGCACACCGGTTCTTTTCAGTTCAGTTTGTCACAGATTAGAAAGGTTATTTCAGAGACATATAGAGAGTCGAACATCTTATTTCTTTGACAATCTATTTGGCCCTCAGATCTGTCTTGACGTCTGTGTTGACATTCAGTTGGCTCAGAGTAGTAGCACTCAAGTCTGGTGTTGTCTCTCAGTTGTGGCCTCTGAAGGTAAACCAGCAGGCATCGGCAGCATGGAGAAGCTGCACCGCTGCCCCGAGGACAGCCCAGGGGGCAGATTGATGGGTCAGTCTGCGAACCCTTCCAGATCCAGGGAGGAAATGCGCGAGCTGGTGAACACCCCTCTCCCGTCCACATGGAGACGCTCTTCTCTCCCCACGGAGGAACCCGCTGTCATGGAGGAGCTGTGGCTCCCAGCGGCTGGCGACGCTCCTGTTAACCGTGTAGTTCAAACTGGTGTGGGTTCCTGGGGCGGCCTGCCTGTGGTTAAGTCTCGTCGAGAGTCCCGCCGCTCCAGCCTCAACGTCGGACCACTGACTTCAAACAATGCATTCATTGACGTACGAAAGAATCCTGTCTGAAAATCAGTGTTTTGTGTTACTTCAGACCTTTCACATTGATTTTCTTTTACTGTGGTTTCTAAAATATTTTCTGTATTATCTGTCTCTCATTCCAATTTTTGTACTTGTATATAAAGTTTTTAATGAACAAAGACACCCACTGATTTTTGTATGAAGCACTTTTACTAAAGTTTACGTTTCCATCATACATTAGCTGGTAGGAATATGGTCTTCCCAACCAGGAAAGTCAATACGTGGTGAATCATTTGCATCAATACAGAATGAGATTCTCTTACTCTCTAATCATGTAGTGTCTTGACCTACAGTATTTTATATTAAAATGTTTTTGTCTTCCATCTCGGTCTTCAGTTTTTGTTTTTGTTTTCAATTAAAGCTTTTCAGAAATGTTAACATGAAGCTCTGATTTCTTCCGTTTCCATTTGCCCTGTTATCCTTTAGAAATCGATGGTCAGGTTGGATGTTATCACAGTTGATGTAGATGACGCTTCAAATCTGCTGTGATATATTACATTAGTGTTGGCGTGGTGAAGGTTTAAGTGCAGCTGTCATCAGTAGTGCAAGGGTGGAGGCTGCAGCTCATTATTGAAGTCCTCGTCTAGGAGGGAAACTCACAAAGGAGATAAAAGAAAAAGGAAATGATGGCGGACACTCCTCATTTCAATCAGCATACCTTTTAATCTGAAGAGATGATGAATAATGCTACCTGGAACATCAAAAACATGCATCTTTTCATTCTGAATTACTTAAAGAGTCGACATAATGATTTATACTTCCAGAGTAGATCCCTATCTCAAATGTCATGCCATAAACAACCATAACTTTGCTAAGAAATCATAGAACAAGACACTTTTTGTGACAGAACTTAATTGAGAATCTTGATGATTTTATGTTTTCTTCAGTATCAAAGTAACCCAGTGATTGTTGTCTGTAAATAAATGGATAAAATGCAAAGCTAATTTAGCATACTTTAAATTATAGCCTACAACTACCTTGTTGACTGTGTCAACATTATACCATAATTTAACATTAAATTATACCTTTTGTAGTTTCAAAACATACTGCATGAGTGTTCCCCCAATAGATGACACAGAGTAATAATAGTGGTGAACAAACCCATATTTTTTAAACCCCCTGGTTCACAATCTCAGTTTGCAATATAGACGAAGTACTTGCAGAACTTACTGTTCAGAGGAAATTGAGTGTGTGAGGCTGGAGTGTGGACACGATCTGAGCAGTAGAGGGCAGTATATCCTCAGTGTTTCCCATGAGTCTGTCACGTTTCTGACTCATCTCCATGAAGGTCAAGCAACAGTTGTTTTCTCTGAAATGACACTGGATTCTTATTCTATACTTAATAAAAAAAATGTAAAAAACTCTTGTCTTTTAAAAACAAAAACAGATTAAGAGGAGGTTCAAGTGTTATTGCTGATTTTGGACAGAGCTGATTTAATGATAACTTCGTTAAATTGAGCTCAATGGGTACCATAAGTGGGGAAAATAATCACACTAATGGAATAAAAAAGGTTTTGCAACAGATAATCTAATAGTGGTTTGATAATATCGTTCCAACATCAGTTCTTTGCATCATAAACAGGTCTGGTCTTGGAGGTCCGCAAGGAAGTCTTGGACAGAGATGATCCAGCCCAGCTGAGAGTGAAGATCTGGTTTCAGGACTCTGAACACTCAGAAGCAACAGAGGAGGTGGGGTACAGTGTATCCTAGGAGATTATTGTCATAACTGCCTCGAGGTGAGTGCATCCTCCTTGTGTGTGTGTAATCATGGCAAACACAGAAACAGTTTTGAGCTTCAAAGGCCAAGTTTGAAGATGGGTGTGGTCCTTAATGGTCTTATGCTCTTAAATCATTTTTTCTCTTTGTTTTGCAGATAATAGGTTGGACCGTATATAATAAGAACACGTATTGTTTCTCAAGGCTAGTGTTTTTTATTTCTAAAATGACTTTGGGTTTTTGATGCTGTTTCTATCTGGCCAGGCATGGGAACACACTCACACACCACAAGCACCGGGTGACCTGATACAAATTTCTGGCTCAGGGCTATAATGCATATCAACCAACAGTTGTCATGTGCTGTTAAACATGGATAAGCCAGTGAAAAAGGGGTGAAGACCACGTGTAACTAGGTAGGACTTGCTGTTATTCTAAACCCGGCTACTTGGAAGCAAGACGTCAGTAGATGTGTTTAATGTCGATGAATGTTTAGATGTTTTATTACTCAGTAGTTTAACTGTTGTGTTTGTCATACATCTGGTCTGCCTGTCTTTTTAATCTCAATGACACTTCAGTCGGAGCTAAAGGCTGAAAATGAATATTAGTTGGAAATGCATTCATAATTGAGTCTAACTGTGCGGTGTTGTCTGCCACACTTTACTACCACTGGGGGGCACCAGAGTCAGACATTTTTTAATTCCACATAGTGGCTTTAAGTATTTGGGAACAGATGACTGACAGCCCATCATTTCTATTTCTCTTTATTAAAGTTGGCTCATTAAATGTTGCCTGATTTCCTTTTAAATAAATTATTCCATCCTCTGAGTTAAATAGGAATAACTTGAACCACATAACGACACAATACCATCACATGTTGACATGACAACACGCTAAATAAACTCAAACTAATTCAACCGTCAATGAAGAAAAAGCTCCTGTTTCTTGTAGAAGCAGAATTTAAACCGTTGCATCGGTAATTTGACCGACAACAATATCATCCTGTGTGTGTGCCACACCACTGCACCCCCCCAAAAAACTCGCACATACACACACGGGGCGGACGCATCCGATTGGTTGACAGCAACTTGTCGTCGGTGTGACGTCAGCGCCGCCGGTGGGGGGGAGGAAGCGTTTGGAGAAAAAGGCAGAGAGGAGGTGAGAGGAGATCACTGGAGGCTCTGTCAGGGGGCACAACACATCCTCAAGAGCTCGGACTAAAGGAAAACACACACACACACACACACACACACTGCGGATGAGAGGCCATCACACACACACACACACACACACCTCTGCTCGTCTGAAGGGAAAGCAGCGGACCTGCTGGATCCCGATCACGGATACAAACACACAGAGGATTTCTGATCGGTGTGGGATTTATCGATCCGATCCACGCGCTCACCTGTTCGCCAGAGCGAGGCTGCACAGAAAAAAAAAACTCCTGCACATCTGGAGCCCGGATGACGCTGCCCGCCGTCCTCAGCACCACATGTGGATGTTTTCAGTCTGCGCGGAGGCAGCAGCGTCTCACACGACGTGGAAGTGAGTGTTTTTTGGGGGGGTTTGATGCTCTTGATTAGTTTCCACAGATTTCATCTACAGGCACGTGTGCATGAAAGCATCTCATTCTCAGGCCTACCATGTTAGACATGTTTGAGGAATAGGATGTTACAGACAGGCTTGTATTTGTTTAAACGTGTCACGTTCAAGTCTCATGTTTCATTTAGGGTTCATTGTCAAAGCCGCACGCCTCGGATGAAGTCACAGGGAGCCGTTGCGCCTCGTTTGCGTTCATATTTCACATTTCACGCATTAAAATGGCTCGTGTAGTAAAATGTATAACCTCTGGTGTGACCTGTGTGACACACACAACGTCAGGCTGTTTATCATGTGAGTGCACAGGCCTGTTGTGTGATCAATAAAGGGAACTTCACACCTGCAGTGAAGGTTTCTGGATGTGTCCTGCTTGTCTCAAACATGCCATAAACACAGTGCAGACAAAGTCTCAAGACTCCTGCGCCTTTAAAATGTTAATTCATAAAAACGCTGTGGTAATTGTAGTAATATGTGTGAGAGTTGATATACAAAGAAAGTGACGCATGCCTTGTCAGTGCACCTACTCCCCAATTATAACTAACTGACGTCAGACGTACTGACAAAGAAAGGCGTGAGTTCATCATGAGGTTATTATATTAAAGTATAGATTGTAATATAAATATAGTGACACATTTATGTTGCATTTTTAAGAATTATTGGCTTATTTCTTGATAAACAACGAAATGTAAATTCACTTTAATGTCCAGTGTTCACTATGTAATAATGAAGTTATGTCACAGCAACGTGTGGCTGTAAAAACAGATGAAAATGTGATTGTAGAAATTACAAGGCCTGAGCACTGAGGCCTGTAGGTCAACCTGAGTGTGTCCACGTCTTATAGGCTTTATAGTGATTGTTAAGCAGATTCTTTAGAGTCGAGGTTTATGAGAAAACGTCATGTGTGAGTTGATTCAAATGTTAAAGCGTGATTGTTTTCTCAGAGTAAAGCCGGGGGAGTTTTCATGAGGAGTGTAAAATACTAATAGAGCTGCTTGTAAACGTCATAGTTTGTCACACTGTCTCACTTTTTGCATGAAGCATATTTAGTTATTTAGTTAGTCCACTGTATTTAGGAATTAACTACAATTAGTGAGCACACACTGATAAACTGTAAAATAAACTTTACTTTCAAAAAGTCAGAAAACCGACAACTTCAGCATTACCAAAAATGCTGCTAAATCTACCTATTCAATTTAAGTTGTTTAATCTAAAACGTTTTACAACTGAAAATGTTTGTGTACTTTACATGTAATTATCTTGGTGATCGGTATCATCTACAGTATTTCAAAGGTTACAACTGTGTATTTTCATGTAAAAACGACCTCTGTTTTATTTGAAAGCTTAAAAAACTGGTTTAGTCGCTGAAGAAATTTTAAGGTTAATGTCGAAATCTCCAGTTGAAGCCCCTGCTGTGTTAAATGAAGCCTGTAATTAAACCTGCATTAACTCCATAATAACTTTCTTTGTCTCCAGGAAGCTGCAGACTTACATTTTGCTGCAAACAGCGGAGCCTGTTCCTGTCTTTGGTTATCTAGCTGTATGAGTGTTAATCATCCATCATAAAGCTAGATAACCGAAAGTAGGAATGACCTCCAAACCTTCAACTTCCTGCATTCGTGCGATCAAAGAAAAAGAAAAACACACGCACAGGAGGACACGACGTCTTTTCAGGTAGGTTATGAAAATCTGAGACGTTTTGTTCACCTGGACATGAAAATAAAAGCTGATGGGGATTCAGCTGATTTAGTCAATGAACAGCAAAACAAGCAACTGTTTCGATGACTGATTAATTCAATTGTAGCTCCTCATTTTGGAGAATTTGCTGCTAAATTGAATATCTTTATGCTCTTGGACAAAATAAGCATTTCGTTAACATTATATGTGGCTTCAGGGAAATTGTTTTGGGCATTTCTCTCCATTTTCTCACATATTTTGAACGAGAGTAATCAATAATGAAAATAGTGTTCAGTTGCAGCCCTCGTCACAATGAGACGGACAAACATAGATCAAAAATACATTCATATTTTTATACTTTCTGTTTCTGTGCACACTGAAAATGTCCCCTGTAGGCCCGCTGACACAGTAAATATCTCATTCCACTGAATTTCACAAGTTGCTTAAAGTTGGTCTCTTGTTGAGTCTTTCGAAATATCAATAATTAACACACATCTCATGTTTAATACGCCCTAACTTACACTAAGGCCCAAAACCTTTTTTCTGACATGATAATAATTACAGTTTCCCTTTTTTTCTTTATGCGAGATTTTTTTTTTTCGTCATCCTTGACCACAGAGAAAATGTGAATAATTATTCAGACTTTTTTTTTTAAAGAGAGAGAGAGAATAGTTTTGAAAGTTATAAAAAATCCTACACTTCCTTTACACACACACACAGTTTCTGATGTCACTAAAGTCTCTGTAGAGGAAAACTAAAACAATTTAAAACTTTTAAGTGAACTGCTCATTTTCCCTCCTGCCATGATAAACTCCACGCTTTAGATTGAATATCCGGTCTAAATTGAAATATAAATTAGGCTTTTTATCTGCAAAATTCCTAGCATGTTATTAAACCTTTAATGTCTTGGAATAATTATATCGAATGTCCCCGTACTTTTGCTGCCTTTAACCATGATGCAGAGAGTAAGAATACAATATGTGAGGCTCCTTATGGGCATTACTTTGTAAGATTTATAACTAACCGATTGTCAGCCCGGCTCAAGATTTTTAAACGGGTCTTTGTGACTGAGACGTCAACGTTTTTTTTAATGAATGCATCAACGAAGAGGTAGAAAGTGTGCGCAGGAATTTAGTCCTTTTCACTGGAATTAGATTTTTGCTGCACCACAAAAAAAAGATAAAGCAAACGGTTTGCCCACCCACTATTTCAGCTGTTAAATAACAAACACAGACAGCCTCACATTGCTTCCCTAGTCCTGCCTATTAACATAAATTAAAATATCTGACCGAAACACTTACAGCACAAGAAAAGCAAGAAAAGAAAGTGTCTGCTTGTGTCTTCTTAGCGAAATGCTCAAAATAACCACGGACATAAACACCCCCCTTTTCTAGTGTTAAAAGAGATAATTATTATTATTATTGTGACAATTCCTTTATTTTTAATCAAACAGAAAACATCATTTAATTTGAATGACACTCAATTTTAATGTTTTTTCAGTCAGTGTTTGATCAACAGTCACACATTACACAGCAGTTATATCCTGAAAACAAAAAAAACAAACAAATGCAAATTTAGAAAAAAGGAATTTTCCTGAATCTAAACGTCCATCACTGTGACATCTTCCCTCTGTAAAAAAGGCCTTTTTTCCCTGCGGTGAAGACACATGTCGGACTGTGCAGGTTAGAGCTCAGCCTCCTTCACTGCCAGGACATCATGTTGTCTATAAGGAAGCCATCTTGACGGAGTCTCCCCGCTGCCTCTATAAAATGGTTGTGTTGGCATGTAGCAGGGCCGCATTAATTGCTCCATCGTTAGCTATCAGACCCTGATCAGTCCCTCTTTAAGCCTCCCCGTCTTTAATCTTACGATGCACGTCTCCGCTCTCGTGTGGTCAAGATGAAGTTAATTAGTGAGGTCACATTACTGAGCCCTTTTAAAGGCCAATCAATGAGTCAGCGTACATCTAACTGCTACTGTAATTGAACAGTGAGTGAGTAAATGAGTGATTCGGTGGTGGATAATCTCATGACATTTGGCCACAGTAAAGCTGCTGGAACATTCCTGCACACCTGACTCTCCACTAATGTCAAGAGAGGGGAAATAATCAGGTAGAAAGACCTGTTAGTCCAATTAGTTAAGTCGAGTTTACAACAACACGTTGTAGCTACACTTAACCTTTGATATAAAAGATATTAGGCAGCTCTTTAAAAAAAACTACCTCTAAAATTAAAACCCGGACTCAGATCGTACAAGTTAAAATAATTGTTGTCTGTCGGGGTTATACAAAGCAAGACCGATTAAAAATAAATAAATGAATACATTCACAGATATCTAATCAGCCTTGTGTGTTTCTTCCAAACTCTGGACATTGTGAGGTGATTAAAAAATGATAGGAACTACCTGCAATCATAATTCAGAGGCAGTGTCACCATTCACCCCTTCACATGAAAGTTATAAAATAAATAGATCAATAATTTTAATGGAGAAGAAGCAGGCACTTAAAAAACATTAAATAAATAAATAGTGAATTAAATAAAACCAATGTGTTTGTTTCATTAACAAAAAAACAAAAGACAAGTTTCTAGTAAATAGTTCAGAATATTGTTAGCTTACATTGAAATAATTTATTGGAGCAATAGTCTATTAATTAAACATATACTGGCCCAGATAAATGTGCCTTCTTAGGCCTTAAATAAGGCCCTTATATGAAGCTTCTGTCTGATAGAGTCCTCCTCTTTCTTTCTGGCAGAGAATTAAAGGCCAAAACAACAACAACAACAACAACAATAACGGGCCTTCAGTCCGTAAATGTCTTATTAAATCTGTTATCATTTATTATGTGGAATGGATTTACATTTATCTTTTAAAAAATAAATAAATAAGATAAGATCTAAAATGAAATCTGGATCAAAGCACAGAGAGGTGGAAACAGCAATACGTGGTTTTTTCCGTTAATTCATCAATAAACATGAATTAAAGTAAAGGCTGGAGAGACACAAAGCATTTAGCAGAACTGAAGGGCTGATTAATACAGATTTATAGTAGTGAAAAAAGATAAATAATAACCTTCCCTTTAATTTGTCCGTGTTTCCTCCTCGCCTTCACTGCCTGCACACTCTGATGTGTACAGTAAAAACAACTCCCTCTTTTTGTTTCTTTCCGTGATGTTGTTGAACAGAGATGTTGATGATGATGATGTCACGCAGGGACAGGCAGGGTTTAGCTGAGCTCCATTAGTGGCCTTAATTGTCTCAGGTGGACTAACACTTCCATATAATTAATCAGATATAAGGAAAAAGAGGTAAATAACCTGGATTATTTGACAAACCCAGCCTCGGGGATGGTATGCCACTTACTGCTGTTTTATCCGCAGTGTTGAAGCTCACATGACAACGTGCTGCAAACAGAAACGCTTCTCGCAGGAAAGTCTTTATCCGACATGAGCGCTCTCTGTTGGTCTCTCTGCCAGACCATCGCTGTGGGATAAAAGCAGGCCTGCAAAAAAAAAAAAAAAAAATCCAAGAGTGGCCTTACAAAGATGGGAAATAAAGGAAACAATCACGCAACTCCAGCCGATAATGAATAGGAGCCAGACAAGCTCTGCATATTAACATAATTGCATAGAAACGAGGGAGCAGAGAGAGTATTTAAAGGCGCAGCAGCACCAGCGTGTCTGCACAACAACACCAAGGTCTGTGTTTATGTTACACAGGGAGGAAATTCACACGATAGCATTTATGGTTGAATTCTATCGACGTGGAGGATTTTTTGAAAAGGGGCAGCACGTACGTTTTCTAATGAGACATGAGCTTGTCTTTTTTTAGGATGCAGGGGCTGTAGAGGCCTCAATTAAAGCAGGAGAAAAGGTGCAGTGCCTTTAAGTAAATACACATTACTAGTTAAGCCTGTAAAATATCCATATCTGGATTAATAAAAGCAGGTTTCAGAAATACTGAAATCTTGTGTCTCCTCTGGCAACAGACCCACCAAAATTTGTATCATAATTTGTTCATTGGTCATTTTTGTTTTGAAATATAAAGGAAGGATATATATGAAAACTGTCTCAGATTTGAATTCTGGTGGGGGAATATAAAATCCTTTATCATTTATTCAATTTGTGTTGGCTTACATGTTGTTATATTCAAATATATGAAGTGTAAAAATCCTGGAAACAGCCTATAAAAACCCCACCACATTTACATTCTTAATTGCAAACAAATGACTCCAAGGCTTCCCCAAAATCTCCATGGACATGATCTCAGTGAACTGTTTGTTCTTATGTCATTTAAAACAATAAAGAGATGCAGAAAAAGAGACCTGTACTGAAAAGGCTAAATACAGTGAGAACAGTGTTCTCATAAAAAACTCCACAGTGTTTTATAATCTGACGTATAATGCTGCTGGCCTGTTGTCTTCCACACCCCCTCCGACTTTTATGCAACAATCTCTGTTTAAATGTCGTTGTTTTCTCCTCACGACGACGACAAGTGTTGATTTTAACAGTCAGCACCGAGGCTCGGGAAATAAAAGGGGGAACTGTTCCTTTATTAGACACCAGGCTGTAATTAGACCAGCGGCTGCGGGGGGAGGGGCAGGTGTGAAGCTGAGTGATAATATGAGCTCATACAGCAACATACTGTATGAGAGCACATGTGTAAATCAGCCTTGTTAGCTCGTTTAAAAAAGCATTTTATTCCAAGATTCAAACATTTCTGTGTGTGTGTGTGTGTGTGTTTTGTAAACTTGAATCAAAATCATTCTTGTGTAATCGAAAACAACCACAGGAGATTTAAACATTTAGTTTCTGAAAATACTGATTTATTTGTATACAGTAGGCTTTATATTGTATTTTCAAGTGCCAGGAAAATAAATATAGTTTTAGTCAGATAGTTGAATCCCTCGAAGAGAAATAAGATCTTTAATAGTCCGTGTTGCAAGTTTTAAATGATTTCTTACGTCATTAAAGAATCTCTTGAAAATAATCCTCGAGGAAAAACTCTCATTTGATTTAAGAGACGTCAGTGGACGAACACACAGTGAGCTGCTCACATGTAAAGTACTGTGAGGATGCAGGAGCACAGTGCAGCCCTCTGAGAGGCTGCAGGTCGCTGCTGTGCACTGCAGCTGCAGGAGACCCTGTTGGTAAACAGTAGTCAGGGTCCACATTATCATTCTGATCCTGGCTCCGCTCCACAATGGCTGCTTTGTGAAAGGGAGCACTTGACAAAGGTCCGCCACTTCTTCTCCCCAACATTGTGCATGTGAGAGGTTCGCTGCAGTAAACCCTGGGCAGTGAGGTGGGAATGTCGCGTCAGACCAGACAGTGGCAGATGCCTGCATTAACGCTGCAGCCATGAGAGTGTCTCCTGGAAAAGTTGTCCCTTTGTCTTCCTGCCCCTTTATGTCTGTGAGTGACTCTCTCTCTCTCTCTCTCTCTCTCTCTCTCTCTCTCTGAGCGTGTGGTCTCATGCCAGAGCTAATGTTAATGAAAGAGACTGTGGCCATTGTGTCAGATGTGTTTCCTACTTGATTGATATTACCAGAGGGGACTCAGTGGAACACAGTTTTCTGCCAAGTCCGAACAATTCTCGAAGATGTGATCGTCCCTAATGTTTGGTTTGGTGTAGTCATAAACAACAAACGCTTGTCCAGCAAACAAAAATGTTAATTAAATCAAAATAAAACACAGTATAAATACGTTTTTATGCATCGAACTCAAAAGTTAATATACATTTTAAACTTGGGCACTCTTGATATGAGAATTGTTCCACTGTCTCTTGAGAGCAGGTTGAAAAAAATGAAAATAATAAAATTCCCATCTTGTGACATTTGAGAAGGCGGCTGACCCGATCTACAATCCCAAAGCATCAGTATTTGACCAGGTGGGAACGAGACTCAAAAATCAACTTTCTTACTAATTGGACCTTTAAAATGGCTCAATGCTACAAATCCTAGATCCTGAAAATCTCTAGAATCCAAGATACATTCATATACTGTATCACATTTTTAAATATTCATACACAGTTATTTTGTTTATAATGAGACAGGCATGTCTGTCCTGGTCGACCAGAACCTGTGTGGAGCAGGAACGACTGTGAGCTCTCCTGAAGGTGGGAGGTTGTGTGTTTTACGTCCCCTGCAGCCTCCTCTCCCTCCCACAGCTGCGATCCCGTCTTAATCTGGGGATACACACGATTATCCTGCTATGGCTTGTTCTTGGCTTTGTAACAGCGACAGGGGACCTTTCACAGCTCCTTTTTTCCCATGGTCGAGTGGGTCTGAGCAGCTAAGACCCCTGATGTGGACCAGTCGCCATTCATCGGCTTTAGGCCCGAGCAAACAAGCACATCAGTGATGTCACAGCCTGAGGCATAAAGATGGAGATAAACACTGAGCGTTAAAAAATATTAGGCATATTTTTATTGAGCTGTAGCTCAAAATGTCTTGTAGAGTGTTTTGTAAGCCGTGTATATATAAAGCAGACACCACTTGACTACATAGTATAAGATGTGTAATAATATATAATATATATTGATAATATGTTCTTAATATTTCCTTTATTATTATCATTATTATTACATTGTTATTATCATTAGTCATAGGGTAGGTAGGTAGGTTTTTAATTTCATTCTAAGAAAATGTTATAATAACTTCAATTTAATTTGTGTTGAAATCTTTATTTTTCTGTTTTTATTTGACAAAAAAAAAAAAAAAAAAAATTCTGGAGAATTTTAATTAACTAATCTCGATTTAAATGTTCCCAGATTAGCTACAAATCAAGCTAAAGTCGTGTTAATAATAAGTTGTGTTTACGATGATAAAACATGACTTACGCAGCAGATTTTTTGACATAACATCGAGGAGATTCTTGGGAACCAAACCAGAGAACAAAGTCTCTGAGGAATGGATTTCCATTCACCCCCGCCAGTCGTTCAGACTGTCAGTCAAGTTCAAGTTCACAGGGGTAGAAATGTCTCGACTCCTCATTCACTTCTGTCGTTCCTCCCCCACAAACTCCTCCTCCCTCCCTCGCTCCCTCCCTCTCCCCCCGGTGCTCTGCAGCCACTGCATGGCGTTACTATGACAGAGGGGCTGTGGTGTTGTTATGGCAGCAGGCTGGACGGCCTGGCTATGTGCTGGTGAAAAGGACAGCCTGTCAGAGAGGGAGAGAGAGAGAGACAGGTTCCCCCCAACAGCTGGGCACAGGGGCACTCCCCCCCTCCCCCCTTGCAACCGCCTCCCCCCTCAGGCCTTTCAAACACCACCCAGACCCTGGGAACACCACAAAATTTCACATTCATTATCCTCACGCCTCTCTCTTCCTCCCCAACCAACTCCTAACTTTTGTGTCCATCCTTGCATTCAGGCAACATCACTTTTCACCTACACTTCCACCCACACACACCCACACACACACACACACACACACACACACACACTTCCTCATTTTCCTCTCCTCTACGGGCTCCGCCTCATTACGCCCACCTAGGGTTGTGCAATCAAGTAAAGGATTTCAAATTAAAAAACAAACACTGAAGTAAAAAAGAACAATGATGCCTGAGTACATTTTTAAACCATGTGTGTGTGTGTGTGTGTGTGAGAGAGAGAGAGAGAGAGAGAGAGAGAGAGATTTTGTTGAGGTCTCATTCAACTTTGAGCATGAAAGGCTGATCATTTGCATAAACTGCACGCTGTCGGAGGGGTTTGGGGGTGGCAGCCATACTGAGAAAAGATATGAGAGAACATGAAAAAAAAAGCAGTAAAGCACGATCCTGCATTGTGGAGCTGCAGGAAGAAAGAGGAGGCTTGAATAAGAGAGAGGGTGAAAATTGGCGAAGAAAGGGTCTTAGCATGTCTCCCAGTGGGATTAAATTGTCCAGGAGCCTCTTTAAATATAATTTGGTGAATCTGGCGGAGGCATGGCTGCAGGACGGATTGAGCTACCCCCTGAACTTCATTACAGAGATGATGCAACCAGTTAAGGAAAAGTGTAAATGGAGTCCTTTTATCTGGCTGTACCTGCACACAAAGGAAATGTTCAGTCACAGAGCTCATTTTTATTTCTCTTTTTTTTTTTTTTGTCTTTTTTCCAGAAGAGGATCAGGATGAAGCTGATGCCACCACGCTGTGGAGGATCTCCGGAGCTTCTGTCAGTGTGTTAATGGCTGATGATCACTGGAGCAGCAATGACAGTGTTATCTGCCACATGGACTTCAGATGTAACTTATATCACATGTGGGGCGACGCCTTGACCTGCTCAGTCGTCCTGGATCCACATCCTTCACTATATTTTATATAATCTCTTGTATCAGATATTCTGTCAATGAAATTTGTAAACTCTTTGAACTCTTTCTGAGGTTTTTTTCTGGGTTTTTCCTTACTCTTACCTTCCTTACTTTTCCTTAATCGAGGGTCTGTGGACAGAGGAGACAGAGGTCGTCGTTCACAGATTGTAAAACCCACTGAGGCAATGTGATTGTGATTTTGGGCTATAGAAATAAAAGTGACTAATGTCCTGACACTGACCTTTTGCACAGGAAAGGTATTTTTGTAATAAAAAGAAAATCTTCAGCTATACTGTCATTAGACCTTTGATTTGCTCCTGCCAAAATATTATTAATTTTTTTTTGTCTTTGTAATAGATTATTTGTGAGTTGTATAAAAGGCATTTCAAATTTGCTAAATAAAATGAATGTTGGATGAAATATGAGTGTGTTATTATTTACCAGGTTAAAACAGTTCATAAAGGCTGGTCTCAGTCAGCACCTTGGACAGAGGCAGCACACCATGGTTGAAAAAGTGCATGAAGACACATTGAGTCAATGACAGTTGCACATTGTTTGCAATGCAGCGCTGTATTAAATCTCTTTGACAAACACCAGACTATGGCAGAAGAAGTAAGGAGACAATTTTTTTTGATAATAAAAATAAACTAAGTGAACCAGTTAACAGGTGAACAGGAGGACAATAAATTTAGCTCACATAAATGGCAAATATAACAACAAAGCAATGGTTAAATGTAAAGTCTTGACTCAAATGAAGGTGATTATAAAGTTGTGTCGCACTAACTTGTTCAGCTCAGTCGTACTTTGTCTCCATGTTTTGTCATATCCTTTACAAGTTTGATAAAAAATGTGATTTCACTGATTGAGATTTTATCCTAATAAGACTATAAAATAGACAAATAACGCTAGAAATAAACAGCATAGGCCTAATTAAGAGTTACAGTGATGATATACCAACTGTTGCTTTTAATAACACGACAGGAGTCTGACTCACACGTGGAGACTCCATGTGGCCTGTCTGAGTTGATAGTAAACTGTCCATCGCATTGTGAAGACATCGTGTCCGGAGAGCCCCAACCTGCTGCAGGACAGACGGGATCATGACCTTTCACTCTCCTGGGACCCAACTTGACCCGGCACAAGCTGACGGACAAGTTCGTCTTCCTCACATGTGTCCGTTTTAACAGCACTCTGCTCGCACACTGTGTGATAGTCGCGTAGGAGGTCGGCCTGTGTTCACACATCCTGATAGAGCATTTTATGTCAGCGGGGAAAGACTTGTTTTGTGAGTAAAGTGGTGTGAGTGTGTCCCCAGGGCCTTTTAGAGGAGTCAAAGGTCAAGCTCAGTTTTTCTGTCTTTCTTCATCTAAATGTATTGAATTTGGATTGGAAGGTTTTACAGAGAGGTTCACAGACAGTGTCAACACAACCGATACACGACATAAGAATAACAATAAACATTATAAACATAAACAGACAGTTCGTGTCATTGAAATGAATTTGCAATGAGCCACTAAGAGTCCACCAGTATTTTTATACGATCACATACATACAACCCTTCATAATAATAATGATGAATAAAAGGTTTATTTATAGTTAATCAAACTTAAGTTATTGGTTAACAACAATTGCTGAAGGAATTATTTGAACTGATGTTTATAGTAATTTGTAAATGGTTAATAAAGACTGTGTAGTCATTTATAAACATTTTTTGGACAGCCACAACTAATGTTTATAAACCTTTACAATTGTTTAATAGGTGGTTTATAAAGCGTTTCATTGATGTTAACAGACAAATAACTATTAACTTAGGTTTGATAAAGTGATACCCATAAATGTGTGTATTCACTATCAGAATTTGTTTATAATATAAAGCAACATTTATTAATGTTTTTGATTAGGGTCCTGTCCTGGACAGTGTTCAGCCCCTGACTAACTCTTATTAATTGTTTAGTTTATTAGTTCCAGTCAAAGAAAAGTTTTATTTTAAACAGCTTCTAACTTTGTGACAACAGTCTTTGAAAGGACATGTGCTGTTTCAATATCACAAAACATAAAGAGGGATCCAAAGTGTTTAAAGTTTGGTGTGCATGAACTTGACTGGCCTCCATGGAGTCCTGACCTTAACTCCATTAAACATGAACTTGAACAAACCAGACCTGATCAAGAAACATCAGTGTTGGACCTCCCTGATGTTCTTGAGGCTAAATGGGACCCAAAATGTTCAGAGTGAAGAGTGGAGGCTGTTATAGCAGCATATTAAAGCCTATAGTTTTGTAATAACAAGTCCAACAATCACATTTGGTGATAACAATACACTTTCTCTTTATTTCATCACATTAATCATTCACAATCACAATGAATGAACCATTCCTTCTCATTTCATATAAAAAATGATCTGCAGAGACGAGAGTGATGCATGTGAAGCTGGTGTCAGAGCGAGCTGACTGGAGGAACTCGTGAGCTGCTGGCTGCAGGTGTTTCTCTCTCACGGCACTCAGTGTGTATTCACCCATTAATTCTGCTCAGCAGATAGAGATAGATGTTGTCTATTGTGGTCGTAGTCACTGGAGGTCGCATTACTCACCAGAAGCTGAGAAATTAATTTTCGGGCTGTTCTGCAGAGAACAAAGCACGATTTTTATGTGCTGTTATTACACACAAATAACCTAATACTCACCCTGACGTCCCATATTTTACACAGAACTATGGGCCACATTTTCCACGAGACAGGCTGGATTTAATACTTGTGTAAATGTGACAAACTGTGGCACTCAGTAACATCATCATGTATGTTTCTCTCTTGAAGTGGAAAGTGAGACGTCTAGGGTGAACTCAGACGTCGGCGCCCTGCCTCATGAATGACGAGCAGGCAGCTGTAGACCAGGTTTGTGTCTGTGGAGGGCTGCAGATGATTGTCCCGTCATTTATATCTTCCAACTCACTGAGCTTTAGGTCTTGTACTCCACGTTTGCATAAGAATAGAATCAGGTCCTGTGAACTTCCCCAACCTATTGACCCAGCTCCCCAGACATGAATAGCTCTGCTTTGAGGCTCCCCAGCCTCTCAAACAGGCTTTAACCATGCCTTAAGTCCCAATCATGGTAATTTAATATATCTTAAGCCCCTGGCTGTTTTGCTGGAGCCCCTCTGCAGTTTGTTTTAGGCATTCTCCGCTTCTCACCTCATCAGCACTGCTCCTTCTTTGGCAAATTTAAGGGGCTGCTGTGGCACTACAAGGTCCTTTTCAGCAGCTAAATAAGCCTCAATTCCATATAATTAGAAAAAAGTTTTTTTCCTTTTATTATTCAGCCTTTTGATTGAGAAGAAGATGAAAATCAAGGGTAGAAAGCTGAAGAATAATATGGTGAAACAGACTGAGGCTGTCTCACATGCATCAGTACATAATTATGTTCATATATATGATGTAGAGAAACTCTGAGCAGCTGTAGGTGCTGATTTGGGGCTTTAACAAAGTATAAAACTGTGAATTACCAATATTTTCAATGATTTACAGGCATATATAGACTTTCACAAAAAATTGAGATTAAGTCATTTTTCTATTTTCTGCGCATTAAAGGTGCAATAATGTTTTTAACACTTTCAAACTTTTGTACAATTTTCATCTTTCTTGTGTTTTGGGTTCCAGGCAGGATTATATTTTGTTAAATGGACAAAAAAAGGTCACATTTCATGCTGAAGGACAGTTTAAGAGGTGCTTAACAACGACAGAAGGTCTAAAAATATGAACCGTAGTGAGGGTTAAACGCCTCTACTGATGACAGCAGCTTGAGAGTTAGAAAATGTTTCTTTTTAACTACATCCTCCAGCTTTTTTTGCATTTTGAGAGAGTACATTATGTCAGACAACCTCTCTTTTCTAGCACAACTGACCACAATTTCTGGAAGATGATCTGCAGAAAGCAATGCAGCCGATTCAGTGACACAATGCTCAATGAGTGTGATGTTGGCAGAACTTGTGACAGTTTAGATTTCATCCTCAAACTAGTATCCCCAATTAATATTTTCATGAAATCGTAGAAGATGCTTTGGTAGTGCTTGAACTGTATCCAGTAATGAAGACAATGTATTTTCAAAAGGTTTTATTATTTAAATTTGGATGTTTCACAAGATTGTTACCTTCTGTTCAGTAGCTTTTGTACAATGATGAGTTTCTGAAGACTTTTAACAATTGAAGTGATTTAAACATGTAAGAGAGCTCAAGGAACTTATTAACGCTTCATTACCTATGATTACATTTAGAAACAGAAGCAATTAAACATACAAGCCATTGACAAACAGTAAAAAGCTGTCGCCTTGTTTCTGTTTATTGATTCATAGGTAAGATTTTACAATTCAGGATTTATTTTGTAACCACAAGACGGCCGTTCAGCTTGTGTGTGTGATTGATTCCAAAGAAAACCTCTTGACTGCATCAGACTTTCTCCTGACCCAGGCTGTTGGATGGATCTGAAACCTTTGTGGATAAATTTACAATTAAAAGTCATTATATTTTTCTATTTTCGTAATGGTTAACTTATTCTTATAATTGTCCGATGAGGTTTATATCATGCTCATACATTTTTTATTCATGAGAAGTGTTAAGTTCTTGAATCATTTGAATTTGTTTTAATTTAAATAATTGTTTACATTTAATGTGTATTAGTCCTCAGTAAAATATAATTATTTGTATTTTTTAAAAATGTGGAATTCCCTTTTAATCGCTGTATGAGTGCGAATCAAATGAAACATCATACGAGTGTACTTATCACTAAAATTGGGCCATTTTCTTTTTTTTTTACTTTCTATAAATTATGAAATGAACGATATGTAGCATGCTGCTGAACATCCATCACTACTGTACTACTCAATATTGATGGAAGGTTTTATGTTCTGACTTGGACGCACTGAAAAGCACCAACAACTATCATGAGCCCACTTTGTAGCCACATCACATCTTAACAGTGGAGACCATTCAGCAACATGAATGACAGATGTTTATTTTAATATTATTTATTTCTTTAGAATACAGACTGCACTGTAAACCACCAACATAAACTGTCACCTCAGCATTATGACTTTTGATTCTCTTTATTATTGAAAAATATAGCTGTGGGGACACCTCACGGAGAGGGTCCACTGTGTGAGAGAAGACCTGTCACCTTCTCTAAATGTAGAAAAGGCAAGAGGAACTCAGTTTTACTTGCAATTTGTAGCTTGAAGACTGAAATGAAGTTGGGACTAAAGAAATGTGTGTGACAGAGTAAATGACCGGCCTGTGTCATTGTCACTGTGGCACCACCTGCTGGAAATAAAGCACAATGTGTTCCCTCACTTCAAGTTATTTCCTCGCCTTCTCACCTGCATGTACCTCGTCTTCACATGTACACAAGCAAGCACACACAAGTATGCTGGATATATACACACAACTGACAGCGACCCCCCATCTTTAAGTTATCTTTGTGTGTGCTTCCTTGAGATTGAAGCCATAGAGGGACAGAGAGAAGCTTGTGAAGGATGCAGTACCCAAAACACATTTCTGTAGTAACACCCAACTTTATTTCTAAAATAGGAAATCCATCTAAAATGGAAATAGGTGGATCACACAGATCGTTTTGCAAGTTTTGTGTAAAACAAAACAAATATAAATTCATTGTGTTTTATGAATGAACATAGCCTATTTAATACTTAAAAAAGACAAATGATAACAAAACTTTTAACATTTTGGCTCACAGACAAATCCAATAAGAGGATATGTTTGGATTTATTATATAAATGTGACTTCTTAGTAAGCAAGAACATCTTGCTTGTTAAGAAGCAAGGTATAAAGCAACACCACGTGTTGGTAAATGAGTTTTCTTTCTTCCTAATGTTCCTAAATGTACAAACAATACATGAAAGGCTGGGGATAGTTTATAGTCCTGTTTTGATGTACTTGCTTGTGCAAAGTGCACATAAGCATGACTTTGTAAAATGGCAGGCTCCTTTTGAAAACAAGATGATTCATTTTAAGGAGCTTATCATGCAAACACAACTACACATATAAGTAGAGGACTTTCAACCGTCCATCTCCTGTCTTCAATGCAGGGCATTGTTTCAGCTCACTGGGATGGCTGATGAGCTCGGAGGATGGGGGCACACATGGATATTTTCCCAAAGACAGAGATGGGACTGCTCCTGAAACAAGGATCTCATCAGAGTTTGGGACACAAAAAACTTCCAGCGCTGCAGAAACACAAACGTGTACAAGGCAACAAAGCACACGTTTGTTTCTCTTCTCTTCACGTCCCAATCAAAGCCTCTAATTAACACGGTTTCTTTTCAGATAGTGGAGATCAAATAGTAGCAATTATCTGTGCAAACTTTGATGAGGTGGAATCCCATGCATTCATGGCTGCACAGTCGACAATAATCTGAGTCCTCGGCCTGGTTCACTGCACAACCAGAGCTCAGTGAGGCCCACTCTGCAAAAAAACTAATGATCTCTAATGAAGCTCCACACAATGATCCATGCCGTGCCAAAAAAGTGCAGGACGCAGAGCTGACACACACACATTTACATACACATGCACACCCAGATTTGGTTTGTTTCTGATAATCAATTAACTCTTCGGGTTAGAGAAAATAAAAGATGTACGCAGCAACATGAACTCTAGTTATCAATGTTTAGAAACAGGCTGAGAGTTCAGCCGTTGTGTTTTATATCTGAAATGCAGGATCATCCGGTTCTCTGTTCTCCGGTATTAACAACCAAACCACGTCTCTGCTGAGTTTCAGCCAAAACAGGAAGAAAAAAAAGCTGACCAGGAGGTTCTCTCTGTGGTTTGATTAGGAAAGTATTCATGTTTAAGGGCCACTTTTTAGCCTTCAAAGTAAGGTCCATCCACCACTCTGATCCAGACTGAAAAATCTGATGATTGGATTTTATGGAATTACATACAGACATTCATGGTCCCCAGAGGACGGATCCTCTTGACCTTGGTGATGCCCAAACATTTCTTCTCGCACCACCGTGAGGTTCACATCTGCTGTTCTGAATGTCTGTCTCGATGACTATTCGAAGGATTTTGATCAAATTTAGTACGCAGACAAAATGAATGAATGTTAATAACTTAGATCCTTTTACTTGTAATCAAAAGCCATCAGCTGTACTTTGTGTTTAGTCCTCGAGCAGGGCTGGCCAAAGTGGGGCCTGCGGGAGAAAGCTGGCCCGCCATAAGGTTTGATTTGGCCTGTCAGAAGTTTCTTGTAAAAAAAAAATATAAGTGTTAAATTGGAAAATATGTAATAGAAATGGCTGTTTACACTGTTTAAAAACATGACGATAAAAATGCTCTTTAAATATATGGAATGACAAAATATATATAATTTTTCATATTGTGTGCACGGCAGGCCGAGAGACACTTTGTGCCTGAAGTCTGTCAACTAAGCGAATGTGAGATGAGATCCTCCGTTTTATTTCTTAACAGTACAATATAATGGGTGCTTGCCTTTGGCCCGAGTTTATGTAAGCAGAGACCATTTCTAAACTAGCGTTGGCTTAGTCCTTCACCAAGAAATCCACAGTCCAGCAGCATTAAACAACTTAAACAAATCGTCCAGAGGCTCGTACTGAGAGAGACGGGGAGGTCTAATTTTTTATCTTTACGTTATGCTCACATACGGCCAGTAATAAAGTGATGAATACATTTAAATTGCTAGAAAGTGTTACATAGAGCTCCTTTAAACATCAACATTTTAGCATGTTGAATTTAGGGTTGAGTTCATTTAGCTGATATTTTGTATCGTATAATAAGAAAACTACAGTGGCTACTGTTCATCGTCCACAATAGAAAATATGTACATGTTCAAATCCAATAAGTTTCAAGTTCAAGTTCAAGTTTATTTGTCATTTGAAGTGCAAAAATACAACACAAGGGTGATTAAATATGTTCAGGAGTACAACAGTGACAAAACATCATAAATAAATCATAAAAGCAACAACACAAAAACATAAATCAAATTATACCCGTACACTGTGCATATAAATATATGTTTGCCTGTGAGAGCTGTGGGAGATTTTCTCACATTTGCTGCCCAAGTTAAAACTCTCGATGAGGAGATGAGAGACAAACTGAACCATAGAAAATGCTTCCTGACAGCCAACACTACAAGATGGATGCTAACAGTTTCTCCTAATTGGTGGATTGCGTGCACAATAAATCCAACCTGATCGAACCGAACGTGGCATCTCACCGTGAATTCAGGTTTAAGTACGGCGTGCCTGCTGTAATGAAGCCCTGAAAATTGCTATTTTTTAGGTATTTTCTTGATATAGAAAAAGCACACACACACACATACACATGTGCACACACGTACACAAACACACAAACAGGGTGTTCGTCCGTGTGAGGCTGGGAGGGAAAAGGCTGAATTTCATCAGGAGAGCACACAATCACAGGGCCACAGTGTGTCTCTGTAGCCGGGCAGGGCAATGTGTGCACATCAGGTTTTGTGAGGCTCTGACGAGATGTGACAGCCCAGCTCTCACTCAAAGATCCACGAATTTAGTCCATTTTTCTGCCTTTTCCATTTACAATGCTTCAGTGGAGATTTCTTTATTTCAGAATGGACAATGGTCTCTTTCTTTCTCATTCCCTGCATCTCCCTCTCTCTCCCTCTCTCTCTCCCTCTCTCTCTCTCTCTCTCTGTCTCACACACACACACACACACACACACACACAAAGCCTCGCTGGCAGACGCACGCACACTTGCTTGCTGTCATGCTCATTTTGATGGTAATTAATGACATCACCACTGCGTGCGGGTGCATGGTGGTGTGTGGTGTGTATGTGTGTGTGAGTGTAGGGGGTTGGAGGGGGGATGCGTTTGTTTGTTGAGCAAACCGTGG